>NC_136630.1:0-123000 GCF_933228915.1 Telmatherina bonti
GGTCAGTAAACTGGTGTCTGTCGTACTGGTGGACTGGTTTAGGTCAGTAAACTGGTGTCTGTCTTACTGGTGGACTGGTTTAGGTCAGTAAACTGGTGTCTGTCGTACTGGTGGACTGGTTTAGGTCAGTAAACTGGTGTCTGTCTTACTGGTGGACTGGTTTAGGTCAGTAAACTGGTGTCTCGTACTGGTGGACTGGTTTAGGTCAGTAAACTGGTGTCTGTCGTACTGGTGGACTGGTTTAGGTCAGTAAACTGGTGTCTGTCGTACTGGTGGACTGGTTTAGGTCAGTAAACTGGTGTCTGTCTTACTGGTGGACTGGTTTAGGTCAGTAAACTGGTGTCTGTCGTACTGGTGGACTGGTTTAGGTCAGTAAACTGGTGTCTGTCGTACTGGTGGACTGGTTTAGGTCAGTAAACTGGTGTCTGTCGTACTGGTGGACTGGTTTAGGTCAGTAAACTGGTGTCTGTCGTACTGGTGGACTGGTTTAGGTCAGTAAACTGGTGTCTGTCGTACTGGTGGACTGGTTTAGGTCAGTAAACTGGTGTCTGTCTTACTGGTGGACTGGTTTAGGTCAGTAAACTGGTGTCTGTCGTACTGGTGGACTGGTTTAGGTCAGTAAACTGGTGTCTGTCTTACTGGTGGACTGGTTTAGGTCAGTAAACTGGTGTCTCTACTGGTGGACTGGTTTAGGTCAGTAAACTGGTGTCTGTCGTACTGGTGGACTGGTTTAGGTCAGTAAACTGGTGTCTGTCGTACTGGTGGACTGGTTTAGGTCAGTAAACTGGTGTCTGTCTTAATGGTGGACTGGTTTAGGTCAGTAAACTGGTGTCTCTATTGGTGGACTGGTTTAGGTCAGTAAACTGGTGTCTGTCTTACTGGTGGACTGGTTTAGGTCAGTAAACTGGTGTCTCTATTGGTGGACTGGTTTAGGTCAGTAAACTGGTGTCTGTCGCACTGGTGGACTGGTTTAGGTCAGTAAACTGGTGTCTGTCGTACTGGTGGACTGGTTTAGGTCAGTAAACTGGTGTCTCTACTGGTGGACTGGTTTAGGTCAGTAAACTGGTGTCTGTCGTACTGGTGTACTGGTGTAGGTCAGTAAACTGGTGTCTGTCGTACTGGTGGACTGGTTTAGGTCAGTAAACTGGTGTCTGTCGTACTGGTGGACTGGTTTAGGTCAGTAAACTGGTGTCTGTCGTACTGGTGGACTGGTTTAGGTCAGTAAACTGGTGTCTGTCGTACTGGTGGACTGGTTTAGGTCAGTAAACTGGTGTCTGTCTTACTGGTGGACTGGTTTAGGTCAGTAAACTGGTGTCTCTATTGGTGGACTGGTTTAGGTCAGTAAACTGGTGTCTGTCGTACTGGTGGACTGGTTTAGGTCAGTAAACTGGTGTCTGTCTTACTGGTGGACTGGTTTAGGTCAGTAAACTGGTGTCTGTCGTACTGGTGGACTGGTTTAGGTCAGTAAACTGGTGTCTGTCGTACTGGTGGACTGGTTTAGGTCAGTAAACTGGTGTCTGTCGTACTGGTGGACTGGTTTAGGTCAGTAAACTGGTGTCTGTCGTACTGGTGGACTGGTTTAGGTCAGTAAACTGGTGTCTGTCGTACTGGTGGACTGGTTTAGGTCAGTAAACTGGTGTCTGTCTTACTGGTGGACTGGTTTAGGTCAGTAAACTGGTGTCTCTACTGGTGGACTGGTTTAGGTCAGTAAACTGGTGTCTGTCGTACTGGTGGACTGGTTTAGGTCAGTAAACTGGTGTCTGTCGTACTGGTGGACTGGTTTAGGTCAGTAAACTGGTGTCTGTCTTACTGGTGGACTGGTTTAGGTCAGTAAACTGGTGTCTGTCGTACTGGTGGACTGGTTTAGGTCAGTAAACTGGTGTCTGTCGTACTGGTGGACTGGTTTAGGTCAGTAAACTGGTGTCTGTCGTACTGGTGGACTGGTTTAGGTCAGTAAACTGGTGTCTGTCGTACTGGTGGACTGGTTTAGGTCAGTAAACTGGTGTCTGTCTTACTGGTGGACTGGTTTAGGTCAGTAAACTGGTGTCTCTACTGGTGGACTGGTTTAGGTCAGTAAACTGGTGTCTCTACTGGTGGACTGGTTTAGGTCAGTAAACTGGTGTCTGTCGTACTGGTGGACTGGTTTAGGTCAGTAAACTG
Organism: Telmatherina bonti; assembly: GCF_933228915.1. Taxonomy (NCBI): domain Eukaryota; kingdom Metazoa; phylum Chordata; class Actinopteri; order Atheriniformes; family Telmatherinidae; genus Telmatherina; species Telmatherina bonti. The sequence goes on from NC_136630.1 coordinate 2,161, forward strand.
GTGTCTCTACTGGTGGACTGGTTTAGGTCAGTAAACTGGTGTCTCTACTGGTGGACTGGTTTAGGTCAGTAAACTGGTGTCTGTCTTACTGGTGGACTGGTTTAGGTCAGTAAACTGGTGTCTGTCTTACTGGTGGACTGGTTTAGGTCAGTAAACTGGTGTCTGTCGTACTGGTGGACTGGTTTAGGTCAGTAAACTGGTGTCTGTCGTACTGGTGGACTGGTTTAGGTCAGTAAACTGGTGTCTGTCGTACTGGTGGACTGGTTTAGGTCAGTAAACTGGTGTCTGTCGTACTGGTGGACTGGTTTAGGTCAGTAAACTGGTGTCTGTCGTACTGGTGGACTGGTTTAGGTCAGTAAACTGGTGTCTGTCATACTGGTGGACTGGTTTAGGTCAGTAAACTGGTGTCTGTCGTACTGGTGGACTGGTTTAGGTCAGTAAACTGGTGTCTGTCTTACTGGTGGACTGGTTTAGGTCAGTAAACTGGTGTCTCTACTGGTGGACTGGTTTAGGTCAGTAAACTGGTGTCTGTCGTACTGGTGGACTGGTTTAGGTCAGTAAACTGGTGTCTGTCGTACTGGTGGACTGGTTTAGGTCAGTAAACTGGTGTCTGTCTTACTGGTGGACTGGTTTAGGTCAGTAAACTGGTGTCTGTCGTACTGGTGGACTGGTTTAGGTCAGTAAACTGGTGTCTGTCGTACTGGTGGACTGGTTTAGGTCAGTAAACTGGTGTCTGTCGTACTGGTGGACTGGTTTAGGTCAGTAAACTGGTGTCTGTCGTACTGGTGGACTGGTTTAGGTCAGTAAACTGGTGTCTGTCTTACTGGTGGACTGGTTTAGGTCAGTAAACTGGTGTCTCTACTGGTGGACTGGTTTAGGTCAGTAAACTGGTGTCTCTACTGGTGGACTGGTTTAGGTCAGTAAACTGGTTTCTGTCGTACTGGTGGACTGGTTTAGGTCAGTAAACTGGTGTCTGTCGTACTGGTGGACTGGTTTAGGTCAGTAAACTGGTGTCTGTCGTACTGGTGGACTGGTCTAGGTCAGTAAACTGGTGTCTGTCGTACTGGTGGACTGGTTTAGGTCAGTAAACTGGTGTCTGTCGTACTGGTGGACTGGTTTAGGTCAGTAAACTGGTGTCTGTCGTACTGGTGGACTGGTTTAGGTCAGTAAACTGGTGTCTGTCGTACTGGTGGACTGGTTTAGGTCAGTAAACTGGTGTCTGTCTTACTGGTGGACTGGTTTAGGTCAGTAAACTGGTGTCTCTACTGGTGGACTGAGTTTAGGTCAGTAAACTGGTGTCTGTCTTACTGGTGGACTGGTTTAGGTCAGTAAACTGGTGTCTCTACTGGTGGACTGGTTTAGGTCAGTAAACTGGTGTCTCTACTGGTGGACTGGTTTAGGTCAGTAAACTGGTGTCTGTCGTACTGGTGGACTGGTTTAGGTCAGTAAACTGGTGTCTCTACTGGTGGACTGGTTTAGGTCAGTAAACTGGTGTCTCTACTGGTGGACTGGTTTAGGTCAGTAAACTGGTGTCTGTCTTACTGGTGGACTGGTTTAGGTCAGTAAACTGGTGTCTGTCTTACTGGTGGACTGGTTTAGGTCAGTAAACTGGTGTCTGTCGTACTGGTGACTGGTTTAGGTCAGTAAACTGGTGTCTGTCGTACTGGTGGACTGGTTTAGGTCAGTAAACTGGTGTCTGTCGTACTGGTGGACTGGTTTAGGTCAGTAAACTGGTGTCTGTCGTACTGGTGGACTGGTTTAGGTCAGTAAACTGGTGTCTGTCGTACTGGTGGACTGGTTTAGGTCAGTAAACTGGTGTCTGTCGTACTGGTGGACTGGTTTAGGTCAGTAAACTGGTGTCTGTCGTACTGGTGGACTGGTTTAGGTCAGTAAACTGGTGTCTCTACTGGTGGACTGGTTTAGGTCAGTAAACTGGTGTCTGTCTTACTGGTGGACTGGTTTAGGTCAGTAAACTGGTGTCTCTACTGGTGGACTGGTTTAGGTCAGTAAACTGGTGTCTGTCGTACTGGTGGACTGGTTTAGGTCAGTAAACTGGTGTCTGTCGTACTGGTGGACTGGTTTAGGTCAGTAAACTGGTGTCTGTCGTACTGGTGGACTGGTTTAGGTCAGTAAACTGGTGTCTGTCGTACTGGTGGACTGGTTTAGGTCAGTAAACTGGTGTCTCTACTGGTGGACTGGTTTAGGTCAGTAAACTGGTGTCTGTCGTACTGGTGGACTGGTTTAGGTCAGTAAACTGGTGTCTGTCGTACTGGTGGACTTGTTTAGGTCAGTAAACTGGTGTCTGTCTTACTGGTGGACTGGTTTAGGTCAGTAAACTGGTGTCTCTACTGGTGGACTGGTTTAGGTCAGTAAACTGGTGTCTGTCGTACTGGTGGACTGGTTTAGGTCAGTAAACTGGTGTCTGTCGTACTGGTGGACTGGTTTAGGTCAGTAAACTGGTGTCTCTACTGGTGGACTGGTTTAGGTCAGTAAACTGGTGTCTGTCGTACTGGTGGACTGGTTTAGGTCAGTAAACTGGTGTCTGTCGTACTGGTGGACTGGTTTAGGTCAGTAAACTGGTGTCTGTCGTACTGGTGGACTGGTTTAGGTCAGTAAACTGGTGTCTGTCGTACTGGTGGACTGGTTTAGGTCAGTAAACTGGTGTCTGTCGTACTGGTGGACTGGTTTAGGTCAGTAAACTGGTGTCTGTCTTACTGGTGGACTGGTTTAGGTCAGTAAACTGGTGTCTCTACTGGTGGACTGGTTTAGGTCAGTAAACTTGGTGTCTGTCGTACTGGTGGACTGGTTTAGATCAGTAAACTGGTGTCTGTCGTACTGGTGGACTGGTTTAGGTCAGTAAACTGGTGTCTGTCGTACTGGTGGACTGGTTTAGGTCAGTAAACTGGTGTCTGTCGTACTGGTGGACTGGTTTAGGTCAGTAAACTGGTGTCTCTACTGGTGGACTGGTTTAGGTCAGTAAACTGGTGTCTGTCGTACTGGTGGACTGGTTTAGGTCAGTAAACTGGTGTCTGTCGTACTGGTGGACTGGTTTAGGTCAGTAAACTGGTGTCTGTCTTACTGGTGGACTGGTTTAGGTCAGTAAACTGGTGTCTCTACTGGTGGACTGGTTTAGGTCAGTAAACTGGTGTCTGTCATACTGGTGGACTGGTTTAGGTCAGTAAACTGGTGTCTGTCGTACTGGTGGACTGGTTTAGGTCAGTAAACTGGTGTCTGTCGTACTGGTGGACTGGTTTAGGTCAGTAAACTGGTGTCTGTCGTACTGGTGGACTGGTTTAGGTCAGTAAACTGGTGTCTGTCTTACTGGTGGACTGGTTTAGGTCAGTAAACTGGTGTCTGTCTTACTGCTGGACTGGTTTAGGTCAGTAAACTGGTGTCTGTCGTACTGGTGGACTGGTTTAGGTCAGTAAACTGGTGTCTGTCGTACTGGTGGACTGGTTTAGGTCAGTAAACTGGTGTCTCTACTGGTGGACTGGTTTAGGTCAGTAAACTGGTGTCTGTCGTACTGGTGGACTGGTTTAGGTCAGTAAACTGGTGTCTCTACTGGTGGACTGGTTTAGGTCAGTAAACTGGTGTCTGTCGTACTGGTGGACTGGTTTAGGTCAGTAAACTGGTGTCTGTCGTACTGGTGGACTGGTTTAGGTCAGTAAACTGGTGTCTGTCGTACTGGTGGACTGGTTTAGGTCAGTAAACTGGTGTCTGTCGTACTGGTGGACTGGTTTAGGTCAGTAAACTGGTGTCTCTATTGGTGGACTGGTTTAGGTCAGTAAACTGGTGTCTGTCGCACTGGTGGACTGGTTTAGGTCAGTAAACTGGTGTCTCTACTGGTGGACTGGTTTAGGTCAGTAAACTGGTGTCTGTCGTACTGGTGGACTGGTTTAGATCAGTAAACTGGTGTCTGTCGTACTGGTGGACTGGTTTAGGTCAGTAAACTGGTGTCTGTCGTACTGGTGGACTGGTTTAGGTCAGTAAACTGGTGTCTGTCGTACTGGTGGACTGGTTTAGGTCAGTAAACTGGTGTCTCTACTGGTGGACTGGTTTAGGTCAGTAAACTGGTGTCTGTCGTACTGGTGGACTGGTTTAGGTCAGTAAACTGGTGTCTGTCGTACTGGTGGACTGGTTTAGGTCAGTAAACTGGTGTCTGTCTTACTGGTGGACTGGTTTAGGTCAGTAAACTGGTGTCTCTACTGGTGGACTGGTTTAGGTCAGTAAACTGGTGTCTGTCGTACTGGTGGACTGGTTTAGGTCAGTAAACTGGTGTCTGTCGTACTGGTGGACTGGTTTAGGTCAGTAAACTGGTGTCTGTCTTACTGGTGGACTGGTTTAGGTCAGTAAACTGGTGTCTCTACTGGTGGACTGGTTTAGGTCAGTAAACTGGTGTCTCTACTGGTGGACTGGTTTAGGTCAGTAAACTGGTGTCTGTCGTACTGGTGGACTGGTTTAGGTCAGTAAACTGGTGTCTCTACTGGTGGACTGGTTTAGGTCAGTAAACTGGTGTCTCTACTGGTGGACTGGTTTAGGTCAGTAAACTGGTGTCTGTCTTACTGGTGGACTGGTTTAGGTCAGTAAACTGGTGTCTGTCTTACTGGTGGACTGGTTTAGGTCAGTAAACTGGTGTCTGTCGTACTGGTGGACTGGTTTAGGTCAGTAAACTGGTGTCTGTCGTACTGGTGGACTGGTTTAGGTCAGTAAACTGGTGTCTGTCGTACTGGTGGACTGGTTTAGGTCAGTAAACTGGTGTCTGTCGTACTGGTGGACTGGTTTAGGTCAGTAAACTGGTGTCTGTCGTACTGGTGGACTGGTTTAGGTCAGTAAACTGGTGTCTGTCGTACTGGTGGACTGGTTTAGGTCAGTAAACTGGTGTCTGTCGTACTGGTGGACTGGTTTAGGTCAGTAAACTGGTGTCTGTCTTACTGGTGGACTGGTTTAGGTCAGTAAACTGGTGTCTCTACTGGTGGACTGGTTTAGGTCAGTAAACTGGTGTCTGTCGTACTGGTGGACTGGTTTAGGTCAGTAAACTGGTGTCTGTCGTACTGGTGGACTGGTTTAGGTCAGTAAACTGGTGTCTGTCGTACTGGTGGACTGGTTTAGGTCAGTAAACTGGTGTCTGTCGTACTGGTGGACTGGTTTAGGTCAGTAAACTGGTGTCTGTCGTACTGGTGGACTGGTTTAGGTCAGTAAACTGGTGTCTGTCGTACTGGTGGACTGCTTTAGGTCAGTAAACTGGTGTCTGTCTTACTGGTGGACTGGTTTAGGTCAGTAAACTGGTGTCTGTCTCTACTGGTGGACTGGTTTAGGTCAGTAAACTGGTGTCTGTCGTACTGGTGGACTGGTTTAGGTCAGTAAACTGGTGTCTGTCGTACTGGTGGACTGGTTTAGGTCAGTAAACTGGTGTCTCTACTGGTGGACTGGTTTAGGTCAGTAAACTGGTGTCTGTCGTACTGGTGGACTGGTTTAGGTCAGTAAACTGGTGTCTCGTACTGGTGGACTGGTTTAGGTCAGTAAACTGGTGTCTGTCGTACTGGTGGACTGGTTTAGGTCAGTAAACTGGTGTCTGTCGTACTGGTGGACTGGTTTAGGTCAGTAAACTGGTGTCTGTCGTACTGGTGGACTGGTTTAGGTCAGTAAACTGGTGTCTGTCGTACTGGTGGACTGGTTTAGGTCAGTAAACTGGTGTCTCGTACTGGTGGACTGGTTTAGGTCAGTAAACTGGTGTCTGTCTTACTGGTGGACTGGTTTAGGTCAGTAAACTGGTGTCTCTACTGGTGGACTGGTTTAGGTCAGTAAACTGGTGTCTGTCGTACTGGTGGACTGGTTTAGGTCAGTAAACTGGTGTCTGTCGTACTGGTGGACTGGTTTAGGTCAGTAAACTGGTGTCTGTCGTACTGGTGGACTGGTTTAGGTCAGTAAACTGGTGTCTGTCGTACTGGTGGACTGGTTTAGGTCAGTAAACTGGTGTCTCTACTGGTGGACTGGTTTAGGTCAGTAAACTGGTGTCTGTCGTACTGGTGGACTGGTTTAGGTCAGTAAACTGGTGTCTGTCGTACTGGTGGACTGGTTTAGGTCAGTAAACTGGTGTCTGTCTTACTGGTGGACTGGTTTAGGTCAGTAAACTGGTGTCTCTACTGGTGGACTGGTTTAGGTCAGTAAACTGGTGTCTGTCGTACTGGTGGACTGGTTTAGGTCAGTAAACTGGTGTCTGTCGTACTGGTGGACTGGTTTAGGTCAGTAAACTGGTGTCTGTCGTACTGGTGGACTGGTTTAGGTCAGTAAACTGGTGTCTGTCGTACTGGTGGACTGGTTTAGGTCAGTAAACTGGTGTCTGTCGTACTGGTGGACTGGTTTAGGTCAGTAAACTGGTGTCTGTCGTACTGGTGGACTGGTTTAGGTCAGTAAACTGGTGTCTGTCGTACTGATGGACTGGTTTAGGTCAGTAAACTGGTGTCTGTCTTACTGGTGGACTGGTTTAGGTCAGTAAACTGGTGTCTCTACTGGTGGACTGGTTTAGGTCAGTAAACTGGTGTCTCTACTGGTGGACTGGTTTAGGTCAGTAAACTGGTGTCTGTCGTACTGGTGGACTGGTTTAGGTCAGTAAACTGGTGTCTGTCGTACTGGTGGACTGGTTTAGGTCAGTAAACTGGTGTCTGTCGTACTGGTGGACTGGTCTAGGTCAGTAAACTGGTGTCTGTCTTACTGGTGGACTGGTTTAGGTCAGTAAACTGGTGTCTGTCGTACTGGTGGACTGGTTTAGGTCAGTAAACTGGTGTCTGTCGTACTGGTGGACTGGTTTAGGTCAGTAAACTGGTGTCTCTACTGGTGGACTGGTTTAGGTCAGTAAACTGGTGTCTGTCGAACTGGTGGACTGGTTTAGGTCAGTAAACTGGTGTCTCTCTTACTGGTGGACTGGTTTAGGTCAGTAAACTGGTGTCTGTCTTACTGGTGGACTGGTTTAGGTCAGTAAACTGGTGTCTGTCGTACTGGTGGACTGGTTTAGGTCAGTAAACTGGTGTCTGTCGTACTGGTGGACTGGTTTAGGTCAGTAAACTGGTGTCTCTACTGGTGGACTGGTTTAGGTCAGTAAACTGGTGTCTGTCTTACTGGTGGACTGGTTTAGGTCAGTAAACTGGTGTCTGTCGCACTGGTGGACTGGTTTAGGTCAGTAAACTGGTGTCTGTCGTACTGGTGGACTGGTTTAGGTCAGTAAACTGGTGTCTGTCGTACTGGTGGACTGGTTTAGGTCAGTAAACTGGTGTCTCTACTGGTGGACTGGTTTAGGTCAGTAAACTGGTGTCTGTCTTACTGGTGGACTGGTTTAGGTCAGTAAACTGGTGTCTGTCGTACTGGTGGACTGGTTTAGGTCAGTAAACTGGTGTCTGTCGTACTGGTGGACTGGTTTAGGTCAGTAAACTGGTGTCTGTCTTACTGGTGGACTGGTTTAGGTCAGTAAACTGGTGTCTCTACTGGTGGACTGGTTTAGGTCAGTAAACTGGTGTCTGTCGTACTGGTGGACTGGTTTAGGTCAGTAAACTGGTGTCTCTATTGGTGGACTGGTTTAGGTCAGTAAACTGGTGTCTCTATTGGTGGACTGGTTTAGGTCAGTAAACTGGTGTCTGTCGTACTGGTGGACTGGTTTAGGTCAGTAAACTGGTGTCTGTCGTACTGGTGGACTGGTTTAGGTCAGTAAACTGGTGTCTGTCGTACTGGTGGACTGGTTTAGGTCAGTAAACTGGTGTCTGTCTTACTGGTGGACTGGTTTAGGTCAGTAAACTGGTGTCTCTACTGGTGGACTGGTTTAGGTCAGTAAACTGGTGTCTGTCGTACTGGTGGACTGGTTTAGGTCAGTAAACTGGTGTCTCTATTGGTGGACTGGTTTAGGTCAGTAAACTGGTGTCTGTCGTACTGGTGGACTGGTTTAGGTCAGTAAACTGGTGTCTGTCGTACTGGTGGACTGGTTTAGGTCAGTAAACTGGTGTCTGTCGTACTGGTGGACTGGTTTAGGTCAGTAAACTGGTGTCTGTCGTACTGGTGGACTGGTTTAGGTCAGTAAACTGGTGTCTGTCGCACTTGTGGACTGGTTTAGGTCAGTAAACTGGTGTCTGTCGTACTGGTGGACTGGTTTAGGTCAGTAAACTGGTGTCTGTCGTACTGGTGGACTGGTTTAGGTCAGTAAACTGGTGTCTGTCGTACTGGTGGACTGGTTTAGGTCAGTAAACTGGTGTCTGTCGTACTGGTGGACTGGTTTAGGTCAGTAAACTGGTGTCTGTCGTACTGGTGGACTGGTTTAGGTCAGTAAACTGGTGTCTGTCGTACTGGTGGACTGGTTTAGGTCAGTAAACTGGTGTCTGTCGTACTGGTGGACTGGTTTAGGTCAGTAAACTGGTGTCTGTCGTACTGGTGGACTGGTTTAGGTCAGTAAACTGGTGTCTGTCGTACTGGTGGACTGGTTTAGGTCAGTAAACTGGTGTCTCTACTGGTGGACTGGTTTAGGTCAGTAAACTGGTGTCTGTCGAACTGGTGGACTGGTTTAGGTCAGTAAACTGGTGTCTGTCGTACTGGTGGACTGGTTTAGGTCAGTAAACTGGTGTCTGTCGTACTGGTGGACTGGTTTAGGTCAGTAAACTGGTGTCTGTCGTACTGGTGGACTGGTTTAGGTCAGTAAACTGGTGTCTGTCTTACTGGTGGACTGGTTTAGGTCAGTAAACTGGTGTCTCTACTGGTGGACTGGTTTAGGTCAGTAAACTGGTGTCTGTCGTACTGGTGGACTGGTTTAGGTCAGTAAACTGGTGTCTGTCGTACTGGTGGACTGGTTTAGGTCAGTAAACTGGTGTCTGTCGTACTGGTGGACTGGTTTAGGTCAGTAAACTGGTGTCTGTCGTACTGGTGGACTGGTTTAGGTCAGTAAACTGGTGTCTGTCTTACTGGTGGACTGGTTTAGGTCAGTAAACTGGTGTCTGTCGCACTGGTGGACTGGTTTAGGTCAGTAAACTGGTGTCTCTACTGGTGGACTGGTTTAGGTCAGTAAACTGGTGTCTGTCGTACTGGTGGACTGGTTTAGGTCAGTAAACTGGTGTCTGTCGTACTGGTGGACTGGTTTAGGTCAGTAAACTGGTGTCTGTCGTACTGGTGGACTGGTTTAGGTCAGTAAACTGGTGTCTGTCTTACTGGTGGACTGGTTTAGGTGAGTAAACTGGTGTCTCAACTGGTGGACTGGTTTAGGTCAGTAAACTGGTGTCTGTCGTACTGGTGGACTGGTCTAGGTCAGTAAACTGGTGTCTGTCGTACTGGTGGACTGGTTTAGGTCAGTAAACTGGTGTCTGTCGTACTGGTGGACTGGTTTAGGTCAGTAAACTGGTGTCTGTCTTAATGGTGGACTGGTTTAGGCCAGTAAACTGGTGTCTGTCGTACTGGTGGACTGGTTTAGGTCAGTAAACTGGTGTCTGTCGTACTGGTGGACTGGTTTAGGTCAGTAAACTGGTGTCTGTCGTACTGGTGGACTGGTTTAGGTCAGTAAACTGGTGTCTGTCGTACTGGTGGACTGGTTTAGGTCAGTAAACTGGTGTCTGTCGTACTGGTGGACTGGTTTAGGTCAGTAAACTGGTGTCTGTCGTACTGGTGGACTGGTTTAGGTCAGTAAACTGGTGTCTCTACTGGTGGACTGGTTTAGGTCAGTAAACTGGTGTCTCTACTGGTGGACTGGTTTAGGTCAGTAAACTGGTGTCTGTCGTACTGGTGGACTGGTTTAGGTCAGTAAACTGGTGTCTGTCGTACTGGTGGACTGGTTTAGGTCAGTAAACTGGTGTCTGTCGTACTGGTGGACTGGTTTAGGTCAGTAAACTGGTGTCTGTCTTACTGGTGGACTGGTTTAGGTCAGTAAACTGGTGTCTCTACTGGTGGACTGGTTTAGGTCAGTAAACTGGTGTCTGTCGTACTGGTGGACTGGTTTAGGTCAGTAAACTGGTGTCTGTCGTACTGGTGGACTGGTTTAGGTCAGTAAACTGGTGTCTGTCTTACTGGTGGACTGGTTTAGGTCAGTAAACTGGTGTCTCTATTGGTGGACTGGTTTAGGTCAGTAAACTGGTGTCTGTCGTACTGGTGGACTGGTTTAGGTCAGTAAACTGGTGTCTGTCGTACTGGTGGACTGGTTTAGGTCAGTAAACTGGTGTCTGTCTTACTGGTGGACTGGTTTAGGTCAGTAAACTGGTGTCTCTACTGGTGGACTGGTTTAGGTCAGTAAACTGGTGTCTCTACTGGTGGACTGGTTTAGGTCAGTAAACTGGTGTCTGTCGTACTGGTGGACTGGTTTAGGTCAGTAAACTGGTGTCTGTCGTACTGGTGGACTGGTTTAGGTCAGTAAACTGGTGTCTGTCGTACTGGTGGACTGGTTTAGGTCAGTAAACTGGTGTCTGTCTTACTGGTGGACTGGTTTAGGTCAGTAAACTGGTGTCTGTCGTACTGGTGGACTGGTTTAGGTCAGTAAACTGGTGTCTGTCGTACTGGTGGACTGGTTTAGGTCAGTAAACTGGTGTCTGTCTTACTGGTGGACTGGTTTAGGTCAGTAAACTGGTGTCTCTATTGGTGGACTGGTTTAGGTCAGTAAACTGGTGTCTGTCGTACTGGTGGACTGGTTTAGGTCAGTAAACTGGTGTCTGTCGTACTGGTGGACTGGTTTAGGTCAGTAAACTGGTGTCTGTCGTACTGGTGGACTGGTTTAGGTCAGTAAACTGGTGTCTGTCTTACTGGTGGACTGGTTTAGGTCAGTAAACTGGTGTCTCTATTGGTGGACTGGTTTAGGTCAGTAAACTGGTGTCTGTCTTACTGGTGGACTGGTTTAGGTCAGTAAACTGGTGTCTCTATTGGTGGACTGGTTTAGGTCAGTAAACTGGTGTCTGTCGCACTGGTGGACTGGTTTAGGTCAGTAAACTGGTGTCTGTCGTACTGGTGGACTGGTTTAGGTCAGTAAACTGGTGTCTCTACTGGTGGACTGGTTTAGGTCAGTAAACTGGTGTCTGTCGTACTGGTGGACTGGTTTAGGTCAGTAAACTGGTGTCTGTCGTACTGGTGGACTGGTTTAGGTCAGTAAACTGGTGGACTGGTTTAGGTCAGTAAACTGGTGTCACTACTCGTGGACTGGTTTAGGTCAGTAAACTGGTGTCTGTCGTACTGGTGGACTGGTTTAGGTCAGTAAACTGGTGTCTCTACTGGTGGACTGGTTTAGGACAGTAAACTGGTGTCTGTCGCACTGGTGGACTGGTTTAGGTCAGTAAACTGGTGTCTCTACTGGTGGACTGGTTTAGGTCAGTAAACTGGTGTCTCTACTCGTGGACTGGTTTAGGTCAGTAAACTGGTGTCTTACTGGTGGACTGGTTTAGGTCAGTAAACTGGTGTCTCTACTCGTGGACTGGTTTAGGTCAGTAAACTGGTGTCTGTCGCACTGGTGGACTGGTTTAGGTCAGTAAACTGGTGTCTGTCGTACTGGTGGACTGGTTTATGTAAGTAAACTGGTGTCTGTCGCACTGGTGGACTGGTTTAGGTCAGTAAACTGGTGTCTGTCGCACTGGTGGACTGGTTTAGGTCAGTAAACTGGTGTCTGTCGCACTGGTGGACTGGTTTAGGTCAGTAAACTGGTGGACTGGTTTAGGTCAGTAAACTGGTGTCACTACTCGTGGACTGGTTTAGGTCAGTAAACTGGTGTCACTACTCGTGGACTGGTTTAGGTCAGTAAACTGGTGTCTGTCGTACTGGTGGACTGGTTTAGGTCAGTAAACTGGTGTCACTACTCGTAGACTGGTTTAGGTCAGTAAACTGGTGTCTGTCGCACTGGTGGACTGGTTTAGGTCAGTAAACTGGTGTCTGTCGTACTGGTGGACTGGTTTAGGTCAGTAAACTGGTGTCTGTCGTACTGGTGGACTGGTTTAGGTCAGTAAACTGGTGTCTGTCGTACTGGTGGACTGGTTTAGGTCAGTAAACTGGTGTCTGTCGCACTGGTGGACTGGTTTAGGTCAGTAAACTGGTGTCTGTCGTACTGGTGGACTGGTTTAGGTCAGTAAACTGGTGTCTGTCGTACTGGTGGACTGGTTTAGGTCAGTAAACTGGTGTCTCTACTCGTGGACTGGTTTAGGTCAGTAAACTGGTGTCTGTCGCACTGGTGGACTGGTTTAGGTCAGTAAACTGGTGTCTGTCGTACTGGTGGACTGGTTTAGGTCAGTAAACTGGTGTCTGTCGTACTGGTGGACTGGTTTAGGTCAGTAAACTGGTGTCTCTACTGGTGGACTGGTTTAGGTCAGTAAACTGGTGTCTGTCGTACTGGTGGACTGGTTTAGGTCCGTAAACTGGTGTCTGTCGTACTGGTGGACTGGTTTAGGTCAGTAAACTGGTGTCTGTCATAATGGTGGACTGGTTTAGGTCAGTAAACTGGTGTCTGTCGTACTGGTGGACTGGTTTAGGTCAGTAAACTGGTGTCTGTCGTACTGGTGGACTGGTTTAGGTCAGTAAACTGGTGTCTGTCTTACTGGTGGACTGGTTTAGGTGAGTAAACTGGTGTCTCAACTGGTGGACTGGTTTAGGTCAGTAAACTGGTGTCTGTCGTACTGGTGGACTGGTTTAGGTCAGTAAACTGGTGTCTGTCGTACTGGTGGACTGGTTTAGGTCAGTAAACTGGTGTCTGTCGTACTGGTGGACTGGTTTAGGTCAGTAAACTGGTGTCTGTCTTAATGGTGGACTGGTTTAGGCCAGTAAACTGGTGTCTGTCGTACTGGTGGACTGGTTTAGGTCAGTAAACTGGTGTCTGTCGTACTGGTGGACTGGTTTAGGTCAGTAAACTGGTGTCTGTCGTACTGGTGGACTGGTTTAGGTCAGTAAACTGGTGTCTGTCGTACTGGTGGACTGGTTTAGGTCAGTAAACTGGTGTCTGTCGTACTGGTGGACTGGTTTAGGTCAGTAAACTGGTGTCTGTCTTACTGGTGGACTGGTTTAGGTCAGTAAACTGGTGTCTCTACTGGTGGACTGGTTTAGGTCAGTAAACTGGTGTCTCTACTGGTGGACTGGTTTAGGTCAGTAAACTGGTGTCTGTCGTACTGGTGGACTGGTTTAGGTCAGTAAACTGGTGTCTGTCGTACTGGTGGACTGGTTTAGGTCAGTAAACTGGTGTCTGTCGTACTGGTGGACTGGTTTAGGTCAGTAAACTGGTGTCTGTCTTACTGGTGGACTGGTTTAGGTCAGTAAACTGGTGTCTCTACTGGTGGACTGGTTTAGGTCAGTAAACTGGTGTCTGTCGTACTGGTGGACTGGTTTAGGTCAGTAAACTGGTGTCTGTCGTACTGGTGGACTGGTTTAGGTCAGTAAACTGGTGTCTGTCTTACTGGTGGACTGGTTTAGGTCAGTAAACTGGTGTCTCTATTGGTGGACTGGTTTAGGTCAGTAAACTGGTGTCTGTCGTACTGGTGGACTGGTTTAGGTCAGTAAACTGGTGTCTGTCGTACTGGTGGACTGGTTTAGGTCAGTAAACTGGTGTCTGTCTTACTGGTGGACTGGTTTAGGTCAGTAAACTGGTGTCTGTCTTACTGGTGGACTGGTTTAGGTCAGTAAACTGGTGTCTCTATTGGTGGACTGGTTTAGGTCAGTAAACTGGTGTCTGTCGTACTGGTGGACTGGTTTAGGTCAGTAAACTGGTGTCTGTCGTACTGGTGGACTGGTTTAGGTCAGTAAACTGGTGTCTGTCGTACTGGTGGACTGGTTTAGGTCAGTAAACTGGTGTCTGTCTTACTGGTGGACTGGTTTAGGTCAGTAAACTGGTGTCTCTATTGGTGGACTGGTTTAGGTCAGTAAACTGGTGTCTGTCTTACTGGTGGACTGGTTTAGGTCAGTAAACTGGTGTCTCTATTGGTGGACTGGTTTAGGTCAGTAAACTGGTGTCTGTCGCACTGGTGGACTGGTTTAGGTCAGTAAACTGGTGTCTGTCGTACTGGTGGACTGGTTTAGGTCAGTAAACTGGTGTCTCTACTGGTGGACTGGTTTAGGTCAGTAAACTGGTGTCTGTCGTACTGGTGGACTGGTTTAGGTCAGTAAACTGGTGTCTGTCGTACTGGTGGACTGGTTTAGGTCAGTAAACTGGTGGACTGGTTTAGGTCAGTAAACTGGTGTCACTACTCGTGGACTGGTTTAGGTCAGTAAACTGGTGTCTGTCGTACTGGTGGACTGGTTTAGGTCAGTAAACTGGTGTCTCTACTGGTGGACTGGTTTAGGACAGTAAACTGGTGTCTGTCGCACTGGTGGACTGGTTTAGGTCAGTAAACTGGTGTCTCTACTGGTGGACTGGTTTAGGTCAGTAAACTGGTGTCTCTACTCGTGGACTGGTTTAGGTCAGTAAACTGGTGTCTTACTGGTGGACTGGTTTAGGTCAGTAAACTGGTGTCTCTACTCGTGGACTGGTTTAGGTCAGTAAACTGGTGTCTGTCGCACTGGTGGACTGGTTTAGGTCAGTAAACTGGTGTCTGTCGTACTGGTGGACTGGTTTATGTCAGTAAACTGGTGTCTCTACTCGTGGACTGGTTTAGGTCAGTAAACTGGTGTCTGTCGCACTGGTGGACTGGTTTAGGTCAGTAAACTGGTGTCTGTCGCACTGGTGGACTGGTTTAGGTCAGTAAACTGGTGGACTGGTTTAGGTCAGTAAACTGGTGTCACTACTCGTGGACTGGTTTAGGTCAGTAAACTGGTGTCACTACTCGTGGACTGGTTTAGGTCAGTAAACTGGTGTCTGTCGTACTGGTGGACTGGTTTAGGTCAGTAAACTGGTGTCACTACTCGTAGACTGGTTTAGGTCAGTAAACTGGTGTCTGTCGCACTGGTGGACTGGTTTAGGTCAGTAAACTGGTGTCTGTCGTACTGGTGGACTGGTTTAGGTCAGTAAACTGGTGTCTGTCGTACTGGTGGACTGGTTTAGGTCAGTAAACTGGTGTCTGTCGTACTGGTGGACTGGTTTAGGTCAGTAAACTGGTGTCTGTCGCACTGGTGGACTGGTTTAGGTCAGTAAACTGGTGTCTGTCGTACTGGTGGACTGGTTTAGGTCAGTAAACTGGTGTCTGTCGTACTGGTGGACTGGTTTAGGTCAGTAAACTGGTGTCTCTACTCGTGGACTGGTTTAGGTCAGTAAACTGGTGTCTGTCGCACTGGTGGACTGGTTTAGGTCAGTAAACTGGTGTCTGTCGTACTGGTGGACTGGTTTAGGTCAGTAAACTGGTGTCTGTCGTACTGGTGGACTGGTTTAGGTCAGTAAACTGGTGTCTCTACTGGTGGACTGGTTTAGGTCAGTAAACTGGTGTCTGTCGTACTGGTGGACTGGTTTAGGTCCGTAAACTGGTGTCTGTCGTACTGGTGGACTGGTTTAGGTCAGTAAACTGGTGTCTGTCATAATGGTGGACTGGTTTAGGTCAGTAAACTGGTGTCTTTACTGGTGGACTGGTTTAGGTCAGTAAACTGGTATCTCCACTGGTGGACTGGTTTAGGTCAGTAAACTGGTGTCTGTCGTACTGGTGGACTGGTTTAGGTCAGTGAACTGCTGTCTGTCGTACTGGTGGACTGGTTTAGGTCAGTAAACTGGTGTCTGTCGTACTGGTGGACTGGTTTAGGTCAGTAAACTGGTGTCTGTCGTACTGGTGGACTGGTTTAGGTCAGTAAACTGGTATCTCTACTGGTGGACTGGTTTAGGTCAGTAAACTGGTGTCTGTCGTACTGGTGGACTGGTTTAGGTCAGTGAACTGGTGTCTGTCGTACTGGTGGACTGGTTTAGGTCAGTAAACTGGTGTCTGTCGTACTGGTGGACTGGTTTAGGTCAGTAAACTGGTGTCTCTACTGGTGGACTGGTTTAGGTCAGTAAACTGGTGTCTCTACTCGTGGACTGGTTTAGGTCAGTAAACTGGTGTCTGTCTTACTGGTGGACTGGTTTAGGTCAGTAAACTGGTGTCTCTACTCGTGGACTGGTTTAGGTCAGTAAACTGGTGTCTGTCGCACTGGTGGACTGGTTTAGGTCAGTAAACTGGTGTCTGTCGTACTGGTGGACTGGTTTATGTCAGTAAACTGGTGTCTCTACTCGTGGACTGGTTTAGGTCAGTAAACTGGTGTCTGTCGCACTGGTGGACTGGTTTAGGTCAGTAAACTGGTGTCTGTCGCACTGGTGGACTGGTTTAGGTCAGTAAACTGGTGGACTGGTTTAGGTCAGTAAACTGGTGTCACTACTCGTGGACTGGTTTAGGTCAGTAAACTGGTGTCACTACTCGTGGACTGGTTTAGGTCAGTAAACTGGTGTCTGTCGTACTGGTGGACTGGTTTAGGTCAGTAAACTGGTGTCACTACTCGTGGACTGGTTTAGGTCAGTAAACTGGTGTCTGTCGCACTGGTGGACTGGTTTAGGTCAGTAAACTGGTGTCTGTCGTACTGGTGGACTGGTTTAGGTCAGTAAACTGGTGTCTGTCGCACTGGTGGACTGGTTTAGGTCAGTAAACTGGTGTCTGTCGTACTGGTGGACTGGTTTAGGTCAGTAAACTGGTGTCTGTCGTACTGGTGGACTGGTTTAGGTCAGTAAACTGGTGTCTCTACTCGTGGACTGGTTTAGGTCAGTAAACTGGTGTCTGTCGCACTGGTGGACTGGTTTAGGTCAGTAAACTGGTGTCTGTCGTACTGGTGGACTGGTTTAGGTCAGTAAACTGGTGTCTGTCGTACTGGTTGACTGGTTTAGGTCAGTAAACTGGTGTCTGTCGTACTGGTGGACTGGTTTAGGTCAGTAAAGTGGTGTCTTTACCGGTGGACTGGTTTAGGTCAGTAAACTGGTATCTCTACTGGTGGACTGGTTTAGGTCAGTAAACTGGTGTCTGTCGTACTGGTGGACTGGTTTAGGTCAGTGAACTGGTGTCTGTCGTACTGGTGGACTGGTTTAGGTCAGTAAACTGGTGTCTGTCGTACTGGTGGACTGGTTTAGGTCAGTAAACTGGTGTCTGTCGTACTGGTGGACTGGTTTAGGTCAGTAAACTGGTATCTCTACTGGTGGACTGGTTTAGGTCAGTAAACTGGTGTCTGTCGTACTGGTGGACTGGTTTAGGTCAGTGAACTGGTGTCTGTCGTACTGGTGGACTGGTTTAGGTCAGTAAACTGGTGTCTGTCGTACTGGTGGACTGGTTTAGGTCAGTAAACTAGTGTCTCTACTGGTGGACTGGTTTAGGTCAGTAAACTGGTGTCTCTACTCGTGGACTGGTTTAGGTCAGTAAACTGGTGTCTGTCTTACTGGTGGACTGGTTTAGGTCAGTAAACTGGTGTCTCTACTCGTGGACTGGTTTAGGTCAGTAAACTGGTGTCTGTCGCACTGGTGGACTGGTTTAGGTCAGTAAACTGGTGTCTCTACTCGTGGACTGGTTTAGGTCAGTAAACTGGTGTCTGTCGCACTGGTGGACTGGTTTAGGTCAGTAAAATGGTGTCTGTCGCACTGGTGGACTGGTTTAGGTCAGTAAACTGGTGGACTGGTTTAGGTCAGTAAATTGGTGTCACTACTCGTGGACTGGTTTAGGTCAGTAAACTGGTGTCACTACTCGTGGACTGGTTTAGGTCAGTAAACTGGTGTCTGTCGTACTGGTGGACTGGTTTAGGTCAGTAAACTGGTGTCACTACTCGTGGACTGGTTTAGGTCAGTAAACTGGTGTCTGTCGCACTGGTGGACTGGTTTAGGTCAGTAAACTGGTGTCTGTCGTACTGGTGGACTGGTTTAGGTCAGTAAACTGGTGTCTGTCGCACTGGTGGACTGGTTTAGGTCAGTAAACTGGTGTCTGTCGTACTGGTGGACTGGTTTAGGTCAGTAAACTGGTGTCTGTCGTACTGGTGGACTGGTTTAGGTCAGTAAACTGGTGTCTCTACTCGTGGACTGGTTTAGGTCAGTAAACTGGTGTCTGTCGCACTGGTGGACTGGTTTAGGTCAGTAAACTGGTGTCTGTCGTACTGGTGGACTGGTTTAGGTCAGTAAACTGGTGTCTGTCGTACTGGTTGACTGGTTTAGGTCAGTAAACTGGTGTCTCTACTGGTGGACTGGTTTAGGTCAGTAAACTGGTGTCTGTCGTACTGGTGGACTGGTTTAGGTCAGTAAACTGGTGTCTCTATTGGTGGACTGGTTTAGGTCAGTAAACTGGTGTCTGTCGCACTGGTGGACTGGTTTAGGTCAGTAAACTGGTGTCTGTCGTACTGGTGGACTGGTTTAGGTCAGTAAACTGGTGTCTCTACTGGTGGACTGGTTTAGGTCAGTAAACTGGTGTCTGTCGTACTGGTGGACTGGTTTAGGTCAGTAAACTGGTGTCTGTCGTACTGGTGGACTGGTTTAGGTCAGTAAACTGGTGTCTGTCGCCCTGGTGGACTGGTTTAGGTCAGTAAACTGGTGGACTGGTTTAGGTCAGTAAACTGGTGTCACTACTCGTGGACTGGTTTAGGTCAGTAAACTGGTGTCTGTCGTACTGGTGGACTGGTTTAGGTCAGTAAACTGGTGGACTGGTTTAGGTCAGTAAACTGGTGTCACTACTCGTGGACTGGTTTAGGTCAGTAAACTGGTGTCACTACTCGTGGACTGGTTTAGGTCAGTAAACTGGTGTCTGTCGTACTGGTGGACTGGTTTAGGTCAGTAAACTGGTGTCTCTACTGGTGGACTGGTTTAGGACAGTAAACTGGTGTCTGTCGCACTGGTGGACTGGTTTAGGTCAGTAAACTGGTGTCTCTACTGGTGGACTGGTTTAGGTCAGTAAACTGGTGTCTCTACTCGTGGACTGGTTTAGGTCAGTAAACTGGTGTCTGTCTTACTGGTGGACTGGTTTAGGTCAGTAAACTGGTGTCTCTACTCGTGGACTGGTTTAGGTCAGTAAACTGGTGTCTGTCGCACTGGTGGACTGGTTTAGGTCAGTAAACTGGTGTCTGTCGTACTGGTGGACTGGTTTATGTCAGTAAACTGGTGTCTCTACTCGTGGACTGGTTTAGGTCAGTAAACTGGTGTCTGTCGCACTGGTGGACTGGTTTAGGTCAGTCAACTGGTGTCTGTCGCACTGGTGGACTGGTTTAGGTCAGTAAACTGGTGGACTGGTTTAGGTCAGTAAACTGGTGTCACTACTCGTGGACTGGTTTAGGTCAGTAAACTGGTGTCACTACTCGTGGACTGGTTTAGGTCAGTAAACTGGTGTCTGTCGTACTGGTGGACTGGTTTAGGTCAGTAAACTGGTGTCACTACTCGTGGACTGGTTTAGGTCAGTAAACTGGTGTCTGTCGCACTGGTGGACTGGTTTAGGTCAGTAAACTGGTGTCTGTCGTACTGGTGGACTGGTTTAGGTCAGTAAACTGGTGTCTGTCGCACTGGTGGACTGGTTTAGGTCAGTAAACTGGTGTCTGTCGTACTGGTGGACTGGTTTAGGTCAGTAAACTGGTGTCTGTCGTACTGGTGGACTGGTTTAGGTCAGTAAACTGGTGTCTCTACTCGTGGACTGGTTTAGGTCAGTAAACTGGTGTCTGTCGCACTGGTGGACTGGTTTAGGTCAGTAAACTGGTGTCTGTCGTACTGGTGGACTGGTTTAGGTCAGTAAACTGGTGTCTGTCGTACTGGTGGACTGGTTTAGGTCAGTAAACTGGTGTCTCTACTGGTGGACTGGTTTAGGTCAGTAAACTGGTGTCTGTCGTACTGGTGGACTGGTTTAGGTCCGTAAACTGGTGTCTGTCGTACTGGTGGACTGGTTTAGGTCAGTAAACTGGTGTCTGTCATAATGGTGGACTGGTTTAGGTCAGTAAACTGGTGTCTTTACTGGTGGACTGGTTTAGGTCAGTAAACTGGTATCTCTACTGGTGGACTGGTTTAGGTCAGTAAACTGGTGTCTGTCGTACTGGTGGACTGGTTTCGGTCAGTGAACTGGTGTCTGTCGTACTGGTGGACTGGTTTAGGTCAGTAAACTGGTGTCTGTCGCACTGGTGGACTGGTTTAGGTCAGTAAACTGGTGGACTGGTTTAGGTCAGTAAACTGGTGTCACTACTCGTGGACTGGTTTAGGTCAGTAAACTGGTGTCACTACTCGTGGACTGGTTTAGGTCAGTAAACTGGTGTCTGTCGTACTGGTGGACTGGTTTAGGTCAGTAAACTGGTGTCTGTCGCACTGGTGGACTGGTTTAGGTCAGTAAACTGGTGTCTGTCGTACTGGTGGACTGGTTTAGGTCAGTAAACTGGTGTCTGTCGCACTGGTGGACTGGTTTAGGTCAGTAAACTGGTGTCTGTCGTACTGGTGGACTGGTTTAGGTCAGTAAACTGGTGTCTGTCGTACTGGTGGACTGGTTTAGGTCAGTAAACTGGTGTCTGTCGTACTGGTGGACTGGTTTAGGTCAGTAAACTGGTGTCTGTCGTACTGGTGGACTGGTTTAGGTCAGTAAACTGGTGTCTGTCGTACTGGTGGACTGGTTTAGGTCAGTAAACTGGTGTCTCTACTGGTGGACTGGTTTAGGTCAGTAAACTGGTGTCTCTACTGGTGGACTGGTTTAGGTCAGTAAACTGGTGTCTGTCGTACTGGTGGACTGGTTTAGGTCAGTGAACTGGTGTCTGTCGTACTGGTGGACTGGTTTAGGTCAGTAAACTGGTGTCTGTCGTACTGGTGGACTGGTGTAGGTCAGTAAACTGGTGTCTGTGACACTGGTGGACTGGTTTAGGTCAGTAAACTGGTGTCTGTCACACTGGTGGACTGGTTTAGGTCTGTAAACTGGTGTCTGTCGTACTGGTGGACTGGTTTAGGTCCGTAAACTGGTGTCTGTCATACTGGTGGACTGGTTTAGGTCAGTAAACTGGTGTCTGTCGTACTGGTGGACTGGTTTAGGTCAGTAAACTGGTGTCTGTCGTACTGGTGGACTGGTTTAGGTCAGTAAACTGGTGTCTCTACTGGTGGACTGGTTTAGGTCAGTAAACTGGTGTCTCTACTGGTGGACTGGTTTAGGTCAGTAAACTGGTGTCTGTCGTACTGGTGGACTGGTTTAGGTCAGTAAACTGGTGTCTGTCGTACTGGTGGACTGGTTTAGGTCAGTAAACTGGTGTCTCTACTGGTGGACTGGTTTAGGTCAGTAAACTGGTGTCTGTCGTACTGGTGGACTGGTTTAGGTCAGTAAACTGGTGTCTGTCGTACTGGTGGACTGGTTTAGGTCAGTAAACTGGTGTCTGTCAAACTGGTGGACTGGTTTAGGTCAGTAAACTGGTGTCTGTCGTACTGGTGGACTGGTTTAGGTCCGTAAACTGGTGTCTGTCTTACTGGTGAACTGGTTTAGGTCAGTAAACTGGTGTCTGTCACACTGGTGGACTGGTTTAGGTCAGTAAACTGGTGTCTGTCGTACTGGTGGACTGGTTTAGGTCCGTAAACTGGTGTCTGTCGTACTGGTGGACTGGTTTAGGTCAGTAAACTGGTGTCTGTCGTACTGGTGGACTGGTTTAGGTCAGTAAACTGGTGTCTTTACTGGTGGACTGGTTTAGGTCAGTAAACTGGTGTCTCTACTGGTGGACTGGTTTAGGTCAGTAAACTGGTGTCTGTCGTACTGGTGGACTGGTTTAGGTCAGTAAACTGGTGTCTCTACTGGTGGACTGGTTTAGGTCAGTAATCTGGTGTCTCTACTCGTGGACTGGTTTAGGTCAGTAAACTGGTGTCTGTCGCACTGGTGGACTGGTTTAGGTCAGTAAACTGGTGTCTGTCGCACTGGTGGACTGGTTTAGGTCAGTAAACTGGTGTCACTACTCGTGGACTGGTTTAGGTCAGTAAACTGGTGTCACTACTCGTGGACTGGTTTAGGTCAGTAAACTGGTGTCTGTCGTACTGGTGGACTGGTTTAGGTCAGTAAACTGGTGTCACTACTCGTGGACTGGTTTAGGTCAGTAAACTGGTGTCTGTCGCACTGGTGGACTGGTTTAGGTCAGTAAACTGGTGTCTGTCGTACTGGTGGACTGGTTTAGGTCAGTAAACTGGTGTCTCTACTGGTGGACTGGTTTAGGTCAGTAAACTGGTGTCTGTCGTACTGGTGGACTGGTTTAGGTCAGTAAACTGGTGTCTGTCGTACTGGTGGACTGGTGTAGGTCAGTAAACTGGTGTCTGTCACACTGGTGGACTGGTTTAGGTCAGTAAACTGGTGTCTGTCACACTGGTGGACTGGTTTAGGTCTATAAACTGGTGTCTGTCGTACTGGTGGACTGGTTTAGGTCCGTAAACTGGTGTCTGTCATACTGGTGGACTGGTTTAGGTCAGTAAACTGGTGTCTGTCGTACTGGTGGACTGGTTTAGGTCAGTAAACTGGTGTCTGTCGTACTGGTGGACTGGTTTAGGTCAGTAAACTGGTGTCTCTACTGGTGGACTGGTTTAGGTCAGTAAACTGGTGTCTCTACTGGTGGACTGGTTTAGGTCAGTAAACTGGTGTCTGTCGTACTGGTGGACTGGTTTAGGTCAGTAAACTGGTGTCTGTCGTACTGGTGGACTGGTTTAGGTCAGTAAACTGGTGTCTCTACTGGTGGACTGGTTTAGGTCAGTAAACTGGTGTCTGTCGTACTGGTGGACTGGTTTAGGTCAGTAAACTGGTGTCTGTCGTACTGGTGGACTGGTTTAGGTCAGTAAACTGGTGTCTGTCAAACTGGTGGACTGGTTTAGGTCAGTAAACTGGTGTCTGTCGTACTGGTGGACTGGTTTAGGTCCGTAAACTGGTGTCTGTCTTACTGGTGAACTGGTTTAGGTCAGTAAACTGGTGTCTGTCACACTGGTGGACTGGTTTAGGTCAGTAAACTGGTGTCTGTCGTACTGGTGGACTGGTTTAGGTCCGTAAACTGGTGTCTGTCGTACTGGTGGACTGGTTTAGGTCAGTAAACTGGTGTCTGTCGTACTGGTGGACTGGTTTAGGTCAGTAAACTGGTGTCTTTACTGGTGGACTGGTTTAGGTCAGTAAACTGGTGTCTCTACTGGTGGACTGGTTTAGGTCAGTAAACTGGTGTCTGTCGTACTGCTGGACTGGTTTAGGTCAGTAAACTGGTGTCTCTACTGGTGGACTGGTTTAGGTCAGTAATCTGGTGTCTCTACTCGTGGACTGGTTTAGGTCAGTAAACTGGTGTCTGTCGCACTGGTGGACTGGTTTAGGTCAGTAAACTGGTGTCTGTCGCACTGGTGGACTGGTTTAGGTCAGTAAACTGGTGTCACTACTCGTGGACTGGTTTAGGTCAGTAAACTGGTGTCACTACTCGTGGACTGGTTTAGGTCAGTAAACTGGTGTCTGTCGTACTGGTGGACTGGTTTAGGTCAGTAAACTGGTGTCACTACTCGTGGACTGGTTTAGGTCAGTAAACTGGTGTCTGTCGCACTGGTGGACTGGTTTAGGTCAGTAAACTGGTGTCTGTCGTACTGGTGGACTGGTTTAGGTCAGTAAACTGGTGTCTCTACTGGTGGACTGGTTTAGGTCAGTAAACTGGTGTCTGTCGTACTGGTGGACTGGTTTAGGTCCGTAAACTGGTGTCTGTCGTACTGGTGGACTGGTTTAGGTCAGTAAACTGGTGTCTGTCGTACTGGTGGACTGGTTTAGGTCAGTAAACTGGTGTCTTTACTGGTGGACTGGTTTAGGTCAGTAAACTGGTGTCTCTACTGGTGGACTGGTTTAGGTCAGTAAACTGGTGTCTGTCGTACTGGTGGACTGGTTTAGGTCAGTGAACTGGTGTCTGTCGTACTGGTGGACTGGTTTAGGTCAGTAAACTGGTGTCTGTCGTACTGGTGGACTGGTTTAGGTCAGTAAACTGGTGTCTGTCGTACTGGTGGACTGGTTTAGGTCAATAAACTGGTGTCTGTCGTACTGGTGGACTGATGTAGGTCAGTAAACTGGTGTCTGTCACACTGGTGGACTGGTTTAGGTCAGTAAACTGGTGTCTGTCACACTGGTGGACTGGTTTAGGTCAGTAAACTGGTGTCTGTCGTACTGGTGGACTGGTTTAGGTCCGTAAACTGGTGTCTGTCATACTGGTGGACTGGTTTAGGTCAGTAAACTGGTGTCTGTCGTACTGGTGGACTGGTTTAGGTCAGTAAACTGGTGTCTGTCGTACTGGTGGACTGGTTTAGGTCAGTAAACTGGTGTCTCTACTGGTGGACTGGTTTAGGTCAGTAAACTGGTGTCTCTACTGGTGGACTGGTTTAGGTCAGTAAACTGGTGTCTGTCGTACTGGTGGACTGGTTTAGGTCAGTAAACTGGTGTCTGTCGCACTGGTGGACTGGTTTAGGTCAGTAAACTGGTGTCTGTCGTACTGGTGGACTGGTTTAGGTCAGTAATCTGGTGTCTCTACTCGTGGACTGGTTTAGGTCAGTAATCTGGTGTATCTACTCGTGGACTGGTTTAGGTCAGTAAACTGGTGTCTGTCGCACTGGTGGACTGGTTTAGGTCAGTAAACTGGTGTCTGTCGCACTGGTGGACTGGTTTAGGTCAGTAAACTGGTGGACTGGTTTAGGTCAGTAAACTGGTGTCACTACTCGTGGACTGGTTTAGGTCAGTAAACTGGTGTCACTACTCGTGGACTGGTTTAGGTCAGTAAACTGGTGGACTGGTTTAGGTCAGTAAACTGGTGTCACTACTCGTGGACTGGTTTAGGTCAGTAAACTGGTGTCACTACTCGTGGACTGGTTTAGGTCAGTAAACTGGTGTCTGTCGTACTGGTGGACTGGTTTAGGTCCGTAAACTGGTGTCTCTACTGGTGGACTGGTTTAGGTCAGTAAACTGGTGTCTGTCGCACTGGTGGACTGGTTTAGGTCAGTAAACTGGTGTCTCTACTGGTGGACTGGTTTAGGTCAGTAAACTGGTGTCTCTACTCGTGGACTGGTTTAGGTCAGTAAACTGGTGTCTGTCGCACTGGTGGACTGGTTTAGGTCAGTAAACTGGTGTCTCTACTCGTGGACTGGTTTAGGTCAGTAAACTGGTTTCTGTCGCACTGGTGGACTGGTTTAGGTCAGTAAACTGGTGTCTGTCGTACTGGTGGACTGGTTTAGGTCAGTAAACTGGTGTCTGTCACACTGGTGGACTGGTTTAGGTCAGTAAACTGGTGTCTGTCGTACTGGTGGACTGGTTTAGGTCAGTAAACTGGTGTCTGTCGTACTGGTGGACTGGTTTAGGTCAGTAAACTGGTGTCTGTCGTACTGGTGGACTGGTTTAGGTCAGTAAACTGGTGTCTGTCGTACTGGTGGACTGGTTTAGGTCAGTAAACTGGTGTCTGTCACACTGGTGGACTGGTTTAGGTCAGTAAACTGGTGTCTGTCGTACTGGTGGACTGGTTTAGGTCAGTAAACTGGTGTCTGTCGTACTGGTGGACTGGTTTAGGTCAGTAAACTGGTGTCTGTCGTACTGGTGGACTGGTTTAGGTCAGTAAACTGGTGTCTGTCGTACTGGTGGACTGGTTTAGGTCAGTAAACTGGTGTCTGTCGTACTGGTGGACTGGTTTAGGTCAGTAAACTGGTGTCTGTCGTACTGGTGGACTGGTTTAGGTCAGTAAACTGGTGTCTGTCGTACTGGTGGACTGGTTTAGGTCTGTAAACTGGTGTCTGTCGTACTGGTGGACTGGTTTAGGTCAGTAAACTGGTGTCTGTCGTACTGGTGGACTGGTTTAGGTCAGTAAACTGGTGTCTGTCGTACTGGTGGACTGGTTTAGGTCAGTAAACTGGTGTCTCTACTGGTGGACTGGTTTAGGTCAGTAAACTGGTGTCTGTCGTACTGGTGGACTGGTTTAGGTCAGTAAACTGGTGTCTCTACTCGTGGACTGGTTTAGGTCAGTAAACTGGTGTCTGTCGCACTGGTGGACTGGTTTAGGTCAGTAAACTGGTGTCTGTCACACTGGTGGACTGGTTTAGGTCAGTAAACTGGTGTCTGTCGTACAGGTGGACTGGTTTAGGTCTGTAAACTGGTGTCTGTCGTACTGGTGGACTGGTTTAGGTCAGTAAACTGGTGTCTGTCGTACTGGTGGACTGGTTTAGGTCAGTAAACTGGTGTCTGTCGTACTGGTGGACTGGTTTAGGTCAGTAAACTGGTGTCTCTACTGGTGGACTGGTTTAGGTCAGTAAACTGGTGTCTGTCGTACTGGTGGACTGGTTTAGGTCAGTAAACTGGTGTCTCTACTTGTGGACTGGTTTAGGTCAGTAAACTTGTGTCTCTACTGGTGGACTGGTTTAGGTCAGTAAACTGGTGTCTGTCGCACTGGTGGACTGGTTTAGGTCAGTAAACTGGTGTCTGTCGTACTGGTGGACTGGTTTAGGTCAGTAAACTGGTGTCTGTCGTACTGGTGGACTGGTTTAGGTCAGTAAACTGGTGTCTGTCGTACTGGTGGACTGGTTTAGGTCAGTAAACTGGTGTCTGTCTTACTGGTGGACTGGTTTAGGTCAGTAAACTGGTGTCTGTCACACTGGTGGACTGGTTTAGGTCCGTAAACTGGTGTCCGTCGTACTGGTGGACCTGTTTAGGTCCGTAAACTGGTGTCCGTCTTACTGGTGGACTGGTTTAGGTCAGTAAACTGGTGTCTGTCACACTGGTGGACTGGTTTAGGTCAGTAAACTGGTGTCTGTCGCACTGGTGGACTGGTTTAGGTCCGTAAACTGGTGTCTGTCGTACTGGTGGACTGGTTTAGGTCAGTAAACTGGTGTCTGTCGTACTGGTGGACTGGTTTAGGTCAGTAAACTGGTGTCTTTACTGGTGGACTGGTTTAGGTCAGTAAACTGGTGTCTCTACTGGTGGACTGGTTTAGGTCAGTAAACTGGTGTCTTTACTGGTGGACTGGTTTAGGTCAGTAAACTGGTGTCTCTACTGGTGGACTGGTTTAGGTCCGTAAACTGGTGTCTGTCGTACTGGTGGACTGGTTTAGGTCAGTAAACTGGTGTCTGTCGTACTGGTGGACTGGTTTAGGTCAGTAAACTGGTGTCTTTACTGGTGGACTGGTTTAGGTCAGTAAACTGGTGTCTCTACTGGTGGACTGGTTTAGGGCAGTAAACTGGTGTCTGTCGTACTGGTGGACTGGTTTAGGTCAGTAAACTGGTGTCTCTACTGGTGGACTGGTTTAGGTCAGTAAACTGGTGTCTGTCGTACTGGTGGACTGGTTTAGGTCAGTAAACTGGTGTCTCTACTGGTGGACTGGTTTAGGTCAGTAAACTGGTGTCTCTACTCGCGGACTGGTTTAGGTCAGTAAACTGGTGTCTGTCGCACTGGTGGACTGGTTTAGGTCAGTAAACTGGTGTCTGTCGCACTGGTGGACTGGTTTAGGTCAGTAAACTGGTGGACTGGTTTAGGTCAGTAAACTGGTGTCACTACTCGTAGACTGGTTTAGGTCAGTAAACTGGTGTCTGTCGTACTGGTGGACTGGTTTAGGTCAGTAATCTGGTGTCACTACTCGTGGACAGGTTTAGGTCAGTAAACTGGTGTCTGTCGCACTGGTGGACTGGTTTAGGTCAGTAAACTGGTGTCTGTCGTACTGGTGGACTGGTTTAGGTCAGTAAACTGGTGTCTGTCGCACTGGTGGACTGGTTTAGGTCAGTAAACTGGTGTCTGTCGTACTGGTGGACTGGTTTAGGTCAGTAAACTGGTGTCTGTCGTACTGGTGGACTGGTTTAGGTCAGTAAACTGGTGTCTCTACTCGTGGACTGGTTTAGGTCAGTAAACTGGTGTCTGTCGCACTGGTGGACTGGTTTAGGTCAGTAAACTGGTGTCTGTCGTACTGGTGGACTGGTTTAGGTCAGTAAACTGGTGTCTGTCGTACTGGTGGACTGGTTTAGGTCAGTAAACTGGTGTCTCTACTGGTGGACTGGTTTAGGTCAGTAAACTGGTGTCTGTCGTACTGGTGGACTGGTTTAGGTCCGTAAACTGGTGTCTGTCGTACTGGTGGACTGGTTTAGGTCAGTAAACTGGTGTCTGTCGTACTGGTGGACTGGTTTAGGTCAGTAAACTGGTGTCTTTACTGGTGGACTGGTTTAGGTCAGTAAACTGGTGTCTCTACTGGTGGACTGGTTTAGGTCAGTAAACTGGTGTCTGTCGTACTGGTGGACTGGTTTAGGTCAGTGAACTGGTGTCTGTCGTACTGGTGGACTGGTTTAGGTCAGTAAACTGGTGTCTGTCGTACTGGTGGACTGGTTTAGGTCAGTAAACTGGTGTCTGTCGTACTGGTGGACTGGTTTAGGTCAGTAAACTGGTGTCTGTCGTACTGGTGGACTGGTGTAGGTCAGTAAACTGGTGTCTGTCTTACTGGTGGACTGGTTTAGGTCAGTAAACTGGTGTCTGTCGTACTGGTGGACTGGTTTAGGTCAGTAAACTGGTGTCTGTCGTACTGGTGGACTGGTTTAGGTCAGTAAACTGGTGTCTTTCGTACTGGTGGACTGGTTTAGGTCAGTAAACTGGTGTCTGTCACACTGGTGGACTGGTTTAGGTCTGTAAACTGGTGTCTGTCGTACTGGTGGACTGGTTTAGGTCAGTAAACTGGTGTCTGTCGTACTGGTGGACTGGTTTAGGTCAGTAAACTGGTGTCTGTCGTACTGGTGGACTGGTTTAGGTCAGTAAACTGGTGTCTCTACTGGTGGACTGGTTTAGGTCAGTAAACTGGTGTCTGTCGTACTGGTGGACTGGTTTAGGTCAGTAAACTGGTGTCTCTACTCGTGGACTGGTTTAGGTCAGTAAACTGGTGTCTGTCGCACTGGTGGACTGGTTTAGGTCAGTAAACTGGTGTCTGTCACACTGGTGGACTGGTTTAGGTCAGTAAACTGGTGTCTGTCGTACAGGTGGACTGGTTTAGGTCTGTAAACTGGTGTCTGTCGTACTGGTGGACTGGTTTAGGTCAGTAAACTGGTGTCTGTCGTACTGGTGGACTGGTTTAGGTCAGTAAACTGGTGTCTGTCGTACTGGTGGACTGGTTTAGGTCAGTAAACTGGTGTCTCTACTGGTGGACTGGTTTAGGTCAGTAAACTGGTGTCTGTCGTACTGGTGGACTGGTTTAGGTCAGTAAACTGGTGTCTCTACTTGTGGACTGGTTTAGGTCAGTAAACTTGTGTCTCTACTGGTGGACTGGTTTAGGTCAGTAAACTGGTGTCTGTCGCACTGGTGGACTGGTTTAGGTCAGTAAACTGGTGTCTGTCGTACTGGTGGACTGGTTTAGGTCAGTAAACTGGTGTCTGTCGTACTGGTGGACTGGTTTAGGTCAGTAAACTGGTGTCTGTCGTACTGGTGGACTGGTTTAGGTCAGTAAACTGGTGTCTGTCTTACTGGTGGACTGGTTTAGGTCAGTAAACTGGTGTCTGTCACACTGGTGGACTGGTTTAGGTCCGTAAACTGGTGTCCGTCGTACTGGTGGACCTGTTTAGGTCCGTAAACTGGTGTCTGTCTTACTGGTGGACTGGTTTAGGTCAGTAAACTGGTGTCTGTCACACTGGTGGACTGGTTTAGGTCAGTAAACTGGTGTCTGTCGCACTGGTGGACTGGTTTAGGTCCGTAAACTGGTGTCTGTCGTACTGGTGGACTGGTTTAGGTCAGTAAACTGGTGTCTGTCGTACTGGTGGACTGGTTTAGGTCAGTAAACTGGTGTCTTTACTGGTGGACTGTTTTAGGTCAGTAAACTGGTGTCTCTACTGGTGGACTGGTTTAGGTCAGTAAACTGGTGTCTGTCGTACTGGTGGACTGGTTTAGGTCAGTAAACTGGTGTCTCTACTGGTGGACTGGTTTAGGTCAGTAAACTGGTGTCTCTACTCGCGGACTGGTTTAGGTCAGTAAACTGGTGTCTGTCGCACTGGTGGACTGGTTTAGGTCAGTAAACTGGTGTCTGTCGCACTGGTGGACTGGTTTAGGTCAGTAAACTGGTGGACTGGTTTAGGTCAGTAAACTGGTGTCACTACTCGTAGACTGGTTTAGGTCAGTAAACTGGTGTCTGTCGTACTGGTGGACTGGTTTAGGTCAGTAATCTGGTGTCACTACTCGTGGACAGGTTTAGGTCAGTAAACTGGTGTCTGTCGCACTGGTGGACTGGTTTAGGTCAGTAAACTGGTGTCTGTCGTACTGGTGGACTGGTTTAGGTCAGTAAACTGGTGTCTCTACTGGTGGACTGGTTTAGGTCAGTAAACTGGTGTCTGTCGTACTGGTGGACTGGTTTCGGTCAGTAAACTGGTGTCTCTACTTGTGGACTGGTTTAGGTCAGTAAACTGGTGTCTGTCGTACTGGTGGACTGGTTTCGGTCAGTAAACTGGTGTCTCTACTTGTGGACTGGTTTAGGTCAGTAAACTGGTGTCTCTACTGGAGGACTGGTTTAGGTCAGTAAACTGGTGTCTGTCGCACTGGTGGACTGGTTTAGGTCAGTAAACTGGTGTCTGTCGTACTGGTGGACTGGTTTAGGTCAGTAAACTGGTGTCTGTCGTACTGGTGGACTGGTTTAGGTCAGTAAACTGGTGTCTGTCGTACTGGTGGACTGGTTTAGGTCAGTAAACTGGTGTCTCTACTTGTGGACTGGTTTAGGTCAGTAAACTGGTGTCTCTACTGGTGGACTGGTTTAGGTCAGTAAACTGGTGTCTGTCGTACTGGTGGACTGGTTTAGGTCAGTAAACTGGTGTCTGTCGTACTGGTGGACTGGTTTAGGTCAGTAAACTGGTGTCTGTCGTACTGGTGGACTGGTTTAGGTCAGTAAACTGGTGTCTGTCGCACTGGTGGACTGTTGTAGGTCAGTAAACTGGTGTCTGTCTTACTGGTGGACTGGTTTAGGTCAGTAAACTGGTGTCTGTCACACTGGTGGACTGGTTTAGGTCAGTAAACTGGTGTCTGTCACACTGGTGGACTGGTTTAGGTCAGTAAACTGGTGTCTGTCGTACTGGTGGACTGGTTTAGGTCCGTAAACCGGTGTCTGTCGTACTGGTGGACTGGTTTAGGTCAGTAAATTGGTGTCTGTCGTACTGGTGGACTGGTTTAGGTCAGTAAACTGGTGTCTGTCGTACTGGTGGACTGGTTTAGGTCAGTAAACTGATGTCTCTACTGGTGGACTGGTTTAGGTCAGTAAACTGGTGTCTCTACTGGTGGACTGGTTTAGGTCAGTAAACTGGTGTCTGTCGTACTGGTGGACTGGTTTAGGTCAGTAAACTGGCGTCTGTCGTACTGGTGGACTGGTTTAGGTCAGTAAACTGGTGTCTCTACTGGTGGACTGGTTTAGGTCAGTAAACTGGTGTCTGTCGTACTGGTGGACTGGTTTAGGTCCGTAAACTGGTGTCTGTCGTACTGGTGGACTGGTTTAGGTCAGTAAACTGGTGTCTGTCGTACTGGTGGACTGGTTTAGGTCAGTAAACTGGTGTCTTTACTGGTGGACTGGTTTAGGTCAGTAAACTGGTGTCTCTACTGGTGGACTGGTTTAGGTCAGTAAACTGGTGTCTGTCGTACTGGTGGACTGGTTTAGGTCAGTAAACTGGTGTCTCTACTGGTGGACTGGTTTAGGTCAGTAAACTGGTGTCTCTACTCGTGGACTGGTTTAGGTCAGTAAACTGGTGTCTGTCGCACTGGTGGACTGGTTTAGGTCAGTAAACTGGTGTCTGTCGCACTGGTGGACTGGTTTAGGTCAGTAAACTGGTGGACTGGTTTAGGTCAGTAAACTGGTGTCACTACTCGTAGACTGGTTTAGGTCAGTAAACTGGTGTCTGTCGTACTGGATGACTGGTTTAGGTCAGTAATCTGGTGTCACTACTCGTGGACAGGTTTAGGTCAGTAAACTGGTGTCTGTCGCACTGGTGGACTGGTTTAGGTCAGTAAACTGGTGTCTGTCGTACTGGTGGACTGGTTTAGGTCAGTAAACTGGTGTCTGTCGCACTGGTGGACTGGTTTAGGTCAGTAAACTGGTGTCTGTCGCACTGGTGGACTGGTTTAGGTCAGTAAACTGGTGTCTGTCGTACTGGTGGACTGGTTTAGGTCAGTAAACTGGTGTCTCTACTGGTGGACTGGTTTAGGTCAGTAAACTGGTGTCTCTACTGGTGGACTGGTTTAGGTCAGTAAACTGGTGTCTGTCGTACTGGTGGACTGGTTTAGGTCCGTAAACTGGTGTCTGTCGTACTGGTGGACTGGTTTAGGTCAGTAAACTGGTGTCTGTCGTACTGGTGGACTGGTTTAGGTCAGTAAACTGGTGTCTTTACTGGTGGACTGGTTTAGGTCAGTAAACTGGTGTCTCTACTGGTGGACTGGTTTAGGTCAGTAAACTGGTGTCTGTCGTACTGGTGGACTGGTTTAGGTCAGTGAACTGGTGTCTGTCGTACTGGTGGACTGGTTTAGGTCAGTAAACTGGTGTCTGTCGTACTGGTGGACTGGTTTAGGTCAGTAAACTGGTGTCTGCCGTACTGGTGGACTGGTTTAGGTCAGTAAACTGGTGTCTGTCGTACTGGTGGACTGGTGTAGGTCAGTAAACTGGTGTCTGTCTTACTGGTGGACTGGTTTAGGTCAGTAAACTGGTGTCTGTCACACTGGTGGACTGGTTTAGGTCAGTAAACTGGTGTCTGTCTTACTGGTGGACTGGTTTAGGTCCGTAAACTGGTGTCTGTCGTACTGGTGGACTGGTTTAGGTCAGTAAACTGGTGTCTGTCGTACTGGTGGACTGGTTTAGGTCAGTAAACTGGTGTCTGTCGTACTGGTGGACTGGTTTAGGTCAGTAAACTGGTGTCTCTACTGGTGGACTGGTTTAGGTCAGTAAACTGGTGTCTGTCGTACTGGTGGACTGGTTTCGGTCAGTAAACTGGTGTCTCTACTTGTGGACTGGTTTAGGTCAGTAAACTGGTGTCTCTACTGGTGGACTGGTTTAGGTCAGTAAACTGGTGTCTGTCGCACTGGTGGACTGGTTTAGGTCAGTAAACTGGTGTCTGTCGTACTGGTGGACTGGTTTAGGTCAGTAAACTGGTGTCTGTCGTACTGGTGGACTGGTTTAGGTCAGTAAACTGGTGTCTCTACTTGTGGACTGGTTTAGGTCAGTAAACTGGTGTCTGTCGTACTGGTGGACTGGTTTAGGTCAGTAAACTGGTGTCTGTCGTACTGGTGGACTGGTTTAGGTCAGTAAACTGGTGTCTCTACTGGTGGACTGGTTTAGGTCAGTAAACTGGTGTCTGTCGTACTGGTGGACTGGTTTCGGTCAGTAAACTGGTGTCTCTACTTGTGGACTGGTTTAGGTCAGTAAACTGGTGTCTCTACTGGTGGACTGGTTTAGGTCAGTAAACTGGTGTCTGTCGCACTGGTGGACTGGTTTAGGTCAGTAAACTGGTGTCTGTCGTACTGGTGGACTGGTTTAGGTCAGTAAACTGGTGTCTGTCGTACTGGTGGACTGGTTTAGGTCAGTAAACTGGTGTCTCTACTTGTGGACTGGTTTAGGTCAGTAAACTGGTGTCTCTACTGGTGGACTGGTTTAGGTCAGTAAACTGGTGTCTGTCGTACTGGTGGACTGGTTTAGGTCAGTAAATTGGTGTCTGTCGTACTGGTGGACTGGTTTAGGTCAGTAAACTGGTGTCTGTCGTACTGGTGGACTGGTTTAGGTCAGTAAACTGATGTCTCTACTGGTGGACTGGTTTAGGTCAGTAAACTGGTGTCTCTACTGGTGGACTGGTTTAGGTCAGTAAACTGGTGTCTGTCGTACTGGTGGACTGGTTTAGGTCAGTAAACTGGTGTCTGTCGTACTGGTGGACTGGTTTAGGTCAGTAAACTGGTGTCTGTCGTACTGGTGGACTGGTTTAGGTCAGTAAACTGGTGTCTGTCGTACTGGTGGACTGGTTTAGGTCAGTAAACTGGTGTCTGTCGCACTGGTGGACTGGTTTAGGTCAGTAAACTGGTGTCTGTCGTACTGGTGGACTGGTTTAGGTCAGTAAATTGGTGTCTGTCGTACTGGTGGACTGGTTTAGGTCAGTAAACTGGTGTCTGTCGTACTGGTGGACTGGTTTAGGTCAGTAAACTGATGTCTCTACTGGTGGACTGGTTTAGGTCAGTAAACTGGTGTCTCTACTGGTGGACTGGTTTAGGTCAGTAAACTGGTGTCTGTCGTACTGGTGGACTGGTTTAGGTCAGTAAACTGGTGTCTGTCGTACTGGTGGACTGGTTTAGGTCAGTAAACTGGTGTCTGTCGTACTGGTGGACTGGTTTAGGTCAGTAAACTGGTGTCTGTCGTACTGGTGGACTGGTTTAGGTCAGTAAACTGGTGTCTGTCGCACTGGTGGACTGGTTTAGGTCAGTAAACTGGTGTCTCTACTGGTGGACTGGTTTAGGTCAGTAAACTGGTGTCTGTCGTACTGGTGGACTGGTTTAGGTCAGTAAACTGGTGTCTGTCTTACTGGTGGACTGGTTTAGGTCAGTAAACTGGTGTCTGTCACACTGGTGGACTGGTTTAGGTCAGTAAACTGGTGTCTGTCGTACTGGTGGACTGGTTTAGGTCCGTAAACTGGTGTCTGTCTTACTGGTGGACTGGTTTAGGTCAGTAAACTGGTGTCTGTCGTACTGGTGGACTGGTTTAGGTCAGTAAACTGGTGTCTGTCGTACTGGTGGACTGGTTTCGGTCAGTAAACTGGTGTCTGTCGTACTGGTGGACTGGTTTAGGTCCGTAAACTGGTGTCTGTCGTACTGGTGGACTGGTTTAGGTCAGTAAACTGGTGTCTGTCGTACTGGTGGACTGGTTTAGGTCAGTAAACTGGTGTCTTTACTGGTGGACTGGTTTAGGTCAGTAAACTGGTGTCTCTACTGGTGGACTGGTTTAGGTCAGTAAACTGGTGTCTGTCGTACTGGTGGACTGGTTTAGGTCAGTAAACTGGTGTCTCTACCTGTGGACTGGTATAGGTCAGTGAACTGGTGTCTGTCGTACCGGTGGACTGGTTTAGGTCAGTAAACTGGTGTCTGTCGTACTGGTGGACTGGTTTAGGTCAGTAAACTGGTGTCTGTCTTACTGGTGGACTGGTTTAGGTCAGTAAACTGGTGTCTGTCTTACTGGTGGACTGGTTTAGGTCAGTAAACTGGTGTCTGTCGTACTGGTGGACTGGTTTAGGTCAGTAAACTGGTGTCTGTCGTACTGGTGGACTGGTTTAGGTCAGTAAACTGGTGTCTCTACTGGTGGACTGGTTTAGGTCAGTAAACTGGTGTCTGTCGTACTGGTGGACTGGTTTAGGTCAGTAAACTGGTGTCTCTACTGGTGGACTGGTTTAGGTCAGTAAACTGGTGTCTCTACTGGTGGACTGGTTTAGGTCAGTAAACTGGTGTCTGTCGTACTGGTGGACTGGTTTAGGTCAGTAAACTGGTGTCTCCACTGGTGGACTGGTTTAGGTCAGTAAACTGGTGTCTCTACTCGTGGACTGGTTTAGGTCAGTAAACTGGTGTCTGTCGCACTGGTGGACTGGTTTAGGTCAGTAAACTGGTGTCTGTCGCACTGGTGGACTGGTTTAGGTCAGTAAACTGGTGGACTGGTTTAGGTCAGTAAACTGGTGTCACTACTCGTGGACTGGTTTAGGTCAGTAAACTGGTGTCACTACTCGTGAACTGGTTTAGGTCAGTAAACTGGTGTCTGTCGTACTGGTGGACTGGTTTAGGTCAGTAAACTGGTGTCACTGCTCGTGGACTGGTTTAGGTCAGTAAACTGGTGTCTGTCGCACTGGTGGACTGGTTTAGGTCAGTAAACTGGTGTCTGTCACACTGGTGGACTGGTTTAGGTCAGTAAACTGGTGTCTGTCACACTGGTGGACTGGTTTAGGTCCGTAAACTGGTGTCCGTCGTACTGGTGGACTGGTTTAGGTCCGTAAATTGGTGTCTGTCTTACTGGTGGACTGGTTTAGGTCAGTAAACTGGTGTCTGTCACACTGATGGACTGGTTTAGGTCAGTAAACTGGTGTCTGTCGCACTGGTGGACTGGTTTAGGTCCGTAAACTGGTGTCTGTCGTACTGGTGGACTGGTTTAGGTCAGTAAACTGGTGTCTGTCGTACTGGTGGACTGGTTTAGGTCAGTAAACTGGTGTCTTTACTGGTGGACTGGTTTAGGTCAGTAAACTGGTGTCTCTACTGGTGGACTGGTTTAGGTCAGTAAACTGGTGTCTGTCGTACTGGTGGACTGGTTTAGGTCAGTAAACTGGTGTCTCTACTGGTGGACTGGTTTAGGTCAGTAAACTGGTGTCTCTACTCGTGGACTGGTTTAGGTCAGTAAACTGGTGTCTGTCGCACTGGTGGACTGGTTTAGGTCAGTAAACTGGTGTCTGTCGCACTGGTGGACTGGTTTAGGTCAGTAAACTGGTGGACTGGTTTAGGTCAGTAAACTGGTGTCACTACTCGTAGACTGGTTTAGGTCAGTAAACTGGTGTCACTACTCGTGGACTGGTTTAGGTCAGTAAACTGGTGTCTGTCGTACTGGTGGACTGGTTTAGGTCAGTAAACTGGTGTCTGTCGTACTCGTGGACAGGTTTAGGTCAGTAAACTGGTGTCTGTCGCACTGGTGGACTGGTTTAGGTCAGTAAACTGGTGTCTGTCGTACTGGTGGACTGGTTTAGGTCAGTAAACTGGTGTCTGTCGCACTGGTGGACTGGTTTAGGTCAGTAAACTGGTGTCTGTCGTACTGGTGGACTGGTTTAGGTCAGTAAACTGGTGTCTGTCGTACTGGTGGACTGGTTTAGGTCAGTAAACTGGTGTCTCTACTCGTGGACTGGTTTAGGTCAGTAAACTGGTGTCTGTCTTACTGGTGGACTGGTTTAGGTCAGTAAACTGGTGTCTGTCGTACTGGTGGACTGGTTTAGGTCAGTAAACTGGTGTCTGTCGTACTGGTGGACTGGTTTAGGTCAGTAAACTGGTGTCTGTCGTACTGGTGGACTGGTTTAGGTCAGTAAACTGGTGTCTCTACTGGTGGACTGGTTTAGGTCAGTAAACTGGTGTCTGTCGTACTGGTGGACTGGTTTCGGTCAGTAAACTGGTGTCTCTACTTGTGGACTGGTTTAGGTCAGTAAACTGGTGTCTCTACTGGTGGACTGGTTTAGGTCAGTAAACTGGTGTCTGTCGCACTGGTGGACTGGTTTAGGTCAGTAAACTGGTGTCTGTCGTACTGGTGGACTGGTTTAGGTCAGTAAACTGGTGTCTGTCGTACTGGTGGACTGGTTTAGGTCAGTAAACTGATGTCTCTACTGGTGGACTGGTTTAGGTCAGTAAACTGGTGTCTCTACTGGTGGACTGGTTTAGGTCAGTAAACTGGTGTCTGTCGTACTGGTGGACTGGTTTAGGTCAGTAAACTGGCGTCTGTCGTACTGGTGGACTGGTTTAGGTCAGTAAACTGGTGTCTCTACTGGTGGACTGGTTTAGGTCAGTAAACTGGTGTCTGTCGTACTGGTGGACTGGTTTAGGTCCGTAAACTGGTGTCTGTCGTACTGGTGGACTGGTTTAGGTCAGTAAACTGGTGTCTGTCGTACTGGTGGACTGGTTTAGGTCAGTAAACTGGTGTCTTTACTGGTGGACTGGTTTAGGTCAGTAAACTGGTGTCTCTACTGGTGGACTGGTTTAGGTCAGTAAACTGGTGTCTGTCGTACTGGTGGACTGGTTTAGGTCAGTAAACTGGTGTCTCTACTGGTGGACTGGTTTAGGTCAGTAAACTGGTGTCTCTACTCGTGGACTGGTTTAGGTCAGTAAACTGGTGTCTGTCGCACTGGTGGACTGGTTTAGGTCAGTAAACTGGTGTCTGTCGCACTGGTGGACTGGTTTAGGTCAGTAAACTGGTGGACTGGTTTAGGTCAGTAAACTGGTGTCACTACTCGTAGACTGGTTTAGGTCAGTAAACTGGTGTCTGTCGTACTGGATGACTGGTTTAGGTCAGTAATCTGGTGTCACTACTCGTGGACAGGTTTAGGTCAGTAAACTGGTGTCTGTCGCACTGGTGGACTGGTTTAGGTCAGTAAACTGGTGTCTGTCGTACTGGTGGACTGGTTTAGGTCAGTAAACTGGTGTCTGTCGCACTGGTGGACTGGTTTAGGTCAGTAAACTGGTGTCTGTCGCACTGGTGGACTGGTTTAGGTCAGTAAACTGGTGTCTGTCGTACTGGTGGACTGGTTTAGGTCAGTAAACTGGTGTCTCTACTGGTGGACTGGTTTAGGTCAGTAAACTGGTGTCTCTACTGGTGGACTGGTTTAGGTCAGTAAACTGGTGTCTGTCGTACTGGTGGACTGGTTTAGGTCCGTAAACTGGTGTCTGTCGTACTGGTGGACTGGTTTAGGTCAGTAAACTGGTGTCTGTCGTACTGGTGGACTGGTTTAGGTCAGTAAACTGGTGTCTTTACTGGTGGACTGGTTTAGGTCAGTAAACTGGTGTCTCTACTGGTGGACTGGTTTAGGTCAGTAAACTGGTGTCTGTCGTACTGGTGGACTGGTTTAGGTCAGTGAACTGGTGTCTGTCGTACTGGTGGACTGGTTTAGGTCAGTAAACTGGTGTCTGTCGTACTGGTGGACTGGTTTAGGTCAGTAAACTGGTGTCTGCCGTACTGGTGGACTGGTTTAGGTCAGTAAACTGGTGTCTGTCGTACTGGTGGACTGGTGTAGGTCAGTAAACTGGTGTCTGTCTTACTGGTGGACTGGTTTAGGTCAGTAAACTGGTGTCTGTCACACTGGTGGACTGGTTTAGGTCAGTAAACTGGTGTCTGTCTTACTGGTGGACTGGTTTAGGTCCGTAAACTGGTGTCTGTCGTACTGGTGGACTGGTTTAGGTCAGTAAACTGGTGTCTGTCGTACTGGTGGACTGGTTTAGGTCAGTAAACTGGTGTCTGTCGTACTGGTGGACTGGTTTAGGTCAGTAAACTGGTGTCTCTACTGGTGGACTGGTTTAGGTCAGTAAACTGGTGTCTGTCGTACTGGTGGACTGGTTTCGGTCAGTAAACTGGTGTCTCTACTTGTGGACTGGTTTAGGTCAGTAAACTGGTGTCTCTACTGGTGGACTGGTTTAGGTCAGTAAACTGGTGTCTGTCGCACTGGTGGACTGGTTTAGGTCAGTAAACTGGTGTCTGTCGTACTGGTGGACTGGTTTAGGTCAGTAAACTGGTGTCTGTCGTACTGGTGGACTGGTTTAGGTCAGTAAACTGGTGTCTCTACTTGTGGACTGGTTTAGGTCAGTAAACTGGTGTCTGTCGTACTGGTGGACTGGTTTAGGTCAGTAAACTGGTGTCTGTCGTACTGGTGGACTGGTTTAGGTCAGTAAACTGGTGTCTCTACTGGTGGACTGGTTTAGGTCAGTAAACTGGTGTCTGTCGTACTGGTGGACTGGTTTCGGTCAGTAAACTGGTGTCTCTACTTGTGGACTGGTTTAGGTCAGTAAACTGGTGTCTCTACTGGTGGACTGGTTTAGGTCAGTAAACTGGTGTCTGTCGCACTGGTGGACTGGTTTAGGTCAGTAAACTGGTGTCTGTCGTACTGGTGGACTGGTTTAGGTCAGTAAACTGGTGTCTGTCGTACTGGTGGACTGGTTTAGGTCATTAAACTGGTGTCTCTACTTGTGGACTGGTTTAGGTCAGTAAACTGGTGTCTCTACTGGTGGACTGGTTTAGGTCAGTAAACTGGTGTCTGTCGTACTGGTGGACTGGTTTAGGTCAGTAAATTGGTGTCTGTCGTACTGGTGGACTGGTTTAGGTCAGTAAACTGGTGTCTGTCGTACTGGTGGACTGGTTTAGGTCAGTAAACTGATGTCTCTACTGGTGGACTGGTTTAGGTCAGTAAACTGGTGTCTCTACTGGTGGACTGGTTTAGGTCAGTAAACTGGTGTCTGTCGTACTGGTGGACTGGTTTAGGTCAGTAAACTGGTGTCTGTCGTACTGGTGGACTGGTTTAGGTCAGTAAACTGGTGTCTGTCGTACTGGTGGACTGGTTTAGGTCAGTAAACTGGTGTCTGTCGTACTGGTGGACTGGTTTAGGTCAGTAAACTGGTGTCTGTCGCACTGGTGGACTGGTTTAGGTCAGTAAACTGGTGTCTGTCGTACTGGTGGACTGGTTTAGGTCAGTAAATTGGTGTCTGTCGTACTGGTGGACTGGTTTAGGTCAGTAAACTGGTGTCTGTCGTACTGGTGGACTGGTTTAGGTCAGTAAACTGATGTCTCTACTGGTGGACTGGTTTAGGTCAGTAAACTGGTGTCTCTACTGGTGGACTGGTTTAGGTCAGTAAACTGGTGTCTGTCGTACTGGTGGACTGGTTTAGGTCAGTAAACTGGTGTCTGTCGTACTGGTGGACTGGTTTAGGTCAGTAAACTGGTGTCTGTCGTACTGGTGGACTGGTTTAGGTCAGTAAACTGGTGTCTGTCGTACTGGTGGACTGGTTTAGGTCAGTAAACTGGTGTCTGTCGCACTGGTGGACTGGTTTAGGTCAGTAAACTGGTGTCTCTACTGGTGGACTGGTTTAGGTCAGTAAACTGGTGTCTGTCGTACTGGTGGACTGGTTTAGGTCAGTAAACTGGTGTCTGTCTTACTGGTGGACTGGTTTAGGTCAGTAAACTGGTGTCTGTCACACTGGTGGACTGGTTTAGGTCAGTAAACTGGTGTCTGTCGTACTGGTGGACTGGTTTAGGTCCGTAAACTGGTGTCTGTCTTACTGGTGGACTGGTTTAGGTCAGTAAACTGGTGTCTGTCGTACTGGTGGACTGGTTTAGGTCAGTAAACTGGTGTCTGTCGTACTGGTGGACTGGTTTAGGTCAGTAAACTGGTGTCTGTCGTACTGGTGGACTGGTTTAGGTCCGTAAACTGGTGTCTGTCGTACTGGTGGACTGGTTTAGGTCAGTAAACTGGTGTCTGTCGTACTGGTGGACTGGTTTAGGTCAGTAAACTGGTGTCTTTACTGGTGGACTGGTTTAGGTCAGTAAACTGGTGTCTCTACTGGTGGACTGGTTTAGGTCAGTAAACTGGTGTCTGTCGTACTGGTGGACTGGTTTAGGTCAGTAAACTGGTGTCTCTACCTGTGGACTGGTATAGGTCAGTGAACTGGTGTCTGTCGTACCGGTGGACTGGTTTAGGTCAGTAAACTGGTGTCTGTCGTACTGGTGGACTGGTTTAGGTCAGTAAACTGGTGTCTGTCTTACTGGTGGACTGGTTTAGGTCAGTAAACTGGTGTCTGTCTTACTGGTGGACTGGTTTAGGTCAGTAAACTGGTGTCTGTCGTACTGGTGGACTGGTTTAGGTCAGTAAACTGGTGTCTGTCGTACTGGTGGACTGGTTTAGGTCAGTAAACTGGTGTCTCTACTGGTGGACTGGTTTAGGTCAGTAAACTGGTGTCTGTCGTACTGGTGGACTGGTTTAGGTCAGTAAACTGGTGTCTCTACTGGTGGACTGGTTTAGGTCAGTAAACTGGTGTCTCTACTGGTGGACTGGTTTAGGTCAGTAAACTGGTGTCTGTCGTACTGGTGGACTGGTTTAGGTCAGTAAACTGGTGTCTCCACTGGTGGACTGGTTTAGGTCAGTAAACTGGTGTCTCTACTCGTGGACTGGTTTAGGTCAGTAAACTGGTGTCTGTCGCACTGGTGGACTGGTTTAGGTCAGTAAACTGGTGTCTGTCGCACTGGTGGACTGGTTTAGGTCAGTAAACTGGTGGACTGGTTTAGGTCAGTAAACTGGTGTCACTACTCGTGGACTGGTTTAGGTCAGTAAACTGGTGTCACTACTCGTGAACTGGTTTAGGTCAGTAAACTGGTGTCTGTCGTACTGGTGGACTGGTTTAGGTCAGTAAACTGGTGTCACTGCTCGTGGACTGGTTTAGGTCAGTAAACTGGTGTCTGTCGCACTGGTGGACTGGTTTAGGTCAGTAAACTGGTGTCTGTCACACTGGTGGACTGGTTTAGGTCAGTAAACTGGTGTCTGTCACACTGGTGGACTGGTTTAGGTCCGTAAACTGGTGTCCGTCGTACTGGTGGACTGGTTTAGGTCCGTAAATTGGTGTCTGTCTTACTGGTGGACTGGTTTAGGTCAGTAAACTGGTGTCTGTCACACTGATGGACTGGTTTAGGTCAGTAAACTGGTGTCTGTCGCACTGGTGGACTGGTTTAGGTCCGTAAACTGGTGTCTGTCGTACTGGTGGACTGGTTTAGGTCAGTAAACTGGTGTCTGTCGTACTGGTGGACTGGTTTAGGTCAGTAAACTGGTGTCTTTACTGGTGGACTGGTTTAGGTCAGTAAACTGGTGTCTCTACTGGTGGACTGGTTTAGGTCAGTAAACTGGTGTCTGTCGTACTGGTGGACTGGTTTAGGTCAGTAAACTGGTGTCTCTACTGGTGGACTGGTTTAGGTCAGTAAACTGGTGTCTCTACTCGTGGACTGGTTTAGGTCAGTAAACTGGTGTCTGTCGCACTGGTGGACTGGTTTAGGTCAGTAAACTGGTGTCTGTCGCACTGGTGGACTGGTTTAGGTCAGTAAACTGGTGGACTGGTTTAGGTCAGTAAACTGGTGTCACTACTCGTAGACTGGTTTAGGTCAGTAAACTGGTGTCACTACTCGTGGACTGGTTTAGGTCAGTAAACTGGTGTCTGTCGTACTGGTGGACTGGTTTAGGTCAGTAAACTGGTGTCACTACTCGTGGACAGGTTTAGGTCAGTAAACTGGTGTCTGTCGCACTGGTGGACTGGTTTAGGTCAGTAAACTGGTGTCTGTCGTACTGGTGGACTGGTTTAGGTCAGTAAACTGGTGTCTGTCGCACTGGTGGACTGGTTTAGGTCAGTAAACTGGTGTCTGTCGTACTGGTGGACTGGTTTAGGTCAGTAAACTGGTGTCTGTCGTACTGGTGGACTGGTTTAGGTCAGTAAACTGGTGTCTCTACTCGTGGACTGGTTTAGGTCAGTAAACTGGTGTCTGTCTTACTGGTGGACTGGTTTAGGTCAGTAAACTGGTGTCTGTCGTACTGGTGGACTGGTTTAGGTCAGTAAACTGGTGTCTGTCGTACTGGTGGACTGGTTTAGGTCAGTAAACTGGTGTCTGTCGTACTGGTGGACTGGTTTAGGTCAGTAAACTGGTGTCTCTACTGGTGGACTGGTTTAGGTCAGTAAACTGGTGTCTGTCGTACTGGTGGACTGGTTTCGGTCAGTAAACTGGTGTCTCTACTTGTGGACTGGTTTAGGTCAGTAAACTGGTGTCTCTACTGGTGGACTGGTTTAGGTCAGTAAACTGGTGTCTGTCGCACTGGTGGACTGGTTTAGGTCAGTAAACTGGTGTCTGTCGTACTGGTGGACTGGTTTAGGTCAGTAAACTGGTGTCTGTCGTACTGGTGGACTGGTTTAGGTCAGTTAACTGGTGTCTGTCGTACTGGTGGACTGGTTTAGGTCAGTAAACTGGTGTCTCTACTTGTGGACTGGTTTAGGTCAGTAAACTGGTGTCTCTACTGGTGGACTGGTTTAGGTCAGTAAACTGGTGTCTGTCGTACTGGTGGACTGGTTTAGGTCAGTAAACTGGTGTCTGTCGTACTGGTGGACTGGTTTAGGTCAGTAAACTGGTGTCTGTCGTACTGGTGGACTGGTTTAGGTCAGTAAACTGGTGTCTGTCGCACTGGTGGACTGGTGTAGGTCAGTAAACTGGTATCTGTCTTACTGGTGGACTGGTTTAGGTCAGTAAACTGGTGTCTGTCACACTGGTGGACTGGTTTAGGTCAGTAAACTGGTGTCTGTCACACTGGTGGACTGGTTTAGGTCAGTAAACTGGTGTCTGTCGTACTGGTGGACTGGTTTAGGTCCGTAAACCGGTGTCTGTCGTACTGGTGGACTGGTTTAGGTCAGTAAATTGGTGTCTGTCGTACTGGTGGACTGGTTTAGGTCAGTAAACTGGTGTCTGTCGTACTGGTGGACTGGTTTAGGTCAGTAAACTGATGTCTCTACTGGTGGACTGGTTTAGGTCAGTAAACTGGTGTCTCTACTGGTGGACTGGTTTAGGTCAGTAAACTGGTGTCTGTCGTACTGGTGGACTGGTTTAGGTCAGTAAACTGGTGTCTGTCGTACTGGTGGACTGGTTTAGGTCAGTAAACTGGTGTCTCTACTCGTGGACTGGTTTAGGTCAGTAAACTGGTGTCTGTCTTACTGGTGGACTGGTTTAGGTCAGTAAACTGGTGTCTGTCGTACTGGTGGACTGGTTTAGGTCAGTAAACTGGTGTCTGTCGTACTGGTGGACTGGTTTAGGTCAGTAAACTGGTGTCTCTACTGGTGGACTGGTTTACGTCAGTAAACTGGTGTCTGTCGTACTGGTGGACTGGTTTAGGTCCGTAAACTGGTGTCTGTCGTACTGGTG
The DNA here is from genome assembly GCF_933228915.1 of Telmatherina bonti. Taxonomy (NCBI): domain Eukaryota; kingdom Metazoa; phylum Chordata; class Actinopteri; order Atheriniformes; family Telmatherinidae; genus Telmatherina; species Telmatherina bonti. Next base: position 46,417 of record NC_136630.1, read on the forward strand.
GACTGGTTTAGGTCAGTAAACTGGTGTCTTTACTGGTGGACTGGTTTAGGTCAGTAAACTGGTGTCTCTACTGGTGGACTGGTTTAGGTCAGTAAACTGGTGTCTGTCGTACTGGTGGACTGGTTTAGGTCAGTGAACTGGTGTCTGTCGCACTGGTGGACTGGTTTAGGTCAGTAAACTGGTGTCTGTCGTACTGGTGGACTGGTTTAGGTCAGTAAACTGGTGTCTGCCGTACTGGTGGACTGGTTTAGGTCAGTAAACTGGTGTCTGTCGTACTGGTGGACTGGTGTAGGTCAGTAAACTGGTGTCTGTCTTACTGGTGGACTGGTTTAGGTCAGTAAACTGGTGTCTGTCACACTGGTGGACTGGTTTAGGTCAGTAAACTGGTGTCTGTCGTACTGGTGGACTGGTTTAGGTCCGTAAACTGGTGTCTGTCGTACTGGTGGACTGGTTTAGGTCAGTAAACTGGTGTCTGTCGTACTGGTGGACTGGTTTAGGTCAGTAAACTGGTGTCTGTCGTACTGGTGGACTGGTTTAGGTCAGTAAACTGGTGTCTCTACTGGTGGACTGGTTTAGGTCAGTAAACTGGTGTCTGTCGTACTGGTGGACTGGTTTCGGTCAGTAAACTGGTGTCTCTACTTGTGGACTGGTTTAGGTCAGTAAACTGGTGTCTCTACTGGTGGACTGGTTTAGGTCAGTAAACTGGTGTCTGTCGCACTGGTGGACTGGTTTAGGTCAGTAAACTGGTGTCTGTCGTACTGGTGGACTGGTTTAGGTCAGTAAACTGGTGTCTGTCGTACTGGTGGACTGGTTTAGGTCAGTTAACTGGTGTCTTTCGTACTGGTGGACTGGTTTAGGTCAGTAAACTGGTGTCTCTACTTGTGGACTGGTTTAGGTCAGTAAACTGGTGTCTCTACTGGTGGACTGGTTTAGGTCAGTAAACTGGTGTCTGTCGTACTGGTGGACTGGTTTAGGTCAGTAAACTGGTGTCTGTCGTACTGGTGGACTGGTTTAGGTCAGTAAACTGGTGTCTGTCGTACTGGTGGACTGGTTTAGGTCAGTAAACTGGTGTCTGTCGCACTGGTGGACTGGTGTAGGTCAGTAAACTGGTATCTGTCTTACTGGTGGACTGGTTTAGGTCAGTAAACTGGTGTCTGTCACACTGGTGGACTGGTTTAGGTCAGTAAACTGGTGTCTGTCACACTGGTGGACTGGTTTAGGTCAGTAAACTGGTGTCTGTCGTACTGGTGGACTGGTTTAGGTCCGTAAACCGGTGTCTGTCGTACTGGTGGACTGGTTTAGGTCAGTAAATTGGTGTCTGTCGTACTGGTGGACTGGTTTAGGTCAGTAAACTGGTGTCTGTCGTACTGGTGGACTGGTTTAGGTCAGTAAACTGATGTCTCTACTGGTGGACTGGTTTAGGTCAGTAAACTGGTGTCTGTCGTACTGGTGGACTGGTTTAGGTCAGTAAACTGGTGTCTGTCGTACTGGTGGACTGGTTTAGGTCAGTAAACTGGTGTCTGCCGTACTGGTGGACTGGTTTAGGTCAGTAAACTGGTGTCTGTCGTACTGGTGGACTTGTGTAGGTCAGTAAACTGGTGTCTGTCTTACTGGTGGACTGGTTTAGGTCAGTAAACTGGTGTCTGTCACACTGGTGGACTGGTTTAGGTCAGTAAACTGGTGTCTGTCGTACTGGTGGACTGGTTTAGGTCCGTAAACTGGTGTCTGTCGTACTGGTGGACTGGTTTAGGTCAGTAAACTGGTGTCTGTCGTACTGGTGGACTGGTTTAGGTCAGTAAACTGGTGTCTGTCGTACTGGTGGACTGGTTTAGGTCAGTAAAGTGGTGTCTCTACTGGTGGACTGGTTTAGGTCAGTAAACTGGTGTCTGTCGTACTGGTGGACTGGTTTCGGTCAGTAAACTGGTGTCTCTACTTGTGGACTGGTTTAGGTCAGTAAACTGGTGTCTCTACTGGTGGACTGGTTTAGGTCAGTAAACTGGTGTCTGTCGTACTGGTGGACTGGTTTAGGTCCGTAAACTGGTGTCTGTCGTACTGGTGGACTGGTTTAGGTCAGTAAACTGGTGTCTGTCGTACTGGTGGACTGGTGTAGGTCAGTAAACTGGTGTCTGTCTTACTGGTGGACTGGTTTAGGTCAGTAAACTGGTGTCTGTCACACTGGTGGACTGGTTTAGGTCAGTAAACTGGTGTCTGTCACACTGGTGGACTGGTTTAGGTCCGTAAACTGGTGTCTGTCGTACTGGTGGACTGGTTTAGGTCAGTAAACTGGTGTCTGTCGTACTGGTGGACTGGTTTAGGTCAGTAAACTGGTGTCTGTCGTACTGGTGGACTGGTTTAGGTCAGTAAACTGGTGTCTCTACTGGTGGACTGGTTTAGGTCAGTAAACTGGTGTCTGTCGTACTGGTGGACTGGTTTCGGTCAGTAAACTGGTGTCTCTACTTGTGGACTGGTTTAGGTCAGTAAACTGGTGTCTCTACTGGTGGACTGGTTTAGGTCAGTAAACTGGTGTCTGTCGCACTGGTGGACTGGTTTAGGTCAGTAAACTGGTGTCTGTCGTACTGGTGGACTGGTTTAGGTCAGTAAACTGGTGTCTGTCGTACTGGTGGACTGGTTTAGGTCAGTTAACTGGTGTCTGTCGTACTGGTGGACTGGTTTAGGTCAGTAAACTGGTGTCTCTACTTGTGGACTGGTTTAGGTCAGTAAACTGGTGTCTCTACTGGTGGACTGGTTTAGGTCAGTAAACTGGTGTCTGTCGTACTGGTGGACTGGTTTAGGTCAGTAAACTGGTGTCTGTCGTACTGGTGGACTGGTTTAGGTCAGTAAACTGGTGTCTGTCGTACTGGTGGACTGGTTTAGGTCAGTAAACTGGTGTCTGTCGCACTGGTGGACTGGTGTAGGTCAGTAAACTGGTATCTGTCTTACTGGTGGACTGGTTTAGGTCAGTAAACTGGTGTCTGTCACACTGGTGGACTGGTTTAGGTCAGTAAACTGGTGTCTGTCACACTGGTGGACTGGTTTAGGTCAGTAAACTGGTGTCTGTCGTACTGGTGGACTGGTTTAGGTCCGTAAACCGGTGTCTGTCGTACTGGTGGACTGGTTTAGGTCAGTAAATTGGTGTCTGTCGTACTGGTGGACTGGTTTAGGTCAGTAAACTGGTGTCTGTCGTACTGGTGGACTGGTTTAGGTCAGTAAACTGATGTCTCTACTGGTGGACTGGTTTAGGTCAGTAAACTGGTGTCTCTACTGGTGGACTGGTTTAGGTCAGTAAACTGGTGTCTGTCGTACTGGTGGACTGGTTTAGGTCAGTAAACTGGTGTCTGCCGTACTGGTGGACTGGTTTAGGTCAGTAAACTGGTGTCTGTCGTACTGGTGGACTGGTGTAGGTCAGTAAACTGGTGTCTGTCTTACTGGTGGACTGGTTTAGGTCAGTAAACTGGTGTCTGTCGTACTGGTGGACTGGTTTAGGTCAGTAAACTGGTGTCTGTCGCACTGGTGGACTGGTGTAGGTCAGTAAACTGGTATCTGTCTTACTGGTGGACTGGTTTAGGTCAGTAAACTGGTGTCTGTCACACTGGTGGACTGGTTTAGGTCAGTAAACTGGTGTCTGTCACACTGGTGGACTGGTTTAGGTCAGTAAACTGGTGTCTGTCGTACTGGTGGACTGGTTTAGGTCCGTAAACCGGTGTCTGTCGTACTGGTGGACTGGTTTAGGTCAGTAAATTGGTGTCTGTCGTACTGGTGGACTGGTTTAGGTCAGTAAACTGGTGTCTGTCGTACTGGTGGACTGGTTTAGGTCAGTAAACTGATGTCTCTACTGGTGGACTGGTTTAGGTCAGTAAACTGGTGTCTCTACTGGTGGACTGGTTTAGGTCAGTAAACTGGTGTCTGTCGTACTGGTGGACTGGTTTAGGTCAGTAAACTGGTGTCTGCCGTACTGGTGGACTGGTTTAGGTCAGTAAACTGGTGTCTGTCGTACTGGTGGACTGGTGTAGGTCAGTAAACTGGTGTCTGTCTTACTGGTGGACTGGTTTAGGTCAGTAAACTGGTGTCTGTCACACTGGTGGACTGGTTTAGGTCAGTAAACTGGTGTCTGTCGTACTGGTGGACTGGTTTAGGTCAGTAAACTGGTGTCTGTCGTACTGGTGGACTGGTTTAGGTCAGTAAACTGGTGTCTGTCGTACTGGTGGACTGGTTTAGGTCAGTAAACTGGTGTCTGTCGTACTGGTGGACTGGTTTAGGTCAGTAAACTGGTGTCTGTCGTACTGGTGGACTGGTTTAGGTCAGTAAACTGGTGTCTCTACTGGTGGACTGGTTTAGGTCAGTAAACTGGTGTCTGTCGTACTGGTGGACTGGTTTCGGTCAGTAAACTGGTGTCTCTACTTGTGGACTGGTTTAGGTCAGTAAACTGGTGTCTCTACTGGTGGACTGGTTTAGGTCAGTAAACTGGTGTCTGTCGCACTGGTGGACTGGTTTAGGTCAGTAAACTGGTGTCTGTCGTACTGGTGGACTGGTTTAGGTCAGTAAACTGGTGTCTGTCGTACTGGTGGACTGGTTTAGGTCAGTTAACTGGTGTCTGTCGTACTGGTGGACTGGTTTAGGTCAGTAAACTGGTGTCTCTACTTGTGGACTGGTTTAGGTCAGTAAACTGGTGTCTCTACTGGTGGACTGGTTTAGGTCAGTAAACTGGTGTCTGTCGTACTGGTGGACTGGTTTAGGTCAGTAAACTGGTGTCTGTCGTACTGGTGGACTGGTTTAGGTCAGTAAACTGGTGTCTGTCGTACTGGTGGACTGGTTTAGGTCAGTAAACTGGTGTCTGTCGCACTGGTGGACTGGTGTAGGTCAGTGAACTGGTATCTGTCTTACTGGTGGACTGGTTTAGGTCAGTAAACTGGTGTCTGTCACACTGGTGGACTGGTTTAGGTCAGTAAACTGGTGTCTGTCACACTGGTGGACTGGTTTAGGTCAGTAAACTGGTGTCTGTCGTACTGGTGGACTGGTTTAGGTCCGTAAACCGGTGTCTGTCGTACTGGTGGACTGGTTTAGGTCAGTAAATTGGTGTCTGTCGTACTGGTGGACTGGTTTAGGTCAGTAAACTGGTGTCTGTCGTACTGGTGGACTGGTTTAGGTCAGTAAACTGATGTCTCTACTGGTGGACTGGTTTAGGTCAGTAAACTGGTGTCTCTACTGGTGGACTGGTTTAGGTCAGTAAACTGGTGTCTGTCGTACTGGTGGACTGGTTTAGGTCAGTAAACTGGTGTCTCTACTGGTGGACTGGTTTAGGTCAGTAAACTGGTGTCTCTACTCGTGGACTGGTTTAGGTCAGTAAACTGGTGTCTGTCGCACTGGTGGACTGGTTTAGGTCAGTAAACTGGTGGACTGGTTTAGGTCAGTAAACTGGTGTCACTACTCGTAGACTGGTTTAGGTCAGTAAACTGGTGTCACTACTCGTGGACTGGTTTAGGTCAGTAAACTGGTGTCTGTCGTACTGGTGGACTGGTTTAGGTCAGTAAACTGGTGTCTGTCGTACTGGTGGACTGGTTTAGGTCAGTAAACTGGTGTCTGTCGTACTGGTGGACTGGTTTAGGTCAGTAAACTGGTGTCTCTACTCGTGGACTGGTTTAGGTCAGTAAACTGGTGTCTGTCGCACTGGTGGACTGGTTTAGGTCAGTACACTGGTGTCTGTCGTACTGGTGGACTGGTTTAGGTCAGTAAACTGGTGTCTGTCGTACTGGTGGACTGGTATAGGTCAGTAAACTGGTGTCTCTACTGGTGGACTGGTTTAGGTCAGTAAACTGGTATCTGTCGTACTGGTGGACTGGTTTAGGTCCGTAATCTGGTGTCTGTCGTACTGGTGGACTGGTTTAGGTCAGTAAACTGGTGTCTGTCGTACTGGTGGACTGGTTTAGGTCAGTAAACTGGTGTCTTTACTGGTGGACTGGTTTAGGTCAGTAAACTTGTGTCTCTACTGGTGGACTGGTTTAGGTCAGTAAACTGGTGTCTGTCGTACTGGTGGACTGGTTTAGGTCAGTGAACTGGTGTCTGTCGTACTGGTGGACTGGTTTAGGTCAGTAAACTGGTGTCTGTCGTACTGGTGGACTGGTTTAGGTCAGTAAACTGGTGTCTGCCGTACTGGTGGACTGGTTTAGGTCAGTAAACTGGTGTCTGTCGTACTGGTGGACTGGTGTAGGTCAGTAAACTGGTGTCTGTCTTACTGGTGGACTGGTTTAGGTCAGTAAACTGGTGTCTGTCACACTGGTGGACTGGTTTAGGTCAGTAAACTGGTGTCTGTCGTACTGGTGGACTGGTTTAGGTCCGTAAACTGGTGTCTGTCGTACTGGTGGACTGGTTTAGGTCAGTAAACTGGTGTCTGTCGTACTGGTGGACTGGTTTAGGTCAGTAAACTGGTGTCTGTCGTACTGGTGGACTGGTTTAGGTCAGTAAACTGGTGTCTCTACTGGTGGACTGGTTTAGGTCAGTAAACTGGTGTCTGTCGTACTGGTGGACTGGTTTCGGTCAGTAAACTGGTGTCTCTACTTGTGGACTGGTTTAGGTCAGTAAACTGGTGTCTCTACTGGTGGACTGGTTTAGGTCAGTAAACTGGTGTCTGTCGCACTGGTGGACTGGTTTAGGTCAGTAAACTGGTGTCTGTCGTACTGGTGGACTGGTTTAGGTCAGTAAACTGGTGTCTGTCGTACTGGTGGACTGGTTTAGGTCAGTAAACTGGTGTCTGTCGTACTGGTGGACTGGTTTAGGTCAGTAAACTGATGTCTCTACTGGTGGACTGGTTTAGGTCAGTAAACTGGTGTCTCTACTGGTGGACTGGTTTAGGTCAGTAAACTGGTGTCTGTCGTACTGGTGGACTGGTTTAGGTCAGTAAACTGGTGTCTGCCGTACTGGTGGACTGGTTTAGGTCAGTAAACTGGTGTCTGTCGTACTGGTGGACTGGTGTAGGTCAGTAAACTGGTGTCTGTCTTACTGGTGGACTGGTTTAGGTCAGTAAACTGGTGTCTGTCACACTGGTGGACTGGTTTAGGTCAGTAAACTGGTGTCTGTCGTACTGGTGGACTGGTTTAGGTCCGTAAACTGGTGTCTGTCGTACTGGTGGACTGGTTTAGGTCAGTAAACTGGTGTCTGTCGTACTGGTGGACTGGTTTAGGTCAGTAAACTGGTGTCTGTCGTACTGGTGGACTGGTTTAGGTCAGTAAACTGGTGTCTCTACTGGTGGACTGGTTTAGGTCAGTAAACTGGTGTCTGTCGTACTGGTGGACTGGTTTCGGTCAGTAAACTGGTGTCTCTACTTGTGGACTGGTTTAGGTCAGTAAACTGGTGTCTCTACTGGTGGACTGGTTTAGGTCAGTAAACTGGTGTCTGTCGCACTGGTGGACTGGTTTAGGTCAGTAAACTGGTGTCTGTCGTACTGGTGGACTGGTTTAGGTCAGTAAACTGGTGTCTGTCGTACTGGTGGACTGGTTTAGGTCAGTTAACTGGTGTCTGTCGTACTGGTGGACTGGTTTAGGTCAGTAAACTGGTGTCTCTACTTGTGGACTGGTTTAGGTCAGTAAACTGGTGTCTCTACTGGTGGACTGGTTTAGGTCAGTAAACTGGTGTCTGTCGTACTGGTGGACTGGTTTAGGTCAGTAAACTGGTGTCTGTCGTACTGGTGGACTGGTTTAGGTCAGTAAACTGGTGTCTGTCGTACTGGTGGACTGGTTTAGGTCAGTAAACTGGTGTCTGTCGTACTGGTGGACTGGTTTAGGTCAGTAAACTGGTGTCTGTCGTACTGGTGGACTGGTTTAGGTCAGTAAACTGGTGTCTGTCGCACTGGTGGACTGGTGTAGGTCAGTGAACTGGTATCTGTCTTACTGGTGGACTGGTTTAGGTCAGTAAACTGGTGTCTGTCACACTGGTGGACTGGTTTAGGTCAGTAAACTGGTGTCTGTCACACTGGTGGACTGGTTTAGGTCAGTAAACTGGTGTCTGTCGTACTGGTGGACTGGTTTAGGTCCGTAAACCGGTGTCTGTCGTACTGGTGGACTGGTTTAGGTCAGTAAATTGGTGTCTGTCGTACTGGTGGACTGGTTTAGGTCAGTAAACTGGTGTCTGTCGTACTGGTGGACTGGTTTAGGTCAGTAAACTGATGTCTCTACTGGTGGACTGGTTTAGGTCAGTAAACTGGTGTCTCTACTGGTGGACTGGTTTAGGTCAGTAAACTGGTGTCTGTCGTACTGGTGGACTGGTTTAGGTCAGTAAACTGGTGTCTCTACTGGTGGACTGGTTTAGGTCAGTAAACTGGTGTCTCTACTCGTGGACTGGTTTAGGTCAGTAAACTGGTGTCTGTCGCACTGGTGGACTGGTTTAGGTCAGTAAACTGGTGTCTGTCGCACTGGTGGACTGGTTTAGGTCAGTAAACTGGTGGACTGGTTTAGGTCAGTAAACTGGTGTCACTACTCGTAGACTGGTTTAGGTCAGTAAACTGGTGTCACTACTCGTGGACTGGTTTAGGTCAGTAAACTGGTGTCTGTCGTACTGGTGGACTGGTTTAGGTCAGTAAACTGGTGTCTGTCGTACTGGTGGACTGGTTTAGGTCAGTAAACTGGTGTCTGTCGTACTGGTGGACTGGTTTAGGTCAGTAAACTGGTGTCTCTACTCGTGGACTGGTTTAGGTCAGTAAACTGGTGTCTGTCGCACTGGTGGACTGGTTTAGGTCAGTACACTGGTGTCTGTCGTACTGGTGGACTGGTTTAGGTCAGTAAACTGGTGTCTGTCGTACTGGTGGACTGGTATAGGTCAGTAAACTGGTGTCTCTACTGGTGGACTGGTTTAGGTCAGTAAACTGGTATCTGTCGTACTGGTGGACTGGTTTAGGTCCGTAAACTGGTGTCTGTCGTACTGGTGGACTGGTTTAGGTCAGTAAACTGGTGTCTGTCGTACTGGTGGACTGGTTTAGGTCAGTAAACTGGTGTCTGTCGTACTGGTGGACTGGTTTAGGTCAGTAAACTGGTGTCTCTACTGGTGGACTGGTTTAGGTCAGTAAACTGGTGTCTGTCGTACTGGTGGACTGGTTTCGGTCAGTAAACTGGTGTCTCTACTTGTGGACTGGTTTAGGTCAGTAAACTGGTGTCTCTACTGGTGGACTGGTTTAGGTCAGTAAACTGGTGTCTGTCGCACTGGTGGACTGGTTTAGGTCAGTAAACTGGTGTCTGTCGTACTGGTGGACTGGTTTAGGTCAGTAAACTGGTGTCTGTCGTACTGGTGGACTGGTTTAGGTCAGTAAACTGGTGTCTCTACTTGTGGACTGGTTTAGGTCAGTAAACTGGTGTCTCTACTGGTGGACTGGTTTAGGTCAGTAAACTGGTGTCTGTCGTACTGGTGGACTGGTTTAGGTCAGTAAACTGGTGTCTGTCGTACTGGTGGACTGGTTTAGGTCAGTAAACTGGTGTCTGTCGCACTGGTGGACTGGTGTAGGTCAGTAAACTGGTGTCTGTCTTACTGGTGGACTGGTTTAGGTCAGTAAACTGGTGTCTGTCACACTGGTGGACTGGTTTAGGTCAGTAAACTGGTGTCTGTCACACTGGTGGACTGGTTTAGGTCAGTAAACTGGTGTCTGTCGTACTGATGGACTGGTTTAGGTCAGTAAACATGTGTCTGTCGTACTGGTGGACTGGTTTAGGTCAGTAAATTGGTGTCTGTCGTACTGGTGGACTGGTTTAGGTCAGTAAACTGGTGTCTGTCGTACTGGTGGACTGGTTTAGGTCAGTAAACTGATGTCTCTACTGGTGGACTGGTTTAGGTCAGTAAACTGGTGTCTCTACTGGTGGACTGGTTTAGGTCAGTAAACTGGTGTCTGTCGTACTGGTGGACTGGTTTAGGTCAGTAAACTGGTGTCTGTCGTACTGGTGGACTGGTTTAGGTCAGTAAACTGGTGTCTGTCGTACTGGTGGACTGGTTTAGGTCAGTAAACTGGTGTCTGTCGTACTGGTGGACTGGTTTAGGTCAGTAAACTGGTGTCTGTCGCACTGGTGGACTGGTTTAGGTCAGTAAACTGGTGTCTCTACTGGTGGACTGGTTTAGGTCAGTAAACTGGTGTCTGTCGTACTGGTGGACTGGTTTAGGTCAGTAAACTGGTGTCTGTCTTACTGGTGGACTGGTTTAGGTCAGTAAACTGGTGTCTGTCACACTGGTGGACTGGTTTAGGTCAGTAAACTGGTGTCTGTCGTACTGGTGGACTGGTTTAGGTCAGTAAACTGGTGTCTGTCTTACTGGTGGACTGGTTTAGGTCAGTAAACTGGTGTCTGTCACACTGGTGGACTGGTTTAGGTCAGTAAACTGGTGTCTGTCACACTGGTGGACTGGTTTAGGTCAGTAAACTGGTGTCTGTCGTACTGATGGACTGGTTTAGGTCAGTAAACATGTGTCTGTCGTACTGGTGGACTGGTTTAGGTCAGTAAATTGGTGTCTGTCGTACTGGTGGACTGGTTTAGGTCAGTAAACTGGTGTCTGTCGTACTGGTGGACTGGTTTAGGTCAGTAAACTGGTGTCTCTACTGGTGGACTGGTTTAGGTCAGTAAACTGGTGTCTGTCGTACTGGTGGACTGGTTTAGGTCAGTAAACTGGTGTCTGTCGTACTGGTGGACTGGTTTAGGTCAGTAAACTGGTGTCTGTCGTACTGGTGGACTGGTTTAGGTCAGTAAACTGGTGTCTGTCGTACTGGTGGACTGGTTTAGGTCAGTAAACTGGTGTCTGTCGCACTGGTGGACTGGTTTAGGTCAGTAAACTGGTGTCTCTACTGGTGGACTGGTTTAGGTCAGTAAACTGGTGTCTGTCGTACTGGTGGACTGGTTTAGGTCAGTAAACTGGTGTCTGTCTTACTGGTGGACTGGTTTAGGTCAGTAAACTGGTGTCTGTCACACTGGTGGACTGGTTTAGGTCAGTAAACTGGTGTCTGTCGTACTGGTGGACTGGTTTAGGTCCGTAAACTGGTGTCTGTCTTACTGGTGGACTGGTTTAGGTCAGTAAACTGGTGTCTGTCACACTGGTGGACTGGTTTAGGTCAGTAAACTGGTGTCTGTCGTACTGGTGGACTGGTTTAGGTCCGTAAACTGGTGTCTGTCGTACTGGTGGACTGGTTTAGGTCAGTAAACTGGTGTCTGTCGTACTGGTGGACTGGTTTAGGTCAGTAAACTGGTGTCTCTACTGGTGGACTGGTTTAGGTCAGTAAACTGGTGTCTGTCGTACTGGTGGACTGGTTTAGGTCAGTAAACTGGTGTCTCTACTGGTGGACTGGTTTAGGTCAGTAAACTGGTGTCTGTCGTACTGGTGGACTGGTTTCGGTCAGTAAACTGGTGTCTCTACTTGTGGACTGGTTTAGGTCAGTAAACTGGTGTCTCTACTGGTGGACTGGTTTAGGTCAGTAAACTGGTGTCTGTCGCACTGGTGGACTGGTTTAGGTCAGTAAACTGGTGTCTGTCGTACTGGTGGACTGGTTTAGGTCAGTAAACTGGTGTCTGTCGTACAGGTGGACTGGTTTAGGTCAGTAAACTGGTGTCTGTCGTACTGGTGGACTGGTTTAGGTCAGTAAACTGGTGTCTCTACTTGTGGACTGGTTTAGGTCAGTAAACTGGTGTCTCTACTGGTGGACTGGTTTAGGTCAGTAAACTGGTGTCTGTCGTACTGGTGGACTGGTTTAGGTCAGTAAACTGGTGTCTGTCGTACTGGTGGACTGGTTTAGGTCAGTAAACTGGTGTCTGTCGCACTGGTGGACTGGTGTAGGTCAGTAAACTGGTGTCTGTCTTACTGGTGGACTGGTTTAGGTCAGTAAACTGGTGTCTGTCACACTGGTGGACTGGTTTAGGTCAGTAAACTGGTGTCTGTCACACTGGTGGACTGGTTTAGGTCAGTAAACTGGTGTCTGTCGTACTGGTGGACTGGTTTAGGTCAGTAAACTGGTGTCTGTCACACTGGTGGACTGGTTTAGGTCAGTAAACTGGTGTCTGTCACACTGGTGGACTGGTTTAGGTCAGTAAACTGGTGTCTGTCGTACTGATGGACTGGTTTAGGTCAGTAAACATGTGTCTGTCGTACTGGTGGACTGGTTTAGGTCAGTAAATTGGTGTCTGTCGTACTGGTGGACTGGTTTAGGTCAGTAAACTGGTGTCTGTCGTACTGGTGGACTGGTTTAGGTCAGTAAACTGATGTCTCTACTGGTGGACTGGTTTAGGTCAGTAAACTGGTGTCTCTACTGGTGGACTGGTTTAGGTCAGTAAACTGGTGTCTGTCGTACTGGTGGACTGGTTTAGGTCAGTAAACTGGTGTCTGTCGTACTGGTGGACTGGTTTAGGTCAGTAAACTGGTGTCTGTCGTACTGGTGGACTGGTTTAGGTCAGTAAACTGGTGTCTGTCGTACTGGTGGACTGGTTTAGGTCAGTAAACTGGTGTCTGTCGCACTGGTGGACTGGTTTAGGTCAGTAAACTGGTGTCTCTACTGGTGGACTGGTTTAGGTCAGTCAACTGGTGTCTGTCGTACTGGTGGACTGGTTTAGGTCAGTCAACTGGTGTCTGTCTTACTGGTGGACTGGTTTAGGTCAGTAAACTGGTGTCTGTCACACTGGTGGACTGGTTTAGGTCAGTAAACTGGTGTCTGTCGTACTGGTGGACTGGTTTAGGTCCGTAAACTGGTGTCTGTCTTACTGGTGGACTGGTTTAGGTCAGTAAACTGGTGTCTGTCACACTGGTGGACTGGTTTAGGTCAGTAAACTGGTGTCTGTCGTACTGGTGGACTGGTTTAGGTCCGTAAACTGGTGTCTGTCGTACTGGTGGACTGGTTTAGGTCAGTAAACTGGTGTCTGTCGTACTGGTGGACTGGTTTAGGTCAGTAAACTGGTGTCTTTACTGGTGGACTGGTTTTGGTCAGTAAACTGGTGTCTCTACTGGTGGACTGGTTTAGGTCAGTAAACTGGTGTCTGTCGTACTGGTGGACTGGTTTAGGTCAGTAAACTGGTGTCTCTACCTGTGGACTGGTATAGGTCAGTGAACTGGTGTCTGTCGTACTGGTGGACTGGTTTAGGTCAGTAAACTGGTGTCTGTCGTACTGGTGGACTGGTTTAGGTCAGTAAACTGGTGTCTGTCGTACTGGTGGACTGGTTTAGGTCAGTAAACTGGTGTCTGTCGTACTGGTGGACTGGTTTAGGTCAGTAAACTGGTGTCTGTCGTACTGGTGGACTGGTTTAGGTCCGTAAACTGGTGTCTGTCTTACTGGTGGACTGGTTTAGGTCAGTAAACTGGTGTCTGTCTTACTGGTGGACTGGTTTAGGTCAGTAAACTGGTGTCTGTCGTACTGGTGGACTGGTTTTGGTCAGTAAACTGGTGTCTGTCGTACTGGTGGACTGGTTTAGGTCAGTAAACTGGTGTCTCTACTGGTGGACTGGTTTAGGTCAGTAAACTGGTGTCTGTCGTACTGGTGGACTGGTTTAGGTCAGTAAACTGGTGTCTCTACTGATGGACTGGTTTAGGTCAGTAAACTGGTGTCTGTCGTACTGGTGGACTGGTTTAGGTCAGTAAACTGGTGTCTGTCGTACTGGTGGACTGGTTTAGGTCAGTAAACTGGTGTCTCTACTGGTGGACTGGTTTAGGTCAGTAAACTGGTGTCTGTCATACTGGTGGACTGGTTTAGGTCAGTAAACTGGTGTCTGTCTTACTGGTGGACTGGTTTAGGTCAGTAAACTGGTGGACTGGTTTAGGTCAGTAAACTGGTGTCACTACTCGTGGACTGGTTTAGGTCAGTAAACTGGTGTCACTACTCGTGAACTGGTTTAGGTCAGTAAACTGGTGTCTGTCGTACTGGTGGACTGGTTTAGGTCAGTAAACTGGTGTCACTGCTCGTGGACTGGTTTAGGTCAGTAAACTGGTGTCTGTCGCACTGGTGGACTGGTTTAGGTCAGTAAACTGGTGTCTGTCGTACTGGTGGACTGGTTTAGGTCAGTAAACTGGTGTCTGTCGCACTGGTGGACTGGTTTAGGTCAGTAAACTGGTGTCTGTCGTACTGGTGGACTGGTTTAGGTCAGTAAACTGGTGTCTGTCGTACTGGTGGACTGGTTTAGGTCAGTAAACTGGTGTCTCTACTCGTGGACTGGTTTAGGTCAGTAAACTGGTGTCTGTCGCACTGGAGGACTGGTTTAGGTCAGTAAACTGGTGTCTGTCGTACTGGTGGACTGGTTTAGGTCAGTAAACTGGTGTCTGTCGTACTGGTGGACTGGTTTAGGTCAGTAAACTGGTGTCTCTACTGGTGGACTGGTTTAGGTCAGTAAACTGGTGTCTGTCGTACTGGTGGACTGGTTTAGGTCCGTAAACTGGTGTCTGTCGTACTGGTGGACTGGTTTAGGTCAGTAAACTGGTGTCTGTCGTACTGGTGGACTGGTTTAGGTCAGTAAACTGGTGTCTTTACTGGTGGACTGGTTTAGGTCAGTAAACTGGTGTCACTACTCGTGGACTGGTTTAGGTCAGTAAACTGGTGTCACTACTCGTGGACTGGTTTAGGTCAGTAAACTGGTGTCTGTCGTACTGGTGGACTGGTTTAGGTCAGTAAACTGGTGTCACTACTCGTGGACTGGTTTAGGTCAGTAAACTGGTGTCTGTCGCACTGGTGGACTGGTTTAGGTCAGTAAACTGGTGTCTGTCGTACTGGTGGACTGGTTTAGGTCAGTAAACTGGTGTCTGTCACACTGGTGGACTGGTTTAGGTCAGTAAACTGGTGTCTGTCGTACTGGTGGACTGGTTTAGGTCCGTAAACCGGTGTCTGTCGTACTGGTGGACTGGTTTAGGTCAGTAAATTGGTGTGTGTCGTACTGGTGGACTGGTTTAGGTCAGTAAACTGGTGTCTGTCGTACTGGTGGACTGGTTTAGGTCAGTAAACTGATGTCTCTACTGGTGGACTGGTTTAGGTCAGTAAACTGGTGTCTCTACTGGTGGACTGGTTTAGGTCAGTAAACTGGTGTCTGTCGTACTGGTGGACTGGTTTAGGTCAGTAAACTGGTGTCTGTCGTACTGGTGGACTGGTTTAGGTCAGTAAACTGGTGTCTGTCGTACTGGTGGACTGGTTTAGGTCAGTAAACTGGTGTCTGTCGCACTGGTGGACTGGTTTAGGTCAGTAAACTGGTGTCTCTACTGGTGGACTGGTTTAGGTCAGTAAACTGGTGTCTGTCGTACTGGTGGACTGGTTTAGGTCAGTAAACTGGTGTCTGTCTTACTGGTGGACTGGTTTAGGTCAGTAAACTGGTGTCTGTCACACTGGTGGACTGGTTTAGGTCAGTAAACTGGTGTCTGTCGTACTGGTGGACTGGTTTAGGTCCGTAAACTGGTGTCTGTCGTACTGGTGGACTGGTTTAGGTCAGTAAACTGGTGTCTCTACTGGTGGACTGGTTTAGGTCAGTAAACTGGTGTCTCTACTGGTGGACTGGTTTAGGTCAGTAAACTGGTGTCACTACTCGTGGACTGGTTTAGGTCAGTAAACAGGTGTCTGTCGCACTGGTGGACTGGTTTAGGTCAGTAAACTGGTGTCACTACTCGTGGACTGGTTTAGGTCAGTAAACTGGTGTCTGTCGCACTGGTGGACTGGTTTAGGTCAGTAAACTGGTGTCTGTCGTACTGGTGGACTGGTTTAGGTCAGTAAACTGGTGTCTGTCGCACTGGTGGACTGGTTTAGGTCCGTAAACTGGTGTCTGTCGTACTGGTGGACTGGTTTAGGTCAGTAAACTGGTGTCTGTCGTACTGGTGGACTGGTTTAGGTCAGTAAACTGGTGTCTTTACTGGTGGACTGGTTTAGGTCAGTAAACTGGTGTCACTACTCGTGGACTGGTTTAGGTCAGTAAACTGGTGTCACTACTCGTGGACTGGTTTAGGTCAGTAAACTGGTGTCTGTCGTACTGGTGGACTGGTTTAGGTCAGTAAACTGGTGTCACTACTCGTGGACTGGTTTAGGTCAGTAAACTGGTGTCTGTCGCACTGGTGGACTGGTTTAGGTCAGTAAACTGGTGTCTGTCGTACTGGTGGACTGGTTTAGGTCAGTAAACTGGTGTCTGTCACACTGGTGGACTGGTTTAGGTCAGTAAACTGGTGTCTGTCGTACTGGTGGACTGGTTTAGGTCCGTAAACCGGTGTCTGTCGTACTGGTGGACTGGTTTAGGTCAGTAAATTGGTGTGTGTCGTACTGGTGGACTGGTTTAGGTCAGTAAACTGGTGTCTGTCGTACTGGTGGACTGGTTTAGGTCAGTAAACTGATGTCTCTACTGGTGGACTGGTTTAGGTCAGTAAACTGGTGTCTCTACTGGTGGACTGGTTTAGGTCAGTAAACTGGTGTCTGTCGTACTGGTGGACTGGTTTAGGTCAGTAAACTGGTGTCTGTCGTACTGGTGGACTGGTTTAGGTCAGTAAACTGGTGTCTGTCGTACTGGTGGACTGGTTTAGGTCAGTAAACTGGTGTCTGTCGCACTGGTGGACTGGTTTAGGTCAGTAAGCTGGTGTCTCTACTGGTGGACTGGTTTAGGTCAGTAAACTGGTGTCTGTCGTACTGGTGGACTGGTTTAGGTCAGTAAACTGGTGTCTGTCTTACTGGTGGACTGGTTTAGGTCAGTAAACTGGTGTCTGTCACACTGGTGGACTGGTTTAGGTCAGTAAACTGGTGTCTGTCGTACTGGTGGACTGGTTTAGGTCCGTAAACTGGTGTCTGTCGTACTGGTGGACTGGTTTAGGTCAGTAAACTGGTGTCTCTACTGGTGGACTGGTTTAGGTCAGTAAACTGGTGTCACTACTCGTGGACTGGTTTAGGTCAGTAAACAGGTGTCTGTCGCACTGGTGGACTGGTTTAGGTCAGTAAACTGGTGTCACTACTCGTGGACTGGTTTAGGTCAGTAAACTGGTGTCTGTCGCACTGGTGGACTGGTTTAGGTCAGTAAACTGGTGTCTGTCGTACTGGTGGACTGGTTTAGGTCAGTAAACTGGTGTCTGTCGCACTGGTGGACTGGTTTAGGTCAGTAAACTGGTGTCTGTCGTACTGGTGGACTGGTTTAGGTCAGTAAACTGGTGTCTGTCGTACTGGTGGACTGGTTTAGGTCAGTAAACTGGTGTCTCTACTCGTGGACTGGTTTAGGTCAGTAAACTGGTGTCTGTCGCACTGGTGGACTGGTTTAGGTCAGTAAACTGGTGTCTGTCGTACTGGTGGACTGGTTTAGGTCAGTAAACTGGTGTCTGTCGTACTGGTGGACTGGTTTAGGTCAGTAAACTGGTGTCTCTACTGGTGGACTGGTTTAGGTCAGTAAACTGGTGTCTGTCGTACTGGTGGACTGGTTTAGGTCCGTAAACTGGTGTCTGTCGTACTGGTGGACTAGTTTAGGTCAGTAAACTGGTGTCTGTCGTACTGGTGGACTGGTTTAGGTCAGTAAACTGGTGTCTTTACTGGTGGACTGGTTTAGGTCAGTAAACTGGTGTCTCTACTGGTGGACTGGTTTAGGTCAGTGAACTGGTGTCTGTCGTACTGGTGGACTGGTTTAGGTCAGTAAACTGGTGTCTGTCGTACTGGTGGACTGGTTTAGGTCAGTAAACTGGTGTCTGTCGTACTGGTGGACTGGTTTAGGTCAGTAAACTGGTGTCTGTCGTACTGGTGGACTGGTTTAGGTCCGTAAACCGGTGTCTGTCGTACTGGTGGACTGGTTTAGGTCAGTAAATTGGTGTGTGTCGTACTGGTGGACTGGTTTAGGTCAGTAAACTGGTGTCTGTCGTACTGGTGGACTGGTTTAGGTCAGTAAACTGATGTCTCTACTGGTGGACTGGTTTAGGTCAGTAAACTGGTGTCTCTACTGGTGGACTGGTTTAGGTCAGTAAACTGGTGTCTGTCGTACTGGTGGACTGGTTTAGGTCAGTAAACTGGTGTCTGTCGTACTGGTGGACTGGTTTAGGTCAGTAAACTGGTGTCTGTCGTACTGGTGGACTGGTTTAGGTCAGTAAACTGGTGTCTGTCGCACTGGTGGACTGGTTTAGGTCAGTAAACTGGTGTCTCTACTGGTGGACTGGTTTAGGTCAGTAAACTGGTGTCTGTCGTACTGGTGGACTGGTTTAGGTCAGTAAACTGGTGTCTGTCTTACTGGTGGACTGGTTTAGGTCAGTAAACTGGTGTCTGTCACACTGGTGGACTGGTTTAGGTCAGTAAACTGGTGTCTGTCGTACTGGTGGACTGGTTTAGGTCCGTAAACTGGTGTCTGTCGTACTGGTGGACTGGTTTAGGTCAGTAAACTGGTGTCTCTACTGGTGGACTGGTTTAGGTCAGTAAACTGGTGTCACTACTCGTGGACTGGTTTAGGTCAGTAAACAGGTGTCTGTCGCACTGGTGGACTGGTTTAGGTCAGTAAACTGGTGTCACTACTCGTGGACTGGTTTAGGTCAGTAAACTGGTGTCTGTCGCACTGGTGGACTGGTTTAGGTCAGTAAACTGGTGTCTGTCGTACTGGTGGACTGGTTTAGGTCAGTAAACTGGTGTCTGTCGCACTGGTGGACTGGTTTAGGTCAGTAAACTGGTGTCTGTCGTACTGGTGGACTGGTTTAGGTCAGTAAACTGGTGTCTGTCGTACTGGTGGACTGGTTTAGGTCAGTAAACTGGTGTCTCTACTCGTGGACTGGTTTAGGTCAGTAAACTGGTGTCTGTCGCACTGGTGGACTGGTTTAGGTCAGTAAACTGGTGTCTGTCGTACTGGTGGACTGGTTTAGGTCAGTAAACTGGTGTCTGTCGTACTGGTGGACTGGTTTAGGTCAGTAAACTGGTGTCTCTACTGGTGGACTGGTTTAGGTCAGTAAACTGGTGTCTGTCGTACTGGTGGACTGGTTTAGGTCCGTAAACTGGTGTCTGTCGTACTGGTGGACTAGTTTAGGTCAGTAAACTGGTGTCTGTCGTACTGGTGGACTGGTTTAGGTCAGTAAACTGGTGTCTTTACTGGTGGACTGGTTTAGGTCAGTAAACTGGTGTCTCTACTGGTGGACTGGTTTAGGTCAGTGAACTGGTGTCTGTCGTACTGGTGGACTGGTTTAGGTCAGTAAACTGGTGTCTGTCGTACTGGTGGACTGGTTTAGGTCAGTAAACTGGTGTCTGTCGTACTGGTGGACTGGTTTAGGTCAGTAAACTGGTGTCTGTCGTACTGGTGGACTGGTGTAGGTCAGTAAACTGGTGTCTGTCTTACTGGTGGACTGGTTTAGGTCAGTAAACTGGTGTCTGTCGCACTGGTGGACTGGTTTAGATCAGTAAACTGGTGTCTCTACTGGTGGACTGGTTTAGGTCAGTAAACTGGTTTCTGTCGTACTGGTGGACTGGTTTAGGTCCGTAAACTGGTGTCTGTCGTACTGGTGGACTGGTTTAGGTCAGTAAACTGGTGTCTGTCTTACTGGTGGACTGGTTTAGGTCAGTAAACTGGTGTCTGTCGTACTGGTGGACTGGTTTAGGTCAGTAAACTGGTGTCTCTACTGGTGGACTGGTTTAGGTCAGTAAACTGGTGTCTCTACTGGTGGACTGGTTTAGGTCAGTAAACTGGTGTCTGTCGTACTGGTGGACTGGTTTAGGTCAGTAAACTGGTGTCTGTCGTACTGGTGGACTGGTTTAGGTCAGTAAACTGGTGTCTGTCGTACTGGTGGACTGGTTTAGGGCAGTAAACTGGTGTCTGTCGTACTGGTGGACTGGTTTAGGGCAGTAAACTGGTGTCTGTCGTACTGGTGGACTGGTTTAGGTCAGTAAACTGGTGTCTGTCGCACTGGTGGACTGGTTTAGGTCAGTAAACTGGTGTCTCTACTGGTGGACTGGTTTAGGTCAGTAAACTGGTGTCTGTCGTACTGGTGGACTGGTTTAGGTCAGTAAACTGGTGTCTGTCTTACTGGTGGACTGGTTTAGGTCAGTAAACTGGTGTCTGTCACACTGGTGGACTGGTTTAGGTCAGTAAACTGGTGTCTGTCGTACTGGTGGACTGGTTTAGGTCAGTAAACTGGTGTCTCTACTGGTGGACTGGTTTAGGTCAGTAAACTGGTGTCTCTACTGGTGGACTGGTTTAGGTCAGTAAACTGGTGTCTCTACTGGTGGACTGGTTTAGGTCAGTAAACTGGTGTCTGTCGTACTGGTGGACTGGTTTAGGTCAGTAAACTGGTGTCTGTCGTACTGGTGGACTGGTTTAGGTCAGTAAACTGGTGTCTGTCGTACTGGTGGACTGGTTTAGGTCAGTAAACTGGTGTCTGTCGTACTGGTGGACTGGTTTAGGGCAGTAAACTGGTGTCTGTCGTACTGGTGGACTGGTTTAGGTCAGTAAACTGGTGTCTGTCGCACTGGTGGACTGGTTTAGGTCAGTAAACTGGTGTCTCTACTGGTGGACTGGTTTAGGTCAGTAAACTGGTGTCTGTCGTACTGGTGGACTGGTTTAGGTCAGTAAACTGGTGTCTGTCTTACTGGTGGACTGGTTTAGGTCAGTAAACTGGTGTCTGTCACACTGGTGGACTGGTTTAGGTCAGTAAACTGGTGTCTTTCGTACTGGTGGACTGGTTTAGGTCAGTAAACTGGTGTCTGTCGTACTGGTGGACTGGTTTAGGTCAGTAAACTGGTGTCTCTACTAGTGGACTGGTTTAGGTCAGTAAACTGGTGTCTGTCGTACTGGTGGACTGGTTTAGGTCAGTAAACTGGTGTCTCTACTGGTGGACTGGTTTAGGTCCGTAAACTGGAGTCTATCGTACTGGTGGACTGGTTTAGGTCAGTAAACTGGTGTCTGTCGTACTGGTGGACTGGTTTAGGTCAGTAAACTGGTGTCTTTACTGGTGGACTGGTTTAGGTCAGTAAACTGGTGTCTCTACTGGTGGACTGGTTTAGGTCAGTAAACTGGTGTCTGTCGTACTGGTGGACTGGTTTAGGTCAGTAAACTGGTGTCTTTACTGGTGGACTGGTTTAGGTCAGTAAACTGGTGTCTTTACTGGTGGACTGGTTTAGGTCAGTAAACTGGTGTCTCTACTGGTGGACTGGTTTAGGTCAGTAAACTGGTGTCTGTCGTACTGGTGGACTGGTTTAGGTCAGTAAACTGGTGTCTGTCGCACTGGTGGACTGGTTTAGGTCAGTAAACTGGTGGACTGGTTTAGGTCAGTAAACTGGTGTCACTACTCGTGGACTGGTTTAGGTCAGTAAACTGGTGTCTGTCGCACTGGTGGACTGGTTTAGGTCAGTAAACTGGTGTCTGTCGTACTGGTGGACTGGTTTAGGTCAGTAAACTGGTGTCTGTCGCACTGGTGGACTGGTTTAGGTCAGTAAACTGGTGTCTGTCGTACTGGTGGACTGGTTTAGGTCAGTAAACTGGTGTCTGTCGTACTGGTGGACTGGTTAAGGTCAGTAAACTGGTGTCTCTACTGGTGGACTGGTTTAGGTCAGTAAACTGGTGTCTGTCGCACTGGTGGACTGGTTTAGGTCAGTAAACTGGTGTCTGTCGTACTGGTGGACTGGTTTAGGTCAGTAAACTGGTGTCTGTCGTACTGGTGGACTGGTTTAGGTCAGTAAACTGGTGTCTCTACTGGTGGACTGGTTTAGGTCAGTAAACTGGTGTCTGTCGTACTGGTGGACTGGTTTAGGTCAGTAAACTGGTGTCTGTCGTACTGGTGGACTAGTTTAGGTCAGTAAACTGGTTTCTGTCGTACTGGTGGACTGGTTTAGGTCAGTAAACTGGTGTCTTTACTGGTGGACTGGTTTAGGTCAGTAAACTGGTGTCTCTACTGGTGGACTGGTTTAGGTCAGTGAACTGGTGTCTGTCGTACTGGTGGACTGGTTTAGGTCAGTAAACTGGTGTCTGTCGTACTGGTGGACTGGTTTAGGTCAGTAAACTGGTGTCTGTCGTACTGGTGGACTGGTTTAGGTCAGTAAACTGGTGTCTGTCGTACTGGTGGACTGGTGTAGGTCAGTAAACTGGTGTCTGTCTTACTGGTGGACTGGTTTAGGTCAGTAAACTGGTGTCTGTCGCACTGGTGGACTGGTTTAGATCAGTAAACTGGTGTCTCTACTGGTGGACTGGTTTAGGTCAGTAAACTGGTGTCTGTCGTACTGGTGGACTGGTTTAGGTCCGTAAACTGGTGTCTGTCGTACTGGTGGACTGGTTTAGGTCAGTAAACTGGTGTCTGTCTTACTGGTGGACTGGTTTAGGTCAGTAAACTGGTGTCTGTCGTACTGGTGGACTGGTTTAGGTCAGTAAACTGGTGTCTTTCGTACTGGTGGACTGGTTTAGGTCAGTAAACTGGTGTCTGTAATACTGGTGGACTGGTTTAGGTCAGTAAACTGGTGTCTCTACTTGTGGACTGGTTTAGGTCAGTAAACTGGTGTCTGTCTTACTGGTGGACTGGTTTAGGTCAGTAAACTGGTGTCTGTCGTACTGGTGGACTGGTTTAGGTCAGTAAACTGGTGTCTGTCGTACTGGTGGACTGGTTTAGGTCAGTAAACTGGTGTCTCTACTGGTGGACTGGTTTAGGTCAGTAAATTGGTGTCTGTCTTACTGGTGGACTGGTTTAGGTCAGTAAACTGGTGTCTGTCGTACTGGTGGACTGGTTTAGGTCAGTAAACTGGTGTCTCTACTGGTGGACTGGTTTAGGTCAGTAAACTGGTGTCTGTCGTACTGGTGGACTGGTTTAGGTCAGTAAACTGGTGTCTGTCATACTGGTGGACTGGTTTAGGTCAGTAAACTGGTGTCTGTCGTAGTGGTGGACTGGTTTAGGTCAGTAAACTGGTGTCTCTACTGGTGGACTGGTTTAGGTCAGTAAACTGGTGTCTGTCGTACTGGTGGACTGGTTTAGGTCAGTAAACTGGTGTCTCTACTGGTGGACTGGTTTAGGTCAGTAAACTGTTGTCTCTACTGGCGGACTGGTTTCGGTCAGTAAATTGGTGTCTGTCGTGCTGGTGGACTGGTTTAGGTCAGTAAACTGGTGTCTGTCTTACTGGTGGACTGGTTTAGGTCAGTAAACTGGTGTCTGTCGTACTGGTGGACTGGTTTAGGTCAGTAAACTGGTGTCTGTCGTACTGGTGGACTGGTTTAGGTCAGTAAACTGGTGTCTCTACTGGTGGACTGGTTTCGGTCAGTAAATTGGTGTCTGTCGTGCTGGTGGACTGGTTTAGGTCAGTAAACTGGTGTCTGTCGTACTGGTGGACTGGTTTAGGTCAGTAAACTGGTGTCTGTCTTACTGGTGGACTGGTTTAGGTCAGTAAACTGGTGTCTCTACTGGTGGACTGGTTTAGGTCAGTAAACTGGTGTCTGTCGTACTGGTGGACTGGTTTAGGTCAGTAAACTGGTGTCTCTACTGGTGGACTGGTTTAGGTCAGTAAACTGTTGTCTCTACTGGCGGACTGGTTTCGGTCAGTAAATTGGTGTCTGTCGTGCTGGTGGACTGGTTTAGGTCAGTAAACTGGTGTCTGTCTTACTGGTGGACTGGTTTAGGTCAGTAAACTGGTGTCTGTCGTACTGGTGGACTGGTTTAGGTCAGTAAACTGGTGTCTGTCGTACTGGTGGACTGGTTTAGGTCAGTAAACTGGTGTCTCTACTGGTGGACTGGTTTCGGTCAGTAAATTGGTGTCTGTCGTGCTGGTGGACTGGTTTAGGTCAGTAAACTGGTGTCTGTCGTACTGGTGGACTGGTTTAGGTCAGTAAACTGGTGTCTCTACTTGTGGACTGGTTTAGGTCAGTAAACTGGTGTCTGTCGTACTGGTGGACTGTTTTAGGTCAGTAAACTGGTGTCTGTCGTAGTGGTGGACTGGTTTAGGTCAGTAAACTGGTGTCTGTCGTACTGGTGGACTGGTTTAGGTCAGTAAACTGGTGTCTGTCGCACTGGTGGACTGGTTTAGGTCAGTAAACTGGTGTCTGTCGTACTGGTGGACTGGTTTAGGTCAGTAAACTGGTGTCTGTCGCACTGGTGGACTGGTTTAGGTCAGTAAACTGGTGTCTGTCGTACTGGTGGACTGGTTTGGGTCAGTAAACTGGTGTCTGTCGTAGTGGTGGACTGGTTTAGGTCAGTAAACTGGTGTCTGTCGTACTGGTGGACTGGTTTAGGTCAGTAAACTGGTGTCTGTCGCACTGGTGGACTGGTTTAGGTCAGTAAACTGGTGTCTGTCGTACTGGTGGACTGGTTTAGGTCAGTAAACTGGTGTCTCTACTGGTGGACTGGTTTAGGTCAGTAAACTGGTGTCTGTCGTACTGGTGGACTGGTTTAGGTCAGTAAACTGGTGTCTCTACTGGTGGACTGGTTTAGGTCAGTAAACTGTTGTCTCTACTGGCGGACTGGTTTCGGTCAGTAAATTGGTGTCTGTCGTGCTGGTGGACTGGTTTAGGTCAGTAAACTGGTGTCTGTCGTACTGGTGGACTGGTTTAGGTCAGTAAACTGGTGTCTGTCTTACTGGTGGACTGGTTTAGGTCAGTAAACTGGTGTCTGTCGTACTGGTGGACTGGTTTAGGTCAGTAAACTGGTGTCTGTCGTACTGGTGGACTGGTTTAGGTCAGTAAACTGGTGTCTGTCGTACTGGTGGACTGGTTTAGGTCAGTAAACTGGTGTCTCTACTGGTGGACTGGTTTCGGTCAGTAAATTGGTGTCTGTCGTGCTGGTGGACTGGTTTAGGTCAGTAAACTGGTGTCTGTCGTACTGGTGGACTGGTTTAGGTCAGTAAACTGGTGTCTCTACTTGTGGACTGGTTTAGGTCAGTAAACTGGTGTCTGTCGTACTGGTGGACTGTTTTAGGTCAGTAAACTGGTGTCTGTCGTAGTGGTGGACTGGTTTAGGTCAGTAAACTGGTGTCTGTCGTACTGGTGGACTGGTTTAGGTCAGTAAACTGGTGTCTGTCGCACTGGTGGACTGGTTTAGGTCAGTAAACTGGTGTCTGTCGTACTGGTGGACTGGTTTAGGTCAGTAAACTGGTGTCTGTCGCACTGGTGGACTGGTTTAGGTCAGTAAACTGGTGTCTGTCGTACTTGTGGACTGGTTTGGGTCAGTAAACTGGTGTCTGTCGTAGTGGTGGACTGGTTTAGGTCAGTAAACTGGTGTCTGTCGTACTGGTGGACTGGTTTAGGTCAGTAAACTGGTGTCTGTCGCACTGGTGGACTGGTTTAGGTCAGTAAACTGGTGTCTGTCGTACTGGTGGACTGGTTTAGGTCAGTAAACTGGTGTCTGTCGCACTGGTGGACTGGTTTAGGTCAGTAAACTGGTGTCTGTCGTACTGGTGGACTGGTTTAGGTCAGTAAACTGGTGTCTGTCGTACTGGTGGACTGGTTTAGGTCAGTAAACTGGTGTCTGTCGTACTGGTGGACTGGTTTAGGTCAGTAAACTGGTGTCTGTAATACTGGTGGACTGGTTTAGGTCAGTAAACTGGTGTCTCTACTGGTGGACTGGTTTAGGTCAGTAAACTGGTGTCTGTCTTACTGGTGGACTGGTTTAGGTCAGTAAACTGGTGTCTGTCGTACTGGTGGACTGGTTTAGGTCAGTAAACTGGTGTCTTTCGTACTGGTGGACTGGTTTAGGTCAGTAAACTGGTGTCTCTACTGGTGGACTGGTCCTGCAGCTGGACATGGACTTCACAGAGTGCTACGGAGACTCGGTGTCCAGCGTGGCGGCTGCGGCCCGGTCCGGAAGCAGGGTCCGGGTGCGGAGGCTGATCCGGAGCGGCTGCAGGGTGGACTTGCAGGACAACCGCGGCTGGAACGCGCTCCACGAGGCGGCGGCAGCAGGAAGCAGAGAGTGCGTGCAGGAAATCCTGTCTGCTGTCGGTGGTAAGAAGGAAACTTGATCTAAGTTTCATCACGTTCTGATACGAAGCTCAGTGTGGTGAAAAACTGCTTTAAATTTCTCCTGAAAGACGTCAGAACATTTTATCTTTTTGTCTCTGGACGCGTCTAAAAGCTGAATTATCTAGTTCAGCTTGTTGAATCATTTCTGCCATTTAATCAGGTTTGACCTCTGCAGAAAGTTGCGGGTTGTGGTTTTACCTTCCAGCAAACTGCTCCTGGTCTGGGTTTGGACCGCAGACCCTAATTCAGCATAGACCTGCGTCAGCGTAGACCTGCTGCAGCGTAGACCTGCGTCAGCGTAGACCTGCGTCAGCGTAGACCTGCTGCAGCGTAGACCTGCGTCAGCGTAGACCTGCTGCAGCGTAGACCTGCTGCAGCGTAGACCTGCGTCAGCGTAGACCTGCGTCAGCGTAGACCTGCGTCAGCGTAGACCTGCTGCAGCGTAGACCTGCTGCAGCGTAGACCTGCGTCAGCGTAGACCTGCGTCAGCGTAGATCTGCTGCAGCGTAGACCTGCGTCAGCGTAGACCTGCTGCAGCGTAGACCTGCGTCAGCGTAGACCTGCTGCAGCGTAGACCTGCTGCAGCGTAGACCTGCGTCAGCGTAGACCTGCGTCAGCGTAGACCTGCGTCAGCGTAGATCTGCTGCAGCGTAGACCTGCTGCAGCGTAGACCTGCGTCAGCGTAGACCTGCGTCAGGGTAGACCTGCGTCAGCGTAGACCTGCGTCAGCGTAGACCTGCGTCAGCGTAGACCTGCGTCAGCGTAGACCTGCTGCAGCGTAGACCTGCGTCTACTCTGCGACTCTGCGGCGACCAGCTCGCCGCCCAGAGACCCGCCCCCCGCAGTGGTACGAAACCAACAACCCAGCGACTCACAGTTAGCTGCCTTTCAGATTACCTGCCAGATCAGCAATTCATGGAACGACATTCCTTAAAGGTGGAGGATGTAAGATTTTCAATATTTTCTAAATAAATTAACTAATGAAATAACTACAATCATAATTATAGTTTTTTTTTTAAACATGTAGGTTCCAGTCTGTCCATATTTGATGTTATTAAATTACAAGTTTAATTAAAGACCCTTCTTAAATGTTTTCCTACCAGTAAAAAAACTGCTTTTTGTCATTTTGTCAGAAATTAAACTTGTAATTTAAGAACGCATCAAATATGGACAGACTGGAACCTACATGTTTAAAAAACTATCTAATTATGATTGTAGTTATTTTATTAGTTAATTTATTT
Source organism: Telmatherina bonti (assembly GCF_933228915.1). NCBI lineage: Eukaryota > Metazoa > Chordata > Actinopteri > Atheriniformes > Telmatherinidae > Telmatherina > Telmatherina bonti. Next base: position 73,481 of record NC_136630.1, read on the forward strand.
AGAAAATATTGAAAATCTTACATCCTCCACCTTTAAGCAGGACATGTCTCACATGGACTCACGTTGGGGAAGGGTTTGGTAAAAACCGCCACTAAAATGTCTCCTGACAACTTTTCTCTGGAGGAAGGGACTTTTAAAACGTACTGCAGTGTTTCAGTCACAAAAAGCCTAAAAACTTTTCACCATTTCTCACGTTTGTCATGCAGCCTTTATCAGCACCTCTCATGTTAAATAGTTTAAATCTGCACACCGAGTCTAACAACGCACACACAGCCTGCTTTCAAATGAGAGATAGTTGGTTTCCTTTGGTTTTTGTCAAGAACAGAAAAGAGTTTTGGTCAACACCACTTTGTTAAAAACTGCATCGGCAAGTGGACTTTTTCTCTTTTAAACAAAATAATGACTAAACAGTCAACAGGTATTCACTGTCCCTCATTATCTGCAGGTATATTTTATTTCATTTGAAGTATTTATTGCCTTACTCTTCATTTTATTATTGGTAGAACTACTTTTATGTATATGTGGGCTCTGTGGATATATATATATTTATATATAATCATTTAATTTAGCATTCTGTGTGACGGGTAATGTTATAAACATGCAACATAAATGAACCTGAAGGGAACTGACTGTCTGTTTTGTAAGCTCTTGTTAGGTCCGCTGTTTGCATGGGTCTCATTGTTTTTAACTTCTTTTTGCTTTAAAAAACGTTGGTCCACATGTACCAAGTAAACACATCTACTTACCTAAAGACATAACTTTGAAGTCATCTGTTATGGCAAAAAGTCTGTGTTTTTTCTCTTCTATGACATTTGAAAATCTGAATGTGATGATTTCAGTCCGTCTTGAGCCTAAATTTGAACATTATCTTCTCCTTATTTTACTTAATTTCTGAAAAACAGACAATAATTTTTAAAACATTGAAAATAACTAAATAAAAAAACTACTATGTATCTAGATGGCCATTGTAAAAGCAGGTCTACTGGTTGGTACCGAGGGGGATAAATAGCTCCCTCAGTGTCTAATAGTTCACTGGCTTCAAGAATTTTACAATGTAGGACCGTCGACTCTGAAACAAAGATACTGAAACTCTACAGAACCCAGCAGGCTTTGGACACGATCCAGAACAAACTCAACCCTTGTGACTCAGATGGAGAAGACATTACCCTTCAGCTGAGTTCACACTCTGAAATCTCTTCTGGTAAGATTTCACAAACATCCTGTTTTCCTTTCCTGATCATGGCGGTTACATTTAGAAATACATTTAAACTCTCCTATATCATTACAGAGGAAGGATATATTATACAGGTTTGGGAATTACAATTCAGAATATGTTTTTGTATAAATTTCTAACCCCGGTTGAGTTTTTCATTGTTCACATCTCCAAGGGATGATGACCCCCCAGTAAAGAGACACCCCCCCCACCAGTAAAGAGAGTGTGAAGAGCAGGTCGGGAGGCGTCTCCAATTCTGCAACACTTTCCTGAAGAATTCGTCAAATATATCCAGACTGTTTTAGGTTTCATTTCCTTCTGTCTCCGGGACGTGTTGCAGTATTTCTAACACGTCTCTCATAAACAGACCAAACATTTTGCCACATTTTCAGCTCATCTGGGAAATATGTGAATATTTAGTTTTACAACAAATCCAAAAAACAAAACGAAACCCAAAAGCTTGCTATGAGAGAACCCTGAATGTTTGTTCGGCTGAAACATCATGAAACACACACACTGGTTTGTCAGGTGAAGTGAAAGCAGAACAGTGTGTGTCCACACCTCGACCTGGCTGCCCTGTGGGAGGTGTCGTTAGAGGAGCCAGAGGACTGGACTCTGGGAGTTCTAGTGTTGAAGAGAACAGCTCCTCAGTCAGACAGTCATGAGCTGAACAACGTGACACCCGCCCCCCCCGACATGTCCATCAGACACATCTGCAGCTACCTTCTAAGCAAAGCCTTGAGTTCGCGTCGTGTCTGGATGGATCCTTTCACCTCTGACCTTTGTGTTTTGTTTTGCAGGCAGGTCCTGCGTCGGCAGCCGTACGTACGTCAACTCCCTGACGCATGAGGGGGAGTCTGCGTGTTACCTGGCGGCGCAGCGGGGTCACCTGGCCGTGGTGCGGCTCCTCCTGAAGGCGCACGCTAACATCGACCAGCTAACCAACGACCTATCCTGTCCTCTATACGCAGGTGCAGCCTTTGCACATTCGTCTCCATGGTAACGCAAGCAGCATGTCGCTGAGTTTTCTGTTTGTGAGCAGCTGTAGACAGCGGACATCACGATGTGGTGAAGCTGCTGGTCAGCAAAGGTGCAGAGGTGAACAGAACACACACGGCGTCCTGCTGGACCTGCCTTCATCAGGCCGTCTACAAGGTAGGTGAGATCCATGACGACCAGCGCCGGCCGCTCGGTGGGATGTAAGAGGACTGGCTCTCTCCTTCAGGGTCGCAGCGAGGCTGTGAGGATTCTGGTGAACGTCTGTGACCTGGAGGTGGTGGACGACCACAGCATCTCCCCTCTGTTTGTGGCTGCGCAGTACGGACAGACGGACTGCCTGCAGCTTCTCATCAGCGCCGGTAAACTTCCTCCCTAACCTCAGCTCTTCATGTGCTTCCTGTTCTCATGACGTCCCGACGGGATGCAGGACCAGCTCCCCCAGCTCCCCCAGCTCCCACAGCTCCCCCAGCTCCCCCAGTTCCCCCAGCTCCCCCAGTTCCCCCAGTTCCACCAGTTCCCCCAGCTCCCCCAGTTCCACCAGTTCCCCCAGCTCCCCCAGTTCCACCAGTTCCCCCAGCTCCCCCAGTTCCCCCAGCTCCCCCAGGTCCCCCAGTTCCCCCAGCTCCCCCAGTTCCCCCAGTTCCCCCAGTTCTCCCAGTTCCCCCAGTCCCCCCAGTTCCCCCAGCTCCCCCAGTTCCCACAGCTCCCCCAGTTCCCCCAGTTCCCCCAGTTCTCCCAGTTCCCCCAGTTCCCCCAGTTCCCCCAGCTCCCACAGCTCCCCCAGTTCCCCCAGTTCTCCCAACTCCCCCAATTCCCCCAGTTCCCCCAGCTTCCCCAGTTCCCCCAGCTCCCCCAGTTCCCCCAGTTCCCCCAGTTCCCCCAGTTCCACCAGTTCTCCCAACTCCCCCAGTTCCCCCAGTTCTCCCAACTCCCCCAGTTCCACTAGTTCCCCCAGCTCCCCCAGTTCCCCCAGTTCCACCAGTTCCCCCAGCTCCCCCAGTTCCCCCAGTTCCCCCAGCTCCCCCAGTTCCCCCAGTTCCCCCAGTTCTCCCAGTTCCCCCAGTTCCCCCAGCTTCCACAGCTCCCCCAGCTCCCCCAGTTCCCCCAGTTCCACCAGTTCCCCCAGCTCCCACAGCTCCCACAGCTCCCACAGCTCACCCAGTTCCCACAGCTCCCCCAGTTCCCCCAGTTCCACCAGTTCCCCCAGCTCCCCCAGTTCCACCAGTTCCCCCAGTTCCACCAGTTCCCCCAGCTCCCCCAGCTCCCCCAGTTCCCCCAGTTCTCCCAACTCCCCCAATTCCACCAGTTCCCCCAGCTCCCCCAGTTTCCCCAGTTCCCCCAGCTCCCCCAGTTTCCCCAGTTCCCCCAGTTCCACCAGTTCCCCCAGTTCCACCAGTTCTCCCAACTCCCCCAGTTCCCCCAGTTCTCCCAACTCCCCCAGTTCCACTAGTTCCCCCAGCTCCCCCAGTTCCACCAGTTCCCCCAGCTCCCCCAGTTTCACCAGTTCCACCAGTTCCACCAGTTCCACCAGTTCCACCAGTTCCCCTAGTTCCACCAGTTCCCCCAGTTCCACCAGATCCCCCAGTTCCCCCAGTTCCACCAGTTCCACCAGTTCCCCCAGTTCCACCAGTTCCAACCGTTCCCCCAGTTCCCCCAGTTCCACCAGTTTCACCAGTTCCACCAGTTCCCCCAGTTTCACCAGTTCCCCCAGCTCCCCCAGTTCCCCCAGTTCCCCCAGTTCTCCCAACTCCCCCAGTTCCACCAGTTCCCCCAGTTCCCCCAGTTCTCCCAACTCCCCCAGTTCCACCAGTTCCCCCAGCTCCCCCAGTTCCCCCAGTTCCCCCAGTTCCACCAGTTCTCCCATCTCCCCCAGTTCCCCCAGTTCCCCCAGCTCCCCCAGTTTCCCCAGTTCCCCCAGCTCCCCCAGTTTCCCCAGTTCCCCCAGCTCCCCCAGTTCCCCCAGTTCCCCCAGTTCCCCCAGTTCCACCAGTTCCCCCAGTTCCACCAGTTCTCCCAACTCCCCCAGTTCCCCCAGTTCTCCCAGCTCCCCCAGTTCCCCCAGTTCCACCAGTTCCCCCAGCTCCCCCAGTTCCACCAGTTCCCCCAGTTCCCCCAGTTCCACCAGTTCCACCAGTTCCACCAGTTCCCCCAGTTCCACCAGTTCCCCCAGTTCCCCCAGTTCCACCAGCTCCCCCAGTTCCCCCAGTTCCACCAGTTCCCCCAGTTCCACCAGTTCCACCAGTTCTCCCAACTCCCCCAGTTCCCCCAGTTCTCCCAACTCCCCCAGTTCCACTAGTTCCCCCAGCTCCCCCAGTTCCCCCAGTTCCACCAGTTCCCCCAGCTCCCCCAGTTCCCCCAGTTCCCCCAGTTCTCCCAACTCCCCCAGTTCCACCAGTTCCCCCAGCTCCCCCAGTTCCCCCAGTTCTCCCAACTCCCCCAGTTCCACCAGTTCCCCCAGCTCCCCCAGTTCCCCCAGTTCCCCCAGTTCCCCCAGTTCCACCAGTTCTCCCATCTCCCCCAGTTCCCCCAGTTCCCCCAGTTCCCCCAGTTCCCCCAGCTCCCCCAGTTTCCCCAGTTTCCCCAGTTCCCCCAGCTCCCCCAGTTTCCCCAGTTCCCCCAGCTCCCCCAGTTCCCCCAGCTCCCCCAGTTCCCCCAGTTCCCCCAGTTCCACCAGTTCCCCCAGTTCCACCAGTTCTCCCAACTCCCCCAGTTCCCCCAGTTCTCCCAACTCCCCCAGTTCCACTAGTTCCCCCAGCTCCCCCAGTTCCCCCAGTTCCACCAGTTCCCCCAGCTCCCCCAGTTCCACCAGTTCCCCCAGTTCCCCCAGTTCCACCAGTTCCACCAGTTCCCCCAGTTCCACCAGTTCCCCCAGTTCCACCAGCTCCCCCAGTTCCCCCAGTTCCACCAGTTCCCCCAGTTCCACCAGTTCCACCAGTTCCCCCAGTTCCCCCAGTTCTCCCAACTCCCCCAGTTCTCCCAACTCCCCCAGTTCCACCAGTTCCCCCAGCTCCCCCAGTTCCCCCAGTTCTCCCAGCTCCCCCAGTTCCACCAGTTCCCCCAGTTCCACCAGTTCCCCCAGCTCCCCCAGTTTCCCCAGTTCTCCCAACTCCCCCAGTTCCCCCAGTTCCACCAGTTCCCCCAGTTCCCCCAACTCCCCCAGTTCCACCAGTTCCCCCAGCTCCCCCAGTTCCCCCAGTTCTCCCAGCTCCCCCAGTTCCACCAGTTCCCCCAGTTCCACCAGTTCCCCCAGCTCCCCCAGTTTCCCCAGTTCTCCCAACTCCCCCAGTTCCCCCAGTTCCCCCAGTTCCCCCAGTTCCACCAGTTCCCCCAGTTCCCCCAGCTCCCCCAGTTCCACCAGTTCTCCCAGTTCCCCCAGTTCCCCCAGTTCCACCAGTTCCCCCAGTTCCCCCAGTTCCACCAGTTCCCCCAGTTCCCCCAGTTCCACCAGTTCCCCCAGTTCCCCCAGTTCCACCAGTTCCCCCAGTTCCCCCAGTTCCCCCAGTTCCACCAGTTCCCCCAGTTCCCCCAGCTCCCCCAGTTCCACCAGTTCCCCCAGTTCCCCCAGTTCCCCCAGTTCCACCAGTTCCCCCAGTTCCCCCAGTTCCACCAGTTCCCCCAGCTCCCCCAGTTCCACCAGTTCCCCCAGTTCCCCCAGCTCCCCCAGTTCCACCAGTTCCCCCAGTTCCCCCAGTTCCACCAGTTCCCCCAGTTCCCCCAGGAACTGGGGAAGTATTTTTATCTGTTCTGATCGTCAATAAATATATTAAGACTGGATGAAGACGAGGAAGACGAGGATGGATGAAGACGAGGAAGACGAGGATGGATGGAGACGAGGAAGGCGAGGAAGACGAGGATGGATGGAGACGAGGAAGACGAGGAAGACTAGGATGGATGAAGACGAGGAAGACGAGGATGGATGGAGACGAGGAAGACGAGGAAGACGAGGATGGATGAAGACGAGGAAGACGAGGATGGATGAAGACGAGGATGGATGGAAACGAGGAAGACGAGGATGGATGGAGACGAGGAAGACGAGGAAGACGAGGATGGATGGAGACGAGGAAGACGAGGAAGACGAGGATGGATGAAGACGAGGAAGACGAGGATGGATGAAGACGAGGAAGACGAGGATGGATGGAAACGAGGAAGACGAGGATGGATGGAAACGAGGAAGACGAGGATGGATGAAGACGAGGAAGACGAGGATGGATGGAGACGAGGAAGACGAGGAAGACGAGGATGGATGAAGACGAGGAAGACGAGGATGGATGAAGACGAGGAAGACGAGGATGGATGAAGACGAGGAAGACGAGGATGGATGAAGACGAGGAAGACGAGGATGGATGGAGACGAGGAAGACGAGGATGGATGAAGACGAGGAAGACAAGGATGGATGAAGACGAGGAAGACGAGGATGGATGGAGACGAGGAAGACGAGGATGGATGAAGACGAGGAAGACAAGGATGGATGAAAACGAGGATGGATGAAGACGATTGTTTCTGTGACATGAGACGATGGCGGATGTTGCCATTCATGGGTTTGTACTGCAGGTGCCAACGTGAACACCCAGGCAGCTGACCTGGCAACCCCCCTGCTGATTGCATCCCAGGAGGACCACCAGGCCTGTGTGGAGCTTCTGCTGCAGAACGGCGCCGACCCCAACCTGGCCTGCAGCCGCGACTGGCCGCAGCTTCCCGTTCACGCTGCGGCGGAGTTCGGCCACATCAGGTACCGGCCTCTGGTCCATGTTCCATGAGAAGAATGAATCCTCTGCAGATCTTCTGTTTTCCCTCTTTGTAAAAGCAGCGTCCTCAGGAGGCTGATAGACGTGACGGACCGGAGATGCGACTGCAGCCCCGGATCCGTGAGTCCGCTCTACATGGCCGTCCGCAAGCATCAGAGTGTGGAGACGCTCCTGCAGGAGGGGTTCAGTCCAGATGCTCAAGACTGTTCAGACAGCCTGGGAGTCCGCTCACCGCTCTCCTTCGCCTTGAGTCTCGCATCACACACACCATGCAGGTGGGCTGATTTCAGACGACACACACCATGCAGGTGGGCTGATTTCAGACGACACACACCATGCAGGTGGGCTGATTTCAGACGACACACGCCCGGCGGGTGGGCTGATTTCAGACGACACACACCATGCAGGTGGGCTGATTTCAGACGACACACACCATGCAGGTGGGCTGATTTCAGACGACACACACCATGCAGGTGGGCTGATTTCAGACGACACACGCCCGGCCGGTGGGCTGATTTTAGACGACACACGCCCGGCCGGTGGGCTGATTTTAGACGACACACGCCCGGCGGGTGGGCTGATTTCAGACGACACACGCCCGGCGGGTGGGCTGATTTCAGACGACACACGCCCGGCGGGTGGGCTGATTTCAGACGACACACGCCCGGCCGGTGGGCTGATTTCAGACGACACACGCCCGGCGGGTGGGCTGATTTCAGACGACACACGCCCGGCGGGTGGGCTGATTTCAGACGACACACGCCCGGCGGGTGGGCTGATTTCAGACGACACACGCCATGCAGGTGGGCTGATTTTAGACGACACACGCCCGGCCGGTGGGCTGATTTTAGACGACACACGCCCGGCGGGTGGGCTGATTTCAGACGACACACACCATGCAGGTGGGCTGATTTTAGACGACACACGCCCGGCCGGTGGGCTGATTTTAGACGACACACGCCCGGCCGGTGGGCTGATTTTAGACGACACACGCCCGGCGGGTGGGCTGATTTTAGACGACACACGCCCGGCGGGTGGGCTGATTTCAGACGACACACGCCCGGCGGATGGGCTGATTTCAGACGACACACGCCCGGCCGGTGGGCTGATTTCAGACGACACACGCCCGGCGGGTGGGCTGATTTCAGACGACACACGCCCGGCGGGTGGGCTGATTTCAGACGACACACGCCCGGCGGGTGGGCTGATTTCAGACGACACACGCCCGGCGGGTGGGCTGATTTCAGACGACACACGCCCGGCGGGTGGGCTGATTTCAGACGACACACGCCCGGCGGGTGGGCTGATTTCAGACGACACACGCCATGCAGGTGGGCTGATTTCAGACGACACACGCCCGGCAGGTGGGCTGATTTTAGACGACACACGCCCGGCCGGTGGGCTGATTTCAGACGACACACGCCCGGCGGGTGGGCTGATTTCAGACGACACACGCCCGGCCGGTGGGCTGATTTTAGACGACACACGCCCGGCCGGTGGGCTGATTTCAGACGACACACGCCCGGCCGGTGGGCTGATTTCAGACGACACACGCCCGGCGGGTGGGCTGATTTCAGACGACACACGCCCGGCCGGTGGGCTGATTTCAGACGACACACGCCCGGCCGGTGGGCTGATTTTAGACGACACACGCCCGGCAGGTGGGCTGATTTTAGACGACACACGCCCGGCAGGTGGGCTGATTTTAGACGACACACGCCCGGCAGGTGGGCTGATTTCAGACGACACACACCATGCAGGTGGGCTGATTTCAGACGACACACACCATGCAGGTGGGCTGATTTCAGACGACACACACCATGCAGGTGGGCTGATTTCAGACGACACACACCATGCAGGTGGGCTGATTTTAGACGACACACGCCATGCAGGTGGGCTGATTTCAGACGACACACACCATGCAGGTGGGCTGATTTCAGACGACACACACCATGCAGGTGGGCTGATTTTAGACGACACACGCCCGGCCGGTGGGCTGATTTTAGACGACACACGCCCGGCCGGTGGGCTGATTTTAGACGACACACACCCGGCCGGTGGGCTGATTTTAGACGACACACGCCCGGCAGGTGGGCTGATTTTAGACGACACACGCCCGGCCGGTGGGCTGATTTTAGACGACACACGCCCGGCCGGTGGGCTGATTTCAGACGACACACGCCCGGCCGGTGGGCTGATTTCAGACGACACACGCCCGGCAGGTGGGCTGATTTTAGACGACACACGCCCGGCAGGTGGGCTGATTTTAGACGACACACGCCCGGCAGGTGGGCTGATTTTAGACGACACACGCCCGGCAGGTGGGCTGATTTTAGACGACACACGCCCGGCCGGTGGGCTGATTTCAGACGACACACGCCCGGCAGGTGGGCTGATTTTAGACGACACACGCCCGGCCGGTGGGCTGATTTTAGATGACACACGCCCGGCCGGTGGGCTGATTTCAGACGACACACGCCCGGCCGGTGGGCTGATTTCAGATGACACACGCCCGGCCGGTGGGCTGATTTCAGACGACACACGCCCGGCCGGTGGGCTGATTTGGGATCTTCTTGTTTCAGTGAATCGGTTCGGTTGCTGTTGGCAGCTGGAGCCTCTCTGAGCGAGCAGGACTGGATTCATGCCTTGGCTACTGACAGAACCGAACTGCTGGAACTGATCCTGGAGTACAGATGGATCCCCCGGCTGGAAACTGTGATGCTGGACTGTTCTGCTCCCCGCCGTCGGGGGAGGGCGCTGCTGAAGCAGCAGGAACTGAGGGAAATGCTGTGTGTGGCCCTGAGCCACCTTCGCTTTGCTTGCTGTTGGCTTCCTGTGCTCCTGAAGGCAGGACTGGAACCTTCTCTTTTGCTTCAGCCTGACATGTAAGCTGCCAGAATGATTCCAGACTGTCTCGCTCTTTCCTCTGTCTGTAGCTGACTCCGTCTGTCCTCGTCCTCCCTCCCTCCAGGCTAGAACAAGCAGACAGTGAGGTGCTGAATTATCTGCTAGAGTTTGTGAACTGGTCCACTCTGTCTCCTCCTCTGAAGCACATTCTGGATAAGCGGCGAGCAGAAAAGACCTGGGAACCTCACACACATTTCGGTAGGCCTTTGGAAAATGTTCTTCAGATTGAGTTTTATCTTTGTGCCGATCCTTTCTCTCCACTTCCCTCTAGACTTGATACCCCGTCTTTCCCACATGTGTCGGCTTCAGCTTCGACAAACGTTGGGTACAGACCTGCTGATGAGGACCGATGTAGTCCAGCAGATGCCTGTCCCTACCCCCCTTCATAGCTTCCTGAAGTTCAGGGACATCTCAGAGCCTTTGTGCATGGCTCGCCTCCATCATCGATTGTAAATGGCTTACAGAGATAAAACAGTACACACCAACCAGACACGTTTTAGAACCGAACCAACACCATTTTTTACCTTTCAATAAACATGTATGTATGGAAAATGTAAAAAAAAATGTTTTAAAAAAAACATTATATTTAGAAAAAAGTGACTGTAAAAATTATATTTTTATACATTTTTGTTCATTGTATATTAATAAACAGTTATATTTAAATAAATCTGTTTATTCTTATAATTTTTTCTCTTAATATTAATTTCAAAAGTCATAGTTTTGTTTCTTTTTCTATGGCAGCTGTAGCTCAGGAGGAAGAGCAGTTGTCCTTCAACTGGTAAGTTGGGGGATCGATTCCAGGCTTCCCCTGAAATGCCAAAGTGTCCTAGGGCAAGACACTGAACCCCAAACTGCCCCCCGATGTGCCTATCGGGGTATGAGTGTGTTGAGTGAGTGAGTGTGTGTGCAAATGGGTGAATGTGACAAGTAGTGTAAAGCGCTTTGAGTGGTCTGTATGACTAGAAAAGCGCTATAGAAGTACAAGTCCATTTACCATTTGAACATGTTTGTATTGAGTTAATCTGTTAAGAACACAAAATATATATTTTTAAAATTACTGCTTATATATTTATTTCATGACAATCACTGGCCTGATGGAATTAAAAATAATGTTAATAAATAATTAGTTTAGTTTAGTCGAACCTGGTCCTTTTTAATTCACGCCAAACAGGCTGTGTTCGTGTCTGTCAGGTAAATTAGGTGAGTCTCTCGGACAGATTCTGATTGGCTGAAATCGCTGTTATGGTCATCGAGGGCGAATTTGATTGGCTAACGTCACGTTTCAGGAAACTGTTGGGTACAGCGACGTGAGGAATAAGAAGCTCGTTTTGGACGTTTCGGGTGAAAAACAGCGTTTTTAATGAGAAAACAGCGGTTTTAATGAGGAGTGGGGAACTGACCAGCAGCAGAACGATATGCCTTAATATATTTCATACGTGAGTATTTTAAATAATTGTGTTTTCTTGGAGATATCGAGTTGCTGCAGCTAGCTAGCTTTGCTTTAGCTTAGCCTTAGCTTAGCTTAGCTTAGCCTTAGCTTATCTTAGCTTTAGCTTCAGAAAACAGATTCAGTTCATTTTGTACAAAGTCTGACTCAATTCTTCACATGATGCCACGTAATTTGTGATTGAATGAAAAGATCTCAACCTCATTAAAACCAAAGCAGCTAGCAGGCTAACAGCTAGCTTTAAATTAGAAGTAAATGAGCTGAAAAGTTCTATTTTATTTTATTGACTGGAATATTAAACCTGAGATGCTTTAATAAGAATATTTCTGTCAGATGGGTGTTATTAATCCACATGATATAAAACATGGAATGGTTTAATGACAATAAATATATACACCAGTAGTACACATGTTCAGCAGTATTACACAGTAAATATATACACCAGTAGTACACATGTTCAGTAGTATTACACAGTAAATATATACACCAGTAGTACACATGTTCAGCAGTATTACACAGTAAATATATACACCAGTAGTACACATGTTCAGTAGTATTACACAGTAAATATATACACCAGTAGTACACATGTTCAGTAGTATTACACAGTAAATATATACACCAGTAGTACACATGTTCAGCAGTATTACAGTAAATATATACACCAGTAGTACACATGTTCAGCGGTATTACACAGTAAATATATACACCAGTAGTACACATGTTCAGCAGTATTACACAGTAAATATATACACCAGTAGTACACATGTTCAGCAGTATTACACAGTAAATATATACACCAGTAGTACACATGTTCAGCAGTATTACACAGTAAATATATACACCAGTAGTACACATGTTCAGCAGTATTACACAGTAAATATATACACCAGTAGTACACATATTCAGCAGTATTACAGTAAATTTATACACCAGTAGTACACATGTTCAGCAGTATTACAGTAAATATATACACCAGTAGTACACATATTCAGCAGTATTACACAGTAAATATATACACCAGTAGTACACATGTTCAGCAGTATTACAGTAAATATATACACCAGTAGTACACATGTTCAGCAGTATTACAGTAAATATATACACCAGTAGTACACATGTTCAGCAGTATTACAGTAAATATATACACCAGTAGTACACATGTTCAGCAGTATTACAGTAAATATATACACCAGTAGTACACATGTTCAGCAGTATTACAGTAAATATATACACCAGTAGTGCACATGTTCAGCAGTATTACAGTAAATATATACACCAATAGTACACATGTTCAGCAGTATTGCAGTAAATATATACACCAGTAGTACACATGTTCAGCAGTATTACAGTAAATATATACACCAGTAGTACACATGTTCAGCAGTATTACAGTAAATATATACACCAGTAGTACACATGTTCAGTAGTATTACAGTAAATATATACACCAGTAGTACACATGTTCAGCAGTATTACAGTAAATATATACACCAGTAGTACACATGTTCAGCAGTATTACACAGTAAATATATACACCAGTAGTACACATGTTCAGTAGTATTACACAGTAAATATATACACCAGTAGTACACATGTTCAGCAGTATTACAGTAAATATATACACCAGTAGTACACATGTTCAGCAGTATTGCAGTAAATATATACACCAGTAGTACACATGTTCAGCAGTATTGCAGTAAATATATACACCAGTAGTACACATGTTCAGTCGTATTACACAGTAAATATATACACTAGTAGTACACATGTTCAGCAGTATTACAGTAAATATATACACTAGTAGTACACAGGTTCAGCAGTATTGCAGTAAATATATACACCAGTAGTACACATGTTCAGTAGTATTACAGTAAATATATACACCAGAAGTACACATGTTCAGCAGTATTGCAGTAAATATATACACTAGTAGTACACAGGTTCAGCAGTATTACAGTAAATATATACACCAGTAGTACACATGTTCAGCAGTATTGCAGTAAATATATACACCAGTAGTACACATGTTCAGCAGTATTACAGTAAATATATACACCAGAAGTACACATGTTCAGCAGTATTGCAGTAAATATATACACCAGTAGTACACATGTTCAGTGGTATTACAGTAAATATATACACCAGTAGTACACATGTTCAGTGGTATTGCAGTAAATATATACACCAGTAGTACACATGTTCAGTGGTATTGCAGTAAATATATACACCAGTAGTACACATGTTCAACAGTATTACAGTAAATATATACACCAGTAGTACACATGTTCAGTAGTATTACAGTAAATATATACACCAGTAGTACACATGTTCAGTAGTATTACACAGTAAATATATACACCAGTAGTACACATGTTCAGTAGTATTACACAGTAAATATATACACCAGTAGTACACATGTTCAGCAGTATTGCAGTAAATATATACACCAGTAGTACACATGTTCAGTAGTATTACACAGTAAATATATACACCAGTAGTACACATGTTCAGCAGTATTGCAGTAAATATATACACCAGTAGTACACATATTCAGCAGTATTACACAGTAAATATATACACCAGTAGTACACATGTTCAGTAGTATTACACAGTAAATATATACACCAGTAGTACACATGTTCAGCAGTATTACAGTAAATTTATACACCAGTAGTACACATGTTCAACAGTATTACAGTAAATATATACACCAGTAGTACACATGTTCAGTGGTATTGCAGTAAATATATTCACCAGTAGTACACATGTTCAACAGTGTTACAGTAAATATATACACCAGTAGTACACATGTTCAGTAGTATTACAGTAAATATATACACCAGTAGTACACATGTTCAGTAGTATTACACAGTAAATATATACACCAGTAGTACACATGTTCAGTAGTATTACACAGTAAATATATACACCAGTAGTACACATGTTCAGCAGTATTGCAGTAAATATATACACCAGTAGTACACATGTTCAGCAGTATTACACAGTAAATATATACACCAGTAGTACACATGTTCAGCAGTATTACAGTAAATATATACACCAGTAGTACACATGTTCAGCAGTATTACACGTTAAATATATACACCAGTAGTACACATGTTCAGCAGTATTACACGGTAAAATATACATCAGTAGTACACATTTTCAGTAGTATTACAGTAAATATATACACCAGTAGTACACATGTTCAGCAGTATTACAGTAAATTTATACACCAGTAGTACACATGTTCAGCAGTATTAGAGTAAATATATACACCAGTAGTACACATGTTCAACAGTGTTACAGTAAATATATACACCAGTAGTACACATGTTCAGTAGTATTACAGTAAATATATACACCAGTAGTACACTTGTTCAGTAGTATTACACAGTAAATATATACACCAGTAGTACACATGTTCAGTAGTATTACACAGTAAATATATACACCAGTAGTACACATGTTCAGCAGTATTGCAGTAAATATATACACCAGTAGTACACATATTCAGCAGTACTACACAGTAAATATATACACCAGTAGTACACATGTTCAGCAATATTACACAGTAAATATATACACCAGTAGTACACATGTTCAGCAGTATTACAGTAAATATATACACCAGTAGTACACATATTCAGCAGTATTGCAGTAAATATATACACCAGTAGTACACATGTTCAGCAGTATTACAGTAAATATATACACCAGTAGTACACATGTTCAGTAGTACTACACAGTAAATATATACACCAGTAGTACACATGTTCAGCAGTATTACACAGTAAATATATACACCAGTAGTACACATGTTCAACAGTATTACACAGTAAATATATACACCAGTAGTACACATGTTCAGTGGTATTGCAGTAAATATATACACCAGTAGTACACATGTTCAGCAGTATTAGAGTAAATATATACACCAGTAGTACACATGTTCAACAGTGTTACAGTAAATATATACACCAGTAGTACACATGTTCAGTAGTATTACAGTAAATATATACACCAGTAGTACACATGTTCAGTAGTATTACACAGTAAATATATACACCAGTAGTACACATGTTCAGTAGTATTACACAGTAAATATATACACCAGTAGTACACATGTTCAGCAGTATTACACAGTAAATATATACACCAGTAGTACACATGTTCAGCAGTATTACAGTAAATATATACACCAGTAGTACACATGTTCAGTAGTACTACACAGTAAATATATACACCAGTAGTACACATGTTCAGCAGTATTACACAGTAAATATATACACCAGTAGTACACATATTCAGCAGTATTACACAGTAAATATATACACCAGTAGTAGACATGTTCAGCAGTATTGCAGTAAATATATACACCAGTAGTACACATGTTCAGCAGTATTACAGTAAATATATACACCAGTAGTACACATATTCAGCAGTATTGCAGTAAATATATACACCAGTAGTACACATGTTCAGCAGTATTACAGTAAATATATACACCAGTAGTACACATGTTCAGCAGTATTACACAGTAAATATATACACCAGTAGTACACATGTTCAGCAGTATTACACAGTAAATATATACACCAGTAGTACACATGTTCAGTAGTATTACACAGTAAATATATACACCAGTAGTACACATGTTCAGCAGTATTACACAGTAAATATATACACCAGTAGTACACATGTTCAGCAGTATTACAGTAAATATATACACCAGTAGTACACATGTTCAGTAGTATTATACAGTAAATATATACACCAGTAGTACACATGTTCAGCAGTATTACAGTAAATATATACACCAGTAGTACACATGTTCAGCAGTATTACACAGTAAATTTATACACCAGTAGTACACATGTTCAGTAGTATTACACAGTAAATATATACACCAGTAGTACACATGTTCAGCAGTATTACAGTAAATATATACACCAGTAGTACACATGTTCAGCAGTATTACACAGTAAATTTATACACCAGTAGTACACATGTTCAGTAGTATTACACAGTAAATATATACACCAGTAGTACACATGTTCAGCAGTATTACACAGTAAATATATACACCAGTAGTACACATGTTCAGTAGTATTACACAGTAAATATATACACCAGTAGTACACATGTTCAGCAGCATTACACAGTAAATATATACACCAGTAGTACACATGTTCAGCAGTATTACAGTAAATATATACACCAGTAGTACACATGTTCAGCAGTATTACACAGTAAATATATACACCAGTAGTACACATGTTCAGTAGTATTACACAGTAAATATATACACCAGTAGTACACATGTTCAGCAGTATTACAGTAAATATATACACCAGTAGTACACATGTTCAGCAGTATTGCAGTAAATATATACCCCAGTAGTACACATGTTCAGTAGTATTACACAGTAAATATATACACCAGTAGTACACATGTTCAGCAGTATTACAGTAAATATATAAACCAGTAGTACACATGTTCAGCAGTATTACACAGTAAATTTATACACCAGTAGTACACATGTTCAGCAGTATTGCAGTAAATATATACACCAGTAGTACACATGTTCAGCAGTATTACAGTAAATATATACACCAGTAGTACACATGTTCAGTAGTACTACACAGTAAATATATACACCAGTAGTACACATGTTCAGCAGTATTACACAGTAAATATATACACCAGTAGTACACATGTTCAGTAGTATTACACAGTAAATATATACACCAGTAGTACACATGTTCAGCAGTATTACAGTAAATTTATACACCAGTAGTACACATGTTCAACAGTATTACAGTAAATATATACACCAGTAGTACACATGTTCAGTGGTATTGCAGTAAATATATTCACCAGTAGTACACATGTTCAGTAGTATTACAGTAAATATATACACCAGTAGTACACATGTTCAGTAGTATTACACAGTAAATATATACACCAGTAGTACACATGTTCAGTAGTATTACACAGTAAATATATACACCAGTAGTACACATGTTCAGCAGTATTACAGTAAATATATACACCAGTAGTACACATGTTCAGTAGTATTACACAGTAAATATATACACCAGTAGTACACATGTTCAGCAGTATTACAGTAAATATATACACCAGTAGTACACATGTTCAGCAGTATTACACGGTAAATATATACATCAGTAGTACACATTTTCAGTAGTATTACAGTAAATATATACACCAGTAGTACACATGTTCAGCAGTATTACAGTAAATTTATACACCAGTAGTACACATGTTCAGCAGTATTAGAGTAAATATATACACCAGTAGTACACATGTTCAACAGTGTTACAGTAAATATATACACCAGTAGTACACATGTTCAGTAGTATTACACAGTAAATATATACACCAGTAGTACACATGTTCAGCAGTATTGCAGTAAATATATACACCAGTAGTACACATATTCAGCAGTACTACACAGTAAATATATACACCAGTAGTACACATGTTCAGCAATATTACACAGTAAATATATACACCAGTAGTACACATGTTCAGCAGTATTACAGTAAATATATACACCAGTAGTACACATGTTCAGCAGTATTGCAGTAAATATATACACCAGTAGTACACATGTTCAGCAGTATTGCAGTAAATATATACACCAGTAGTACACATGTTCAGCAGTATTACAGTAAATATATACACCAGTAGTACACATGTTCAGCAGTATTACAGTAAATATATACACCAGTAGTACACATGTTCAGCAGTATTGCAGTAAATATATACACCAGTAGTACACATGTTCAGCAGTATTGCAGTAAATATATACACCAGTAGTACACATGTTCAGTAGTACTACACAGTAAATATATACACCAGTAGTACACATGTTCAGTAGTATTACACAGTAAATATATACACCAGTAGTACACATGTTCAGCAGTATTGCAGTAAATATATACACCAGTAGTACACATGTTCAGTAGTATTACACAGTAAATATATACACCAGTAGTACACATGTTCAGCAGTATTACAGTAAATATATACACCAGTAGTACACATGTTCAGCAGTATTACACGGTAAATATATACACCAGTAGTACACATGTTCAGCAGTATTACACGGTAAATATATACATCAGTAGTACACATTTTCAGTAGTATTACAGTAAATATATACACCAGTAGTACACATGTTCAGCAGTATTACAGTAAATTTATACACCAGTAGTACACATGTTCAGCAGTATTAGAGTAAATATATACACCAGTAGTACACATGTTCAACAGTGTTACAGTAAATATATACACCAGTAGTACACATGTTCAGTAGTATTACACAGTAAATATATACACCAGTAGTACACATGTTCAGCAGTATTGCAGTAAATATATACACCAGTAGTACACATATTCAGCAGTACTACACAGTAAATATATACACCAGTAGTACACATGTTCAGCAATATTACACAGTAAATATATACACCAGTAGTACACATGTTCAGCAGTATTACAGTAAATATATACACCAGTAGTACACATGTTCAGCGGTATTGCAGTAAATATATACACCAGTAGTACACATATTCAGCAGTATTGCAGTAAATATATACACCAGTAGTACACATGTTCAGCAGTATTACAGTAAATATATACACCAGTAGTACACATGTTCAGTAGTACTACACAGTAAATATATACACCAGTAGTACACATGTTCAGCAGTATTACACAGTAAATATATACACCAGTAGTACACATGTTCAACAGTATTACACAGGAAATATATACACCAGTAGTACACATGTTCAGTGGTATTGCAGTAAATATATACACCAGTAGTACACATGTTCAGCAGTATTAGAGTAAATATATACACCAGTAGTACACATGTTCAACAGTGTTACAGTAAATATATACACCAGTAGTACACATGTTCAGTAGTATTACAGTAAATATATACACCAGTAGTACACATGTTCAGTAGTATTACACAGTAAATATATACACCAGTAGTACACATGTTCAGTAGTATTACACAGTAAATATATACACCAGTAGTACACATGTTCAGCAGTATTACACAGCTAATATATACACCAGTGGTACACATGTTCAGCAGTATTGCAGTAAATATATACACCAGTAGTACACATATTCAGCAGTATTACACAGTAAATATATACACCAGTAGTAGACATGTTCAGCAGTATTACAGTAAATATATACACCAGTAGTACACATATTCAGCAGTATTGCAGTAAATATATACACCAGTAGTACACATGTTCAGCAGTATTACAGTAAATATATACACCAGTAGTACACATATTCAGCAGTATTGCAGTAAATATATACACCAGTAGTACACATGTTCAGCAGTATTACAGTAAATATATACACCAGTAGTACACATGTTCAGTAGTACTACACAGTAAATATATACACCAGTAGTACACATGTTCAGCAGTATTACACAGTAAATATATACACCAGTAGTACACATGTTCAACAGTATTACACAGTAAATATATACACCAGTAGTACACATGTTCAGTGGTATTGCAGTAAATATATACACCAGTAGTACACATGTTCAGCAGTATTAGAGTGAATATATACACCAGTAGTACACATGTTCAACAGTGTTACAGTAAATATATACACCAGTAGTACA
The DNA here is from genome assembly GCF_933228915.1 of Telmatherina bonti. Lineage (NCBI taxonomy): Eukaryota > Metazoa > Chordata > Actinopteri > Atheriniformes > Telmatherinidae > Telmatherina > Telmatherina bonti. The sequence goes on from NC_136630.1 coordinate 93,487, forward strand.
CATGTTCAGCAGTATTGCAGTAAATATATACACCAGTAGTACACATATTCAGCAGTATTACACAGTAAATATATACACCAGTAGTAGACATGTTCAGCAGTATTGCAGTACATATATACACCAGTAGTACACATGTTCAGCAGTATTACAGTAAATTTATACACCAGTAGTACACATGTTCAACAGTATTACACAGTAAATTTATACACCAGTAGTAGACATGTTCAGCAGTATTACAGTAAATATATACACCAGTAGTACACATGTTAAGTAGTATTACACAGTAAATATATACACCAGTAGTACACATGTTCAGCAGTATTACAGTAAATATATACACCAGTAGTACACATGTTCAGCAGTATTACAGTAAATATATACCCCAGTAGTACACATGTTCAGTAGTACTACACAGTAAATATATACACCAGTAGTACACATGTTCAGCAGTATTACACAGTAAATATATACACCAGTAGTACACATGTTCAGTAGTATTACACAGTAAATATATACACCAGTAGTACACATATTCAGTAGTATTACACAGTAAATATATACACCAGTAGTACACATGTTCAGCAGTATTACACAGTAAATATATACACCAGTAGTACACATGTTCAGCAGTATTACACAGTAAATATATACACCAGTAGTACACATGTTAAGTAGTATTACACAGTAAATATATACACCAGTAGTACACATGTTCAGCAGTATTACAGTAAATATATACGCCAGTAGTACACATGTTCAGCAGTATTACAGTAAATATATACCCCAGTAGTACACATGTTCAGTAGTACTACACAGTAAATATATACACCAGTAGTACACATGTTCAGCAGTATTACACAGTAAATATATACACCAGTAGTACACATGTTCAGTAGTATTACACAGTAAATATATACACCAGTAGTACACATATTCAGTAGTATTACACAGTAAATATATACACCAGTAGTACACATGTTCAGCAGTATTACACAGTAAATATATACACCAGTAGTACACATGTTCAGCAGTATTACAGTAAATATATACACCAGTAGTACACATGTTCAGCAGTATTACAGTGAATATATACACCAGTAGTACACATGTTCAGTAGTATTACACAGTAAATATATACACCAGTAGTACACATGTTCAGCAGTATTACAGTAAATATATACACCAGTAGTACACATGTTCAGTAGTATTACAGTAAATATATACACCAGTAGTACACATGTTCAGCAGTATTACACAGTAAATATATACACCAGTAGTACACATGTTCAGTAGTATCACACAGTAAATATATACACCAGTAGTACACATGTTCAGCAGTATTGCAGTAAATATATACACCAGTAGTACACATATTCAGCAGTACTACACAGTAAATATATACACCAGTAGTACACATGTTCAGCAATATTACACAGTAAATATATACACCAGTAGTACACATGTTCAGCAGTATTACAGTAAATATATACACCAGTAGTACACATGTTCAGCAGTATTGCAGTAAATATATACACCAGTAGTACACATGTTCAGCAGTATTACAGTAAATATATACACCAGTAGTACACATGTTCAGTAGTACTACACAGTAAATATATACACCAGTAGTACACATGTTCAGCAGTATTACACAGTAAATATATACACCAGTAGTACACATGTTCAACAGTATTACACAGTAAATATATACACCAGTAGTACACATGTTCAGTGGTATTGCAGTAAATATATACACCAGTAGTACACATGTTCAGCAGTATTAGAGTAAATATATACACCAGTAGTACACATGTTCAACAGTGTTACAGTAAATATATACACCAGTAGTACACATGTTCAGTAGTATTACAGTAAATATATACACCAGTAGTACACTTGTTCAGTAGTATTACACAGTAAATATATACACCAGTAGTACACATGTTCAGTAGTATTACACAGTAAATATATACACCAGTAGTACACATGTTCAGCAGTATTGCAGTAAATATATACACCAGTAGTACACATATTCAGCAGTACTACACAGTAAATATATACACCAGTAGTACACATGTTCAGCAATATTACACAGTAAATATATACACCAGTAGTACACATGTTCAGCAGTATTACAGTAAATATATACACCAGTAGTACACATGTTCAGCTGTATTGCAGTAAATATATACACCAGTAGTACACATATTCAGCAGTATTGCAGTAAATATATACACCAGTAGTACACATGTTCAGCAGTATTACAGTAAATATATACACCAGTAGTACACATGTTCAGTAGTACTACACAGTAAATATATACACCAGTAGTACACATGTTCAGCAGTATTACACAGTAAATATATACACCAGTAGTACACATGTTCAACAGTATTACACAGTAAATATATACACCAGTAGTACACATGTTCAGTGGTATTGCAGTAAATATATACACCAGTAGTACACATTTTCAGTGGTATTGCAGTAAATATATACACCAGTAGTACACATGTTCAGCAGTATTACAGTAAATATATACACCAGTGGTACACATGTTCAGCAGTATTACACAGTAAATATATACACCAGTAGTACACGTTCAGTAGTATTGCAGTAAATATATACACCAGTAGTACACATGTTCAGTAGTATTGCAGTAAATATATACACCAGTAGTACACATGTTCAGTAGTATTGCAGTAAATATATACACAAGTAGTACACGTTCAGTAGTACTACACAGTAAATATATACACCAGTAGTACACATGTTCAGTAGTATTACACAGTAAATATATACACCAGTAGTACACATGTTCAGCAGTATTACACAGTAAATATATACACCAGTAGTACACATGTTCAGCAGTATTACACAGTAAATATATACACCAGTAGTACACATGTTCAGCAGTATTGCAGTAAATATATACACCAGTAGTACACATATTCAGCAGTATTACACACAGTAAATATATACACCAGTAGTACACATGTTCAGCAGTATTACAGTAAATATATACACCAGTAGTACACATGTTCAGCAGTATTACACAGTAAATATATACACCAGTAGTAGACATGTTCAGCAGTATTGCAGTAAATATATACACCAGTAGTACACATGTTCAGCAGTATTACAGTAAATATATACACCAGTAGTACACATGTTCAGTAGTATTGCAGTAAATATATACACCAGTAGTACACATGTTCAGCAGTATTAGAGTAAATATATACACCAGTAGTACACATGTTCAACAGTGTTACAGTAAATATATACACCAGTAGTACACATGTTCAGTAGTATTACAGTAAATATATACACCAGTAGTACACTTGTTCAGTAGTATTACACAGTAAATATATACACCAGTAGTACACATGTTCAGTAGTATTACACAGTAAATATATACACCAGTAGTACACATGTTCAGCAGTATTGCCGTAAATATATACACCAGTAGTACACATATTCAGCAGTACTACACAGTAAATATATACACCAGTAGTACACATGTTCAGCAATATTACACAGTAAATATATACACCAGTAGTACACATGTTCAGCAGTATTACAGTAAATATATACACCAGTAGTACACATGTTCAGCAGTATTGCAGTAAATATATACACCAGTAGTACACATATTCAGCAGTATTGCAGTAAATATATACACCAGTAGTACACATGTTCAGCAGTATTACAGTAAATATATACACCAGTAGTACACATGTTCAGTAGTACTACACAGTAAATATATACACCAGTAGTACACATGTTCAGCAGTATTACACAGTAAATATATACACCAGTAGTACACATGTTCAACAGTATTACACAGTAAATATATACACCAGTAGTACACATGTTCAGTGGTATTGCAGTAAATATATACACCAGTAGTACACATTTTCAGTGGTATTGCAGTAAATATATACACCAGTAGTACACATGTTCCGTGGTATTGCAGTAAATATATACACCAGTAGTACACATTTTCAGTGGTATTGCAGTAAATATATACACCAGTAGTACACATGTTCAGCAGTATTACAGTAAATATATACACCAGTGGTACACATGTTCAGCAGTATTACACAGTAAATATATACAACAGTAGTACACGTTCAGTAGTATTGCAGTAAATATATACACCAGTAGTACACATGTTCAGTAGTATTTCAGTAAATATATACACCAGTAGTACACATGTTCAGTAGTATTGCAGTAAATATATACACAAGTAGTACACATGTTCAGTAGTACTACACAGTAAATATATACACCAGTAGTACACATGTTCAGTAGTATTACACAGTAAATATATACACCAGTAGTACACATGTTCAGCAGTATTACACAGTAAATATATACACCAGTAGTACACATGTTCAGCAGTATTACACAGTAAATATATACACCAGTAGTACACATGTTCAGCAGTATTGCAGTAAATATATACACCAGTAGTACACATATTCAGCAGTATTACACACAGTAAATATATACACCAGTAGTACACATGTTCAGCAGTATTACAGTAAATATATACACCAGTAGTACACATGTTCAGCAGTATTACACAGTAAATATATACACCAGTAGTAGACATGTTCAGCAGTATTGCAGTAAATATATACACCAGTAGTACACATGTTCAGCAGTATTACAGTAAATATATACACCAGTAGTACACATGTTCAGTAGTACTACACAGTAAATATATACACCAGTAGTACACATGTTCAGCAGTATTACACTGTAAATATATACACCAGTAGTACACATGTTCAGCAGTATTGCAGTAAATATATACACCAGTAGTACACATATTCAGCAGTATTACACACAGTAAATATATACACCAGTAGTACACATGTTCAGCAGTATTACAGTAAATATATACACCAGTAGTACACATGTTCAGCAGTATTACACAGTAAATTTATACACCAGTAGTAGACATGTTCAGCAGTATTGCAGTAAATATATACACAAGTAGTACACATGTTCAGTAGTACTACACAGTAAATATATACACCAGTAGTACACATGTTCAGCAGTATTACACAGTAAATATATACACCAGTAGTACACATGTTCAGTAGTATTACACAGTAAATATATACACCAGTAGTACACATGTTCAGCAGTATTACAGTAGTGTATATATACACCAGTAGTACACATGTTCAACAGTATTACAGTAAATATATACACCAGTAGTACACATGTTCAGTGGTATTGCAGTAAATATATACACCAGTAGTACACATGTTCAGCAGTATTGCAGTAAATATATACACCAGTAGTACACATGTTCAGTAGTATTACAGTAAATATATACACCAGTAGTACACATGTTCAGTAGTATTACACAGTAAATATATACACCAGTAGTACACATGTTCAGCAGTATTGCAGTAAATATATACACCAGTAGTACACATGTTCAGAAGTATTACACAGTAAATATATACACCAGTAGTACACATGTTCAGCAGTATTACAGTAAATATATACACCAGTAGTACACATTTTCAGTAGTACTACACAGTAAATATAAACACCAGTAGTACACATGTTCAGTAGTACTACACAGTAAATATATACACCAGTAGTACACGTTCAGTAGTATACCAGTAAATATATACACCAGTAGTACACATGTTCAGTAGTATTGCAGTAAATATATACACCAGTAGTACACATGTTCAGTAGTATTGCAGTAAATATATACACCAGTAGAACACATGTTCAGTAGTACTACACAGTAAATATATACACCAGTAGTACACATGTTCAGTAGTATTACACAGTAAATATATACACCAGTAGTACACATGTTCAGCAGTATTACACAGTAAATATATACACCAGTAGTACACATGTTCAGCAGTATTACACAGTAAATATATACACCAGTAGTACACATGTTCAGCAGTATTACACACAGTAAATATATACACCAGTAGTACACATGTTCAGCAGTATTGCAGTAAATATATACACCAGTAGTACACATGTTCAGCAGTATTACAGTAAATATATACACCAGTAGTACACATGTTCAGTAGTACTACACAGTAAATATATACACCAGTAGTACACATGTTCAGCAGTATTACACAGTAAATATATACACCAGTAGTACACATGTTCAGTAGTATTACACAGTAAATATATACACCAGTAGTACACATGTTCAGCAGTATTACAGTAAATTTAAACACCAGTAGTAGACATGTTCAACAGTATTACAGTAAATATATACACCAGTAGTACACATGTTCAGTGGTATTGCAGTAAATATATACACCAGTAGTACACATGTTCAGTGGTATTGCAGTAAATATATACACCAGTAGTACACATGTTCAGCAGTATTACAGTAAATATATACACCAGTAGTACACATGTTCAGTAGTATTACAGTAAATATATACACCAGTAGTACACATGTTCAGTAGTATTACACAGTAAATATATACACCAGTAGTACACATGTTCAGCAGTATTGCAGTAAATATATACACCAGTAGTACACATGTTCAGCAGTATTACACAGTAAATATATACACCAGTAGTACACATGTTCAGCAGTATTACACAGTAAATATATACACCAGTAGTACACATGTTCAGCAGTATTACAGTAAATATATACACCAGTAGTACACATGTTCAGCAGTATTACAGTAAATATATACACCAGTAGTACACATGTTCAGCAGTATTGCAGTAAATATATACAGCAGTAGTACACATATTCAGCAGTATTACACACAGTAAATATATACACCAGTAGTACACATGTTCAGCAGTATTACAGTAAATATATACACCAGTAGTACACATGTTCAGCAGTATTACACAGTAAATTTATACACCAGTAGTAGACATGTTCAGCAGTATTGCAGTAAATATATACACCAGTAGTACACATGTTCAGCAGTATTACAGTAAATATATACACCAGTAGTACACATGTTCAGTAGTACTACACAGTAAATATATACACCAGTAGTACACATGTTCAGTAGTATTACACAGTAAATATATACACCAGTAGTACACATGTTCAGCAGTATTACACAGTAAATATATACACCAGTAGTACACATGTTCAGTAGTATTACACAGTAAATATATACACCAGTAGTACACATGTTCAGCAGTATTACACAGTAAATATATACACCAGTAGTACACATGTTCAGCAGTATTGCAGTAAATATATACACCAGTAGTACACATGTTCAGCGGTATTACAATAGAAATATATACACCAGTAGTACACATGTTCAGTAGTATTACAGTAAATATATACACCAGTAGTACACATGTTCAGTAGTATTACACAGTAAATATATACACCAGTAGTACACATGTTCAGCAGTATTACACAGTAAATATATACACCAGTAGTACACATGGTCAGCAGTATTACAGTAAATATATACAACAGTAGTACACATTTTCAGTAGTATTACACAGTAAATATATACACCAGTAGTACACATGTTCAGCAGTATTACAGTAAATATATACACCAGTAGTACACATGTTCAGCAGTATTACAGTAAATATATACACCAGTAGTACACATGTTCAGTAGTATTACACAGTAAATATATACACCAGTAGTACACATGTTCAGCAGTATTACAGTAAATATATACACCAGTAGTACACATGTTCAGCAGTATTGCAGTAAATATATACCCCAGTAGTACACATGTTCAGTAGTACTACACAGTAAATATATACACCAGTAGTACACATGTTCAGCAGTATTGCAGTAAATATATACACCAGTAGTACACATGTTCAGTAGTATTACAGTAAATATATACACCAGTAGTACACATGTTCAGCAGTATTGCAGTAAATATATACCCCAGTAGTACACATGTTCAGTAGTACTACACAGTAAATATATACACCAGTAGTACACATGTTCAGCAGTATTGCAGTAAATATATACACCAGTAGTACACATGTTCAGTAGTATTACAGTAAATATATACACCAGTAGTACACATGTTCAGTAGTATTACACAGTAAATATATACACCAGTAGTACACATGTTCAGCAGTATTGCAGTAAATATATACACCAATAGTACACATGTTCAGAAGTATTACACAGTAAATATATACACCAGTAGTACACATGTTCAGCAGTATTACAGTAAATATATACACCAGTAGTACACATTTTCAGTAGTACTACACAGTAAATATAAACACCAGTAGTACACATGTTCAGTAGTACTACACAGTAAATATATACACCAGTAGTTCACGTTCAGTAGTATACCAGTAAATATATACACCAGTAGTACACATGTTCAGTAGTATTGCAGTAAATATATACACCAGTAGTACACATGTTCAGTAGTATTGCAGTAAATATATACACCAGTAGAACACATGTTCAGTAGTACTACACAGTAAATATATACACCAGTAGTACACATGTTCAGTAGTATTACACAGTAAATATATACACCAGTAGTACACATGTTCAGCAGTATTACACAGTAAATATATACACCAGTAGTACACATGTTCAGCAGTATTACACAGTAAATATATACACCAGTAGTACACATGTTCAGCAGTATTACACACAGTAAATATATACACCAGTAGTACACATGTTCAGCAGTATTACAGTAAATATATACACCAGTAGTACACATGTTCAGCAGTATTACACAGTAAATTTATGCACCAGTAGTACACATGTTCAGCAGTATTGCAGTAAATATATACACCAGTAGTACACATGTTCAGCAGTATTACAGTAAATATATACACCAGTAGTACACATGTTCAGTAGTACTACACAGTAAATATATATACCAGTAGTACACATGTTCAGCAGTATTACACAGTAAATATATACACCAGTAGTACACATGTTCAGTAGTATTACACAGTAAATATATACACCAGTAGTACACATGTTCAGCAGTATTACAGTAAATTTATACACCAGTAGTAGACATGTTCAACAGTATTACAGTAAATATATACACCAGTAGTACACATGTTCAGTGGTATTGCAGTAAATATATACACCAGTAGTACACATGTTCAACAGTATTACAGTAAATATATACACCAGTAGTACACATGTTCAGTGGTATTGCCGTAAATATATACACCAGTAGTACACATGTTCAGCAGTATTACAGTAAATATATACACCAGTAGTACACATGTTCAGTAGTATTACAGTAAATATATACACCAGTAGTACACATGTTCAGTAGTATTACACAGTAAATATATACACCAGTAGTACACATGTTCAGCAGTATTGCAGTAAATATATACACCAGTAGTACACATGTTCAGCAGTATTACACAGTAAATATATACACCAGTAGTACACATGTTCAGCAGTATTACACAGTAAATATATACACCAGTAGTACACATGTTCAGCAGTATTACAGTAAATATATACACCAGTAGTACACATGTTCAGCAGTATTACACAGTAAATATATACACCAGTAGTACACATGTTCAGCAGTATTACAGTAAATATATACACCAGTAGTACACATGTTCAGCAGTATTGCAGTAAATATATACAGCAGTAGTACACATATTCAGCAGTATTACACACAGTAAATATATACACCAGTAGTACACATGTTCAGCAGTATTACAGTAAATATATACACCAGTAGTACACATGTTCAGCAGTATTACACAGTAAATTTATACACCAGTAGTAGACATGTTCAGCAGTATTGCAGTAAATATATACACCAGTAGTACACATGTTTAGCAGTATTACAGTAAATATATACACCAGTAGTACACATGTTCAGTAGTACTACACAGTAAATATATACACCAGTAGTACACATGTTCAGTAGTATTACACAGTAAATATATACACCAGTAGTACACATGTTCAGCAGTATTACACAGTAAATATATACACCAGTAGTACACATGTTCAGTAGTATTACACAGTAAATATATACACCAGTAGTACACATGTTCAGCAGTATTACACAGTAAATATATACACCAGTAGTACACATGTTCAGCAGTATTGCAGTAAATATATACACCAGTAGTACACATGTTCAGCGGTATTACAATAGAAATATATACACCAGTAGTACACATGTTCAGTAGTATTACAGTAAATATATACACCAGTAGTACACATGTTCAGTAGTATTACACAGTAAATATATACACCAGTAGTACACATGTTCAGCAGTATTACACAGTAAATATATACACCAGTAGTACACATGGTCAGCAGTATTACAGTAAATATATACAACAGTAGTACACATTTTCAGTAGTATTACACAGTAAATATATACACCAGTAGTACACATGTTCAGCAGTATTACAGTAAATATATACACCAGTAGTACACATGTTCAGCAGTATTACAGTAAATATATACACCAGTAGTACACATGTTCAGTAGTATTACACAGTAAATATATACACCAGTAGTACACATGTTCAGCAGTATTACAGTAAATATATACACCAGTAGTACACATGTTCAGCAGTATTGCAGTAAATATATACACCAGTAGTACACATGTTCAGTAGTACTACACAGTAAATATATACACCAGTAGTACACATGTTCAGCAGTATTACACAGTAAATATATACACCAGTAGTACACATGTTCAGTAGTATTACACAGTAAATATATACACCAGTAGTACACATGTTCAGCAGTATTACAGTAAATTTATACACCAGTAGTACACATGTTCAACAGTATTACAGTAAATATATACACCAGTAGTACACATGTTCAGCGGTATTGCAGTAAATATATACACCAGTAGTACACATGTTCAGCAGTATTACAGTAAATATATACAACAGTAGTACACATGTTCAGTAGTATTACAGTAAATATATACACCAGTAGTACACATGTTCAGTAGTATTACACAGTAAATATATACACCAGTAGTACACATGTTCAGCAGTATTACACAGTAAATATATACACCAGTAGTACACATGTTCAGCAGTATTACAGTAAATATATACAACAGTAGTACACATTTTCAGTAGTATTACACAGTAAATATATACACCAGTAGTACACATGTTCAGCAGTATTACAGTAAATATATACAACAGTAGTACACATGTTCAGCAGTATTACAGTAAATATATACACCAGTAGTACACATGTTCAGCAGTATTACAGTAAATATATACACCAGTAGTACACATGTTCAGCAGTATTACAGTAAATATATACACCAGTAGTACACATGTTCAGCAGTATTGCAGTAAATATATACCCCAGTAGTACACATGTTCAGTAGTATTACACAGTAAATATATACACCAGTAGTACACATGTTCAGCAGTGTTACAGTAAATATATACACCAGTAGTACACATGTTCAGCAGTATTACAGTAAATATATACACCAGTAGTACACATGTTCAGCGGTATTGCAGTAAATATATACACCAGTAGTACACATGTTCAGCAGTATTACAGTAAATATATACAACAGTAGTACACATGTAAAGTAGTATTACAGTAAATATATACACCAGTAGTACACATGTTCAGTAGTATTACACAGTAAATATATACACCAGTAGTACACATGTTCAGCAGTATTACACAGTAAATATATACACCAGTAGTACACATGTTCAGCAGTATTACAGTAAATATATACAACAGTAGTACACATTTTCAGTAGTATTACACAGTAAATATATACACCAGTAGTACACATGTTCAGCAGTATTACACAGTAAATATATACACCAGTAGTACACATGTTCAGCAGTATTACAGTAAATATATACACCAGTAGTACACATGTTCAGTAGTATTACACAGTAAATATATACACCAGTAGTACACATGTTCAGCAGTATTACAGTAAATATATACACCAGTAGTACACATGTTCAGCAGTATTGCAGTAAATATATACCCCAGTAGTACACATGTTCAGTAGTACTACACAGTAAATATATACACCAGTAGTACACATGTTCAGCAGTATTACAGTAAATATATACACCAGTTGTACACATGTTCAGTAGTATTACACAGTAAATATATACACCAGTAGTACACATGTTCAGTAGTATTACACATAAAATATATACACCAGTAGTACACATGTTCAGTAGTATTGCAGTAAATATATACACCAGTAGTACACATGTTCAGTAGTACTACACAGTAAATATATACACCAGTAGTACACATGTTCAGTACTTTTGCAGTAAATATATACACCAGTAGTACACATGTTCAGTAGTATTACAGTAAATATATACACCAGTAGTACACATGTTCAGTAGTACTACACAGTAAATATATACACCAGTAGTACACATGTTCAGTAGTACTACACAGTAAATATATACACCAGTAGTACACATGTTTAGTAGTACTACACAGTAAATATAAACACCAGTAGTACACATGTTCAGTAGTACTACACAATAAATATATACACCACTAGTACACATGTTCAGTAGTATTGCAGTAAATATATACACCAGTAGAACACATGTTCAGTAGTATTGCAGTAAATATATACACCAGTAGTACACATGTTCAGTAGTACTACACAGTAAATATATACACCAGTAGTACACATGTTCAGTAGTATTACACAGTAAATATATACACCAGTAGTACACATGTTCAGCAGTATTACAGTAAATATATACACCAGTAGTACACATGTTCAGCAGTATTACAGTAAATATATACACCAGTAGTACACATGTTCAGCAGTATTACACAGTAAATATATACACCAGTAGTACACATGTTCAGCAGTATTACACAGTAAATATATACACCAGTAGTACACATGTTCAGCAGTATTACAGTAAATATATACACCAGTAGTACACATGTTCAGCAGTATTACAGTAAATATATACACCAGTAGTACACATGTTCAGCAGTATTACACAATAAATATATACACCAGTAGTACACATGTTCAGTAGTATTGCAGTAAATATATACACCAGTAGTACACATGTTCAGTAGTATTGCAGTAAATATATACACCAGTAGTACACATGTTCAGTAGTACTACACAGTAAATATATACACCAGTAGTACACATGTTCAGTAGTATTACACAGTAAATATATACACCAGTAGTACACATGTTCAGCAGTATTACAGTAAATATATACACCAGTAGTACACATGTTCAGCAGTATTACAGTAAATATATACACCAGTAGTACACATGTTCAGCAGTATTACACAGTAAATATATACACCAGTAGTACACATGTTCAGTAGTGTTACACAGTAAATATATACACCAGTAGTACACATGTTCAGCAGTATTACAGTAAATATATACACCAGTAGTACACATGTTCAGCAGTATTACAGTAAATATATACACCAGTAGTACACATGTTCAGCAGTATTACACAGTAAATATATACACCAGTAGTACACATGTTCAGCAGTATTACAGTAAATATATACAACAGTAGTACACATTTTCAGTAGTATTACACAGTAAATATATACACCAGTAGTACACATGTTCAGCAGTATTACACAGTAAATATATACACCAGTAGTACACATGTTCAGCAGTATTACAGTAAATATATACACCAGTAGTACACATGTTCAGCAGTATTGCAGTAAATATATACCCCAGTAGTACACATGTTCAGTAGTACTACACAGTAAATATATACACCAGTAGTACACATGTTCAGCAGTATTACAGTAAATATATACACCAGTTGTACACATGTTCAGTAGTATTACACAGTAAATATATACACCAGTAGTACACATGTTCAGTAGTATTGCACATTAAATATATACACCAGTAGTACACATGTTCAGTAGTATTGCAGTAAATATATACACCAGTAGTACACATGTTCAGTAGTACTACACAGTAAATATATACACCAGTAGTACACATGTTCAGTACTTTTGCAGTAAATATATACACCAGTAGTACACATGTTCAGTAGTATTACACAGTAAATATATACACCAATAGTACACATGTTCAGTAGTATTGCAGTAAATATATACACCAGTAGTACACATGTTCAGTAGTACTACACAGTAAATATATACACCAGTAGTACACATGTTCAGCAGTACTACACAGTAAATATATACACCAGTAGTACACATGTTCAGTAGTATTACACAGTAAATATATACACCAGTAGTACACATGTTCAGCAGTATTACAGTAAATATATACACCAGTAGTACACATGTTCAGCAGTATTACAGTAAATATATACACCAGTAGTACACATGTTCAGCAGTATTACACAGTAAATATATACACCAGTAGTACACATGTTCAGCAGTATTACACAGTGAATATATACACCAGTAGTACACATGTTCAGCAGTATTACACAGTAAATATATACACCAGTAGTACACATGTTCAGCAGTATTACAGTAAATATATACACCAGTAGTACACATGTTCAGCAGTATTACAGTAAATATATACACCAGTAGTACACATGTTCAGCAGTATTACACAATAAATATATACACCAGTAGTACACATGTTCAGTAGTATTGCAGTAAATATATACACCAGTAGTACACATGTTCAGTAGTATTGCAGTAAATATATACACCAGTAGTACACATGTTCAGTAGTACTACACAGTAAATATATACACCAGTAGTACACATGTTCAGTAGTATTACACAGTAAATATATACACCAGTAGTACACATGTTCAGCAGTATTACAGTAAATATATACACCAGTAGTACACATGTTCAGCAGTATTACAGTAAATATATACACCAGTAGTACACATGTTCAGCAGTATTACACAGTAAATATATACACCAGTAGTACACATGTTCAGTAGTATTACACAGTAAATATATAAACCAGTAGTACACATGTTCAGCAGTATTACAGTAAATATATACACCAGTAGTACACGTTCAGCAGTATTACAGTAAATATATACACCAGTAGTACACATGTTCAGCAGTATTACAGTAAATATATACACCAGTAGTACACGTTCAGCAGTATTACAGTAAATATATACACCAGTAGTACACATGTTCAGCAGTATTACACAGTAAATATATACACCAGTAGTACACATGTTCAGCGGTATTACATAGTAAATATATACAACAGTAGTACACATTTTCAGTAGTATTACACAGTAAATATATACACCAGTAGTACACATGTTCAGCAGTATTACACAGTAAATATATACACCAGTAGTACACATGTTCAGCAGTATTACAGTAAATATATACACCAGTAGTACACATGTTCAGTAGTATTACACAGTAAATATATACACCAGTAGTACACATGTTCAGCAGTATTACAGTAAATATATACACCAGTAGTACACATGTTCAGCAGTATTGCAGTAAATATATACCCCAGTAGTACACATGTTCAGTAGTACTACACAGTAAATATATACACCAGTAGTACACGTGTTCAGCAGTATTACAGTAAATATATACACCAGTTGTACACATGTTCAGTAGTATTACACAGTAAATATATACACCAGTAGTACACATGTTCAGTAGTATTACACATTAAATATATACACCAGTAGTACACATGTTCAGTAGTATTGCAGTAAATATATACACCAGTAGTACACATGTTCAGTAGTACTACACAGTAAATATATACACCAGTAGTACACATGTTCAGTACTTTTGCAGTAAATATATACACCAGTAGTACACATGTTCAGTAGTATTACACAGTAAATATATACACCAATAGTACACATGTTCAGTAGTATTGCAGTAAATATATACACCAGTAGTACACATGTTCAGTAGTACTACACAGTAAATATATACACCAGTAGTACACATGTTCAGTAGTATTACACAGTAAATATATACACCAGTAGTACACATGTTCAGCAGTATTACAGTAAATATATACACCAGTAGTACACATGTTCAGCAGTATTACAGTAAATATATACACCAGTAGTACACATGTTCAGCAGTATTACACAGTAAATATATACACCAGTAGTACACATGTTCAGTAGTGTTACACAGTAAATATATACACCAGTAGTACACATGTTCAGCAGTATTACAGTAAATATATACACCAGTAGTACACATGTTCAGCAGTATTACAGTAAATATATACACCAGTAGTACACATGTTCAGCAGTATTACACAATAAATATATACACCAGTAGTACACATGTTCAGTAGTATTGCAGTAAATATATACACCAGTAGTACACATGTTCAGTAGTATTGCAGTAAATATATACACCAGTAGTACACATGTTCAGTAGTACTACACAGTAAATATATACACCAGTAGTACACATGTTCAGTAGTATTACACAGTAAATATATACACCAGTAGTACACATGTTCAGCAGTATTACAGTAAATATATACACCAGTAGTACACATGTTCAGCAGTATTACAGTAAATATATACACCAGTAGTACACATGTTCAGCGGTATTACACAGTAAATATATACAACAGTAGTACACATTTTCAGTAGTATTACACAGTAAATATATACACCAGTAGTACACATGTTCAGCAGTATTACACAGTAAATATATACACCAGTAGTACACATGTTCAGCAGTATTACAGTAAATATATACACCAGTAGTACACATGTTCAGTAGTATTACACAGTAAATATATACACCAGTAGTACACATGTTCAGCAGTATTACAGTAAATATATACACCAGTAGTACACATGTTCAGCAGTATTGCAGTAAATATATACCCCAGTAGTACACATGTTCAGTAGTACTACACAGTAAATATATACACCAGTAGTACACGTGTTCAGCAGTATTACAGTAAATATATACACCAGTTGTACACATGTTCAGTAGTATTACACAGTAAATATATACACCAGTAGTACACATGTTCAGTAGTATTACACATTAAATATATACACCAGTAGTACACATGTTCAGTAGTATTGCAGTAAATATATACACCAGTAGTACACATGTTCAGTAGTACTACACAGTAAATATATACACCAGTAGTACACATGTTCAGTACTTTTGCAGTAAATATATACACCAGTAGTACACATGTTCAGTAGTATTACACAGTAAATATATACACCAATAGTACACATGTTCAGTAGTATTGCAGTAAATATATACACCAGTAGTACACATGTTCAGTAGTACTACACAGTAAATATATACACCAGTAGTACACATGTTCAGTAGTATTACACAGTAAATATATACACCAGTAGTACACATGTTCAGCAGTATTACAGTAAATATATACACCAGTAGTACACATGTTCAGCAGTATTACAGTAAATATATACACCAGTAGTACACATGTTCAGCAGTATTACACAGTAAATATATACACCAGTAGTACACATGTTCAGTAGTGTTACACAGTAAATATATACACCAGTAGTACACATGTTCAGCAGTATTACAGTAAATATATACACCAGTAGTACACATGTTCAGCAGTATTACAGTAAATATATACACCAGTAGTACACATGTTCAGCAGTATTACACAGTAAATATATACACCAGTAGTACACATGTTCAGCAGTATTACAGTAAATATATACAACAGTAGTACACATTTTCAGTAGTATTACACAGTAAATATATACACCAGTAGTACACATGTTCAGCAGTATTACACAGTAAATATATACACCAGTAGTACACATGTTCAGCAGTATTACAGTAAATATATACACCAGTAGTACACATGTTCAGTAGTATTACACAGTAAATATATACACCAGTAGTACACATGTTCAGCAGTATTACAGTAAATATATACACCAGTAGTACACATGTTCAGCAGTATTGCAGTAAATATATACCCCAGTAGTACACATGTTCAGTAGTACTACACAGTAAATATATACACCAGTAGTACACATGTTCAGCAGTATTACAGTAAATATATACACCAGTTGTACACATGTTCAGTAGTATTACACAGTAAATATATACACCAGTAGTACACATGTTCAGTAGTATTGCACATTAAATATATACACCAGTAGTACACATGTTCAGTAGTATTGCAGTAAATATATACACCAGTAGTACACATGTTCAGTAGTACTACACAGTAAATATATACACCAGTAGTACACATGTTCAGTACTTTTGCAGTAAATATATACACCAGTAGTACACATGTTCAGTAGTATTACACAGTAAATATATACACCAATAGTACACATGTTCAGTAGTATTGCAGTAAATATATACACCAGTAGTACACATGTTCAGTAGTACTACACAGTAAATATATACACCAGTAGTACACATGTTCAGCAGTACTACACAGTAAATATATACACCAGTAGTACACATGTTCAGTAGTATTACACAGTAAATATATACACCAGTAGTACACATGTTCAGCAGTATTACAGTAAATATATACACCAGTAGTACACATGTTCAGCAGTATTACAGTAAATATATACACCAGTAGTACACATGTTCAGCAGTATTACACAGTAAATATATACACCAGTAGTACACATGTTCAGCAGTATTACACAGTGAATATATACACCAGTAGTACACATGTTCAGCAGTATTACACAGTAAATATATACACCAGTAGTACACATGTTCAGCAGTATTACAGTAAATATATACACCAGTAGTACACATGTTCAGCAGTATTACAGTAAATATATACACCAGTAGTACACATGTTCAGCAGTATTACACAATAAATATATACACCAGTAGTACACATGTTCAGTAGTATTGCAGTAAATATATACACCAGTAGTACACATGTTCAGTAGTATTGCAGTAAATATATACACCAGTAGTACACATGTTCAGTAGTACTACACAGTAAATATATACACCAGTAGTACACATGTTCAGTAGTATTACACAGTAAATATATACACCAGTAGTACACATGTTCAGCAGTATTACAGTAAATATATACACCAGTAGTACACATGTTCAGCAGTATTACAGTAAATATATACACCAGTAGTACACATGTTCAGCAGTATTACACAGTAAATATATACACCAGTAGTACACATGTTCAGTAGTATTACACAGTAAATATATAAACCAGTAGTACACATGTTCAGCAGTATTACAGTAAATATATACACCAGTAGTACACGTTCAGCAGTATTACAGTAAATATATACACCAGTAGTACACATGTTCAGCAGTATTACAGTAAATATATACACCAGTAGTACACGTTCAGCAGTATTACAGTAAATATATACACCAGTAGTACACATGTTCAGCAGTATTACACAGTAAATATATACACCAGTAGTACACATGTTCAGCGGTATTACACAGTAAATATATACAACAGTAGTACACATTTTCAGTAGTATTACACAGTAAATATATACACCAGTAGTACACATGTTCAGCAGTATTACACAGTAAATATATACACCAGTAGTACACATGTTCAGCAGTATTACAGTAAATATATACACCAGTAGTACACATGTTCAGTAGTATTACACAGTAAATATATACACCAGTAGTACACATGTTCAGCAGTATTACAGTAAATATATACACCAGTAGTACACATGTTCAGCAGTATTGCAGTAAATATATACCCCAGTAGTACACATGTTCAGTAGTACTACACAGTAAATATATACACCAGTAGTACACGTGTTCAGCAGTATTACAGTAAATATATACACCAGTTGTACACATGTTCAGTAGTATTACACAGTAAATATATACACCAGTAGTACACATGTTCAGTAGTATTACACATTAAATATATACACCAGTAGTACACATGTTCAGTAGTATTGCAGTAAATATATACACCAGTAGTACACATGTTCAGTAGTACTACACAGTAAATATATACACCAGTAGTACACATGTTCAGTACTTTTGCAGTAAATATATACACCAGTAGTACACATGTTCAGTAGTATTACACAGTAAATATATACACCAATAGTACACATGTTCAGTAGTATTGCAGTAAATATATACACCAGTAGTACACATGTTCAGTAGTACTACACAGTAAATATATACACCAGTAGTACACATGTTCAGTAGTACTACACAGTAAATATATACACCAGTAGTACACATGTTTAGTAGTACTACACAGTAAATATAAACACCAGTAGTACACATGTTCAGTAGTACTACACAATAAATATATACACCAGTAGTACACATGTTCAGTAGTATTGCAGTAAATATATACACCAGTAGTACACATGTTCAGTAGTATTGCAGTAAATATATACACCAGTAGTACACATGTTCAGTAGTACTACACAGTAAAAATATACACCAGTAGTACACATGTTCAGTAGTATTACACAGTAAATATATACACCAGTAGTACACATGTTCAGCAGTATTACAGTAAATATATACACCAGTAGTACACATGTTCAGCAGTATTACAGTAAATATATACACCAGTAGTACACATGTTCAGCAGTATTGCAGTAAATATATACACCAGTAGTACACATATTCAGAAGTATTACACAGTAAATATATACACCAGTAGTACACATGTTCAGCAGTATTACAGTAAATATATACACCAGTAGTACACATGTTCAGCAGTATTACACAGTAAATTTATACACCAGTAGTAGACATGTTCAGCAGTATTGCAGTAAATATATACACCAGTAGTACACATGTTCAGCAGTATTGCAGTAAATATATACACCAGTAGTACACATGTTCAGCAGTATTACAGTAAATATATACACCAGTAGTACACATGTTCAGCAGTATTACAGTAAATATATACACCAGTAGTACACATGTTCAGCAGTATTACAGTAAATATATACACCAGTAGTACACATGTTCAGTAGTACTACACAGTAAATATATACACCAGTAGTACACATGTTCAGCAGTATTACACAGTAAATATATACACCAGTAGTACACATGTTCAGTAGTACTACACAGTAAATATATACACCAGTAGTACACATGTTCAGCAGTATTACACAGTAAATATATACACCAGTAGTACACATGTTCAGTAGTATTACACAGTAAATATATACACCAGTAGTACACATGTTCAGCAGTATTACAGTAAATTTATACAACAGTAGTACACATGTTCAGCAGTATTACAGTAAATATATACACCAGTAGTACACATGTTCAGTAGTATTGCAGTAAATATATACACCAGTAGTACACATGTTCAGCAGTATTACAGTAAATATATACACCAGTAGTACACATGTTCAGCAGTATTACACAGTAAATATATACACCAGTAGTACACGTTCAGTAGTATTACAGTAAATATATACACCAGTAGTACACATGTTCAGTAGTATTACATTAAATATATACACCAGTAGTACACATGTTCAGTAGTATTACAGTAAATATATACACCAGTAGTACACATATTCAGCAGTATTACACAGTAAATATATACACCAGTAGTACACATGGTCAGTTGTATTACAGTAAATATATACACCAGTAGTACACATGTTCAGTAGTATTACAGTAAATATATACACAAGTAGTACACATGTTCAGCAGTATTACAGTAGTGTATATATACACCAGTAGTACACATGTTCAGTAGTATTACACAGTAAATATATACACCAGTAGTACACATGTTCAGTAGTATTACAGTAAATATATACACCAGTAGTACACATGTTCAGCAGTATTAAACAGTAAATATATACACCAGTAGTACACATGTTCAGTAGTATTACAGTAAATATATACACCAGTAGTACACATGTTCAGCAGTATTACAGTAAATATATACACCAGTAGTACACATGTTCAGCAGTATTACAGTAAATATATACACCAGTAGTACACATGTTCAGTAGTATTACACAGAAAATATATACACCAGTAGTACACATGTTCAGCAGTATTACACAGTAAATATATACACCAGTAGTACACATGTTCAGTAGTATTACACAGTAAATATATACACCAGTAGTACACATGTTCAGTAGTATTACAGTAAATATATACACCAGTAGTACACATGTTCAGCAGTATTACGCAGTAAATATATTCACCAGTAGTACACATGTTCAGTAGTATTACAGTAAATATATACACCAGTAGTACACATGTTCAGCAGTATTACACAGTAAATATATACACCAGTAGTACACATGTTCAGCAGTATTACACAGTAAATATATACACCAGTAGTACACATGTTCAGCAGTATTACAGTAAATATATACACCAGTAGTACACATGTTCAGCAGTATTACAGTAAATATATACACCAGTAGTACACATGTTCAGCAGTATTACACAGTAAATATATACACCAGTAGTACACATGTTCAGCAGTATTACAGTAAATATATACAACAGTAGTACACATGTTCAGTAGTATTACACAGTAAATATATACAACAGTAGTACACATGTTCAGCAGTATTACAGTAAATATATACACCAGTAGTACACATGTTCAGCAGTGTTACAGTAAATATATACACCAGTAGTACACATGTTCAGTAGTATTACACAGTAAATATATACACCAGTAGTACACATGTTCAGCAGTATTACAGTAAATATATACACCAGTAGTACACATGTTCAGCAGTATTGCAGTAAATATATACCCCAGTAGTACACATGTTCAGTAGTACTACACAGTAAATATATACACCAGTAGTACACATGTTCAGCAGTATTACAGTAAATATATACACCAGTAGTACACATGTTCAGCAGTATTACACAGTAAATATATACACAAGTAGTACACATGTTCAGTAGTATTACACAGTAAATATATACACCAGTAGTACACATGTTCAGCAGTATTACAGTAAATTTATACACCAGTAGTACACATGTTCAACGGTATTACAGTAAATATATACACCAGTAGTACACATGTTCAGCAGTATTACAGTAAATATAAACACCAGTAGTACACATGTTCAGTAGTATTACAGTAAATATATACACCAGTAGTACACATGTTCAGTAGTATTACACAGTAAATATATACACCAGTAGTACACATGTTCAGCAGTATTACACAGTAAATATATACACCAGTAGTACACATGTTCAGCAGTATTACACAGTAAATATGTACAACAGTAGTACACATTTTCAGTAGTATTACACAGTAAATATATACACCAGTAGTACACATGTTCAGTAGTATTACAGTAAATATATACACCAGTAGTACACATGTTCAGCAGTATTACAGTAAATATATACACCAGTAGTACACATGTTCAGTAGTATTACACAGTAAATATATACACCAGTAGTACACATGTTCAGCAGTATTACAGTAAATATATACACCAGTAGTACACATGTTCAGCAGTATTGCAGTAAATATATACCCCAGTAGTACACATGTTCAGTAGTACTACACAGTAAATATATACACCAGTAGTACACATGTTCAGCAGTATTACAGTAAATATATACACCAGTTGTACACATGTTCAGTAGTATTACACAGTAAATATATACACCAGTAGTACACATGTTCAGTAGTATTACACATTAAATATATACACCAGTAGTACACATGTTCAGTAGTATTGCAGTAAATATATACACCAGTAGTACACATGTTCAGTAGTACTACACAGTAAATATATACACCAGTAGTACACATGTTCAGTAGTTTTGCAGTAAATATATACACCAGTAGTACACATGTTCAGCAGTATTACAGTAAATATATACACCAGTTGTACACATGTTCAGTAGTATTACACATTAAATATATACACCAGTAGTACACATGTTCAGTAGTATTGCAGTAAATATATACACCAGTAGTACACATGTTCAGTAGTACTACACAGTAAATATATACACCAGTAGTACACATGTTCAGTAGTTTTGCAGTAAATATATACACCAGTAGTACACATGTTCAGTAGTATTACACAGTAAATATATACACCAATAGTACACATGTTCAGTAGTACTACACAGTAAATATATACACCAGTAGTACACATGTTCAGTAGTACTACACAGTAAATATATACACCAGTAGTACACATGTTCAGTAGTACTACACAATAAATATATACACCAGTAGTACACATGTTCAGTAGTATTGCAGTAAATATATACACCAGTAGTACACATGTTCAGTAGTATTGCAGTAAATATATACACCAGTAGTACACATGTTCAGTAGTACTACACAGTAAATATATACACCAGTAGTACACATGTTCAGTAGTATTACACAGTAAATATATACACCAGTAGTACACATGTTCAGTAGTATTACACAGTAAATATATACACCAGTAGAACACATGTTCAGCAGTATTACAATAAATATATACACCAGTAGTACACATGTTCAGCAGTATTGCAGTAAATATATACACCAGTAGTACACATATTCAGATGTATTACACAGTAAATATATACACCAGTAGTACACATGTTCAGCAGTATTACAGTAAATATATACACCAATAGTACACATGTTCAGTAGTACTACACAGTAAATATATACACCAGTAGTACACATGTTCAGTAGTACTACACAGTAAATATAAACACCAGTAGTACACATGTTCAGCAGTATTACACAGTAAATATATACACCAGTAGTACACATGTTCAGCAGTATTACACAGTAAATATATACACCAGTAGTACACATGTTCAGTAGTACTGCACAGTAAATATATACACCAGTAGTACACATGTTCAGTAGTATTACAGTAAATATATACACCAGTAGTACACATGTTCAGCAGTATTACAGTAAATATATACACCAGTAGTACACATGTTCAGCAGTATTACAGTAAATATATACAACAGTAGTACACATTTTCAGTAGTATTACACAGTAAATATATACACCAGTAGTACACATGTTCAGTAGTATTACAGTAAATATATACACCAGTAGTACACATGTTCAGCAGTATTACAGTAAATATATACACCAGTAGTACACATGTTCAGTAGTATTACACAGTAAATATATACACCAGTAGTACACATGTTCAGCAGTATTACAGTAAATATATACACCAGTAGTACACATGTTCAGCAGTATTGCAGTAAATATATACCCCAGTAGTACACATGTTCAGTAGTACTACACAGTAAATATATACACCAGTAGTACACATGTTCAGTAGTACTACACAGTAAATATAAACACCAGTAGTACACATGTTCAGTAGTACTACACAATAAATATATACACCAGTAGTACACATGTTCAGTAGTATTGCAGTAAATACATACACCAGTAGTACACATGTTCAGTAGTATTGCAGTAAATATATACACCAGTAGTACACATGTTCAGCAGTATTACAGTAAATATATACACCAGTAGTACACATGTTCAGTAGTACTGCACAGTAAATATATACACCAGTAGTACACATGTTCAGTAGTATTACAGTAAATATATACACCAGTATTACACATGTTCAGCAGTATTACAGTAAATATATACACCAGTAGTACACATGTTCAGCAGTATTACAGTAAATATATACAACAGTAGTACACATTTTCAGTAGTATTACACAGTAAATATATACACCAGTAGTACACATGTTCAGTAGTATTACAGTAAATATATACACCAGTAGTACACATGTTCAGCAGTATTACAGTAAATATATACACCAGTAGTACACATGTTCAGTAGTATTACACAGTAAATATAAACACCAGTAGTACACATGTTCAGCAGTATTACAGTAAATATATACACCAGTAGTACACATGTTCAGCGGTATTACACAGTAAATATATACACCAGTAGTACACATGTTCAGCAGTATTACACAGTAAATATATACACCAGTAGTACACATGTTCAGCAGTATTACACAGTAAATATATACACCAGTAGTACACATGTTCAGCAGTATTACACAGTAAATATATACACCAGTAGTACACATGCTCAGTAGTATTACACAGTAAATATATACACCAGTAGTACACATGCTCAGTAGTATTACACAGTAAATATAAACACCAGTAGTACACATGTTCAGCAGTATTACAGTAAATATATACACCAGTAGTACACATGTTCAGCAGTATTGCAGTAAATATATACCCCAGTAGTACACATGTTCAGTAGTACTACACAGTAAATATATACACCAGTAGTACACATGTTAAGCAGTATTACAGTAAATATATACACGTTGTACACATGTTCAGTAGTATTACACAGTAAATATATACACCAGTAGTACACATGTTCAGTAGTATTACACATTAAATATATACACCAGTAGTACACATGTTCAGTAGTATTGCAGTAAATATATACACCAGTAGTACACATGTTCAGTAGTACTACACAGTAAATATATACACCAGTAGTACACATGTTCAGTAGTTTTGCAGTACATATATACACCAGTAGTACACATGTTCAGTAGTATTACAGTAAATATATACACCAATAGTACACATGTTCAGTAGTACTACACAGTAAATATATACACCAGTAGTACACATGTTCAGTAGTACTACACAGTAAATATATACACCAGTAGTACACATGTTCAGTAGTACTACACAATAAATATATACACCAGTAGTACACATGTTCAGTAGTATTGCAGTAAATATATACACCAGTAGTACACATGTTCAGTAGTATTGCAGTAAATATATACACCAGTAGTACACATGTTCAGTAGTACTACACAGTAAATATATACACCAGTAGTACACATGTTCAGTAGTATTACACAGTAAATATATACACCAGTAGTACACATGTTCAGTAGTATTACACAATAAATATATACACCAGTAGAACACATGTTCAGCAGTATTACAGTAAATATATACACCAGTAGTACACATGTTCAGCAGTATTGCAGTAAATATATACACCAGTAGTACACATATTCAGAAGTATTACACAGTAAATATATACACCAGTACTACACATGTTCAGCAGTATTACAGTAAATATATACACCAGTAGTACACATGTTCAGCAGTATTACAGTAAATATATACACCAGTAGTACACATGTTCAGCAGTATTACACAGTAAATTTATACACCAGTAGTAGACATGTTCAGCAGTATTGCAGTAAATATATACACCAGTAGTACACATGTTCAGCAGTATTACAGTAAATATATACACCAGTAGTACACATGTTCAGCAGTATTACAGTAAATATATACACCAGTAGTACACATGTTCAGCAGTATTACAGTAAATATATACACCAGTAGTACACATGTTCAGTAGTACTGCACAGTAAATATATACACCAGTAGTACACATGTTCAGTAGTATTACAGTAAATATATACACCAGTAGTACACATGTTCAGCAGTATTACAGTAAATATATACACCAGTAGTACACATGTTCAGCAGTATTACAGTAAATATATACAACAGTAGTACACATTTTCAGTAGTATTACACAGTAAATATATACACCAGTAGTACACATGTTCAGTAGTATTACAGTAAATATATACACCAGTAGTACACATGTTCAGCAGTATTACAGTAAATATATACACCAGTAGTACACATGTTCAGTAGTATTACACAGTAAATATATACACCAGTAGTACACATGTTCAGCAGTATTACAGTAAATATATACACCAGTAGTACACATGTTCAGCAGTATGGCAGTAAATATATACCCCAGTAGTACACATGTTCAGTAGTACTACACAGTAAATATATACACCAGTAGTACACATGTTCAGCAGTATTACAGTAAATATATACACCAGTTGTACACATGTTCAGTAGTATTACACAGTAAATATATACACCAGTAGTACACATGTTCAGTAGTATTACACATTAAATATATACACCAGTAGTACACATGTTCAGTAGTATTGCAGTAAATATATACACCAGTAGTACACATGTTCAGTAGTACTACACAGTAAATATATACACCAGTAGTACACATGTTCAGTAGTTTTGCAGTAAATATATACACCAGTAGTACACATGTTCAGTAGTATTACACAGTAAATATATACACCAATAGTACACATGTTCAGTAGTACTACACAGTAAATATATACACCAGTAGTACACATGTTCAGTAGTACTACACAGTAAATATAAACACCAGTAGTACACATGTTCAGTAGTACTACACAATAAATATATACACCAGTAGTACACATGTTCAGTAGTATTGCAGTAAATATATACACCAGTAGTACACATGTTCAGTAGTATTGCAGTAAATATATACACCAGTAGTACACATGTTCAGCAGTATTACAGTAAATATATACACCAGTAGTACACATGTTCAGTAGTACTGCACAGTAAATATATACACCAGTAGTACACATGTTCAGTAGTATTACAGTAAATATATACACCAGTAGTACACATGTTCAGCAGTATTACAGTAAATATATACACCAGTAGTACACATGTTCAGCAGTATTACAGTAAATATATACAACAGTAGTACACATTTTCAGTAGTATTACACAGTAAATATATACACCAGTAGTACACATGTTCAGCAGTATTACAGTAAATATATACACCAGTAGTACACATGTTCAGCAGTATTACAGTAAATATATACACCAGTAGTACACATGTTCAGTAGTATTACACAGTAAATATATACACCAGTAGTACACATGTTCAGTAGTACTACACAGTAAATATAAACACCAGTAGTACACATGTTCAGTAGTACTACACAATAAATATATACACCAGTAGTACACATGTTCAGTAGTATTGCAGTAAATATATACACCAGTAGTACACATGTTCAGTAGTATTGCAGTAAATATATACACCAGTAGTACACATGTTCAGTAGTACTACACAGTAAATATATACACCAGTAGTACACATGTTCAGTAGTATTACACAGTAAATATATACACCAGTAGTACACATGTTCAGTAGTATTACACAGTAAATATATACACCAGTAGAACACATGTTCAGCAGTATTACAGTAAATATATACACCAGTAGTACACATGTTCAGCAGTATTGCAGTAAATATATACACCAGTAGTACACATATTCAGAAGTATTACACAGTAAATATATACACCAGTACTACACATGTTCAGCAGTATTACAGTAAATATATACACCAGTAGTACACATGTTCAGCAGTATTACAGTAAATATATACACCAGTAGTACACATGTTCAGCAGTATTACACAGTAAATTTATACACCAGTAGTAGACATGTTCAGCAGTATTGCAGTAAATATATACACCAGTAGTACACATGTTCAGCAGTATTACAGTAAATATATACACCAGTAGTACACATGTTCAGCAGTATTACAGTAAATATATACACCAGTAGTACACATGTTCAGCAGTATTACAGTAAATATATACACCAGTAGTACACATGTTCAGTAGTAC
>NC_136630.1:123200-210700 GCF_933228915.1 Telmatherina bonti
TGCACAGTAAATATATACACCAGTAGTACACATGTTCAGTAGTATTACAGTAAATATATACACCAGTAGTACACATGTTCAGCAGTATTACAGTAAATATATACACCAGTAGTACACATGTTCAGCAGTATTACAGTAAATATATACAACAGTAGTACACATTTTCAGTAGTATTACACAGTAAATATATACACCAGTAGTACACATGTTCAGTAGTATTACAGTAAATATATACACCAGTAGTACACATGTTCAGCAGTATTACAGTAAATATATACACCAGTAGTACACATGTTCAGTAGTATTACACAGTAAATATATACACCAGTAGTACACATGTTCAGCAGTATTACAGTAAATATATACACCAGTAGTACACATGTTCAGCAGTATGGCAGTAAATATATACCCCAGTAGTACACATGTTCAGTAGTACTACACAGTAAATATATACACCAGTAGTACACATGTTCAGCAGTATTACAGTAAATATATACACCAGTTGTACACATGTTCAGTAGTATTACACAGTAAATATATACACCAGTAGTACACATGTTCAGTAGTATTACACATTAAATATATACACCAGTAGTACACATGTTCAGTAGTATTGCAGTAAATATATACACCAGTAGTACACATGTTCAGTAGTACTACACAGTAAATATATACACCAGTAGTACACATGTTCAGTAGTTTTGCAGTAAATATATACACCAGTAGTACACATGTTCAGTAGTATTACACAGTAAATATATACACCAATAGTACACATGTTCAGTAGTACTACACAGTAAATATATACACCAGTAGTACACATGTTCAGTAGTACTACACAGTAAATATAAACACCAGTAGTACACATGTTCAGTAGTACTACACAATAAATATATACACCAGTAGTACACATGTTCAGTAGTATTGCAGTAAATATATACACCAGTAGTACACATGTTCAGTAGTATTGCAGTAAATATATACACCAGTAGTACACATGTTCCGCAGTATTACAGTAAATATATACACCAGTAGTACACATGTTCAGTAGTACTGCACAGTAAATATATACACCAGTAGTACACATGTTCAGTAGTATTACAGTAAATATATACACCAGTAGTACACATGTTCAGCAGTATTACAGTAAATATATACACCAGTAGTACACATGTTCAGCAGTATTACAGTAAATATATACAACAGTAGTACACATTTTCAGTAGTATTACACAGTAAATATATACACCAGTAGTACACATGTTCAGCAGTATTACAGTAAATATATACACCAGTAGTACACATGTTCAGCAGTATTACAGTAAATATATACACCAGTAGTACACATGTTCAGTAGTATTACACAGTAAATATATACACCAGTAGTACACATGTTCAGCAGTATTACAGTAAATATATACACCAGTAGTACACATGTTCAGCAGTATTGCAGTAAATATATACCCCAGTAGTACACATGTTCAGTAGTACTACACAGTAAATATATACACCAGTAGTACACATGTTCAGCAGTATTACAGTAAATATATACACCAGTTGTACACATGTTCAGTAGTACTACACAGTAAATATATACACCAGTAGTACACATGTTCAGTAGTATTACACATTAAATATATACACCAGTAGTACACATGTTCAGTAGTATTGCAGTAAATATATACACCAGTAGTACACATGTTCAGTAGTACTACACAGTAAATATATACACCAGTAGTACACATGTTCAGTAGTTTTGCAGTAAATATATACACCAGTAGTACACATGTTCAGTAGTATTACACAGTAAATATATACACCAATAGTACACATGTTCAGTAGTACTACACAGTAAATATATACACCAGTAGTACACATGTTCAGTAGTACTACACAGTAAATATAAACACCAGTAGTACACATGTTCAGTAGTACTACACAATAAATATATACACCAGTAGTACACATGTTCAGTAGTATTGCAGTAAATATATACACCAGTAGTACACATGTTCAGTAGTATTGCAGTAAATATATACACCAGTAGTACACATGTTCAGTAGTACTACACAGTAAATATATACACCAGTAGTACACATGTTCAGTAGTATTACACAGTAAATATATACACCAGTAGAACACATGTTCAGCAGTATTACAGTAAATATATACACCAGTAGTATACATGTTCAGCAGTATTGCAGTAAATATATACACCAGTAGTACACATATTCAGAAGTATTACACAGTAAATATATACACCAGTAGTACACATGTTCAGCAGTATTACAGTAAATATATACACCAGTAGTACACATGTTCAGCAGTGTTACAGTAAATATATACACCAGTAGTACACATGTTCAGCAGTATTACACAGTAAATTTATACACCAGTAGTAGACATGTTCAGCAGTATTGCAGTAAATATATACACCAGTAGTACACATGTTCAGCAGTATTACAGTAAATATATACACCAGTAGTACACATGTTCAGCAGTATTACAGTAAATATATACACCAGTAGTACACATGTTCAGCAGTATTACAGTAAATATATACACCAGTAGTACACATGTTCAGTAGTACTGCACAGTAAATATATACACCAGTAGTACACATGTTCAGCAGTATTACACAGTAAATATATACACCAGTAGTACACATGTTCAGTAGTACTACACAGTAAATATATACACCAGTAGTACACATGTTCAGCAGTATTACACAATAAATGTATACACCAGTAGTACACATGTTCAGTAGTATTACACAGTAAATATATACACCAGTAGTACACATGTTCAGCAGTATTACAGTAAATATATACACCAGTAGTACACATGTTCAGTAGTATTACACAGAAAATATATACACCAGTAGTACACATGTTCAGTAGTATTACACATTAAATATATACACCAGTAGTACACATGTTCAGTAGTATTGCAGTAAATATATACACCAGTAGTACACATGTTCAGTAGTACTACACAGTAAATATATACACCAGTAGTACACATGTTCAGCAGTATTACAGTAAATATATACAACAGTAGTACACATTTTCAGTAGTATTACACAGTAAATATATACACCAGTAGTACACATGTTCAGCAGTATTACAGTAAATATATACACCAGTAGTACACATGTTCAGCAGTATTACAGTAAATATATACACCAGTAGTACACATGTTCAGTAGTATTACACAGTAAATATATACACCAGTAGTACACATGTTCAGCAGTATTACAGTAAATATATACACCAGTAGTACACATGTTCAGCAGTATTGCAGTAAATATATACCCCAGTAGTACACATGTTCAGTAGTACTACACAGTAAATATATACACCAGTAGTACACATGTTCAGCAGTATTACAGTAAATATATACACCAGTTGTACACATGTTCAGTAGTATTACACAGTAAATATATACACCAGTAGTACACATGTTCAGTAGTATTACACATTAAATATATACACCAGTAGTACACATGTTCAGTAGTATTGCAGTAAATATATACACCAGTAGTACACATGTTCAGTAGTACTACACAGTAAATATATACACCAGTAGTACACATGTTCAGTAGTTTTGCAGTAAATATATACACCAGTAGTACACATGTTCAGTAGTATTACACAGTAAATATATACACCAATAGTACACATGTTCAGTAGTACTACACAGTAAATATATACACCAGTAGTACACATGTTCAGTAGTACTACACAGTAAATATAAACACCAGTAGTACACATGTTCAGTAGTACTACACAATAAATATATACACCAGTAGTACACATGTTCAGTAGTATTGCAGTAAATATATACACCAGTAGTACACATGTTCAGTAGTATTACAGTAAATATATACACCAGTAGTACACATGTTCAGTAGTATTACACAGTAAATATATACACCAGTAGAACACATGTTCAGCAGTATTACAGTAAATATATACACCAGTAGTATACATGTTCAGCAGTATTGCAGTAAATATATACACCAGTAGTACACATATTCAGAAGTATTACACAGTAAATATATACACCAGTAGTACACATGTTCAGCAGTATTACAGTAAATATATACACCAGTAGTACACATGTTCAGCAGTGTTACAGTAAATATATACACCAGTAGTACACATGTTCAGCAGTATTACACAGTAAATTTATACACCAGTAGTAGACATGTTCAGCAGTATTGCAGTAAATATATACACCAGTAGTACACATGTTCAGCAGTATTACAGTAAATATATACACCAGTAGTACACATGTTCAGCAGTATTACAGTAAATATATACACCAGTAGTACACATGTTCAGCAGTATTACAGTAAATATATACACCAGTAGTACACATGTTCAGTAGTACTGCACAGTAAATATATACACCAGTAGTACACATGTTCAGCAGTATTACACAGTAAATATATACACCAGTAGTACACATGTTCAGTAGTACTACACAGTAAATATATACACCAGTAGTACACATGTTCAGCAGTATTACACAATAAATATATACACCAGTAGTACACATGTTCAGTAGTATTACACAGTAAATATATACACCAGTAGTACACATGTTCAGCAGTATTACAGTAAATATATACACCAGTAGTACACATGTTCAGTAGTATTACACAGAAAATATATACACCAGTAGTACACATGTTCAGCAGTATTACACAGTAAATATATACACCAGTAGTACACATGTTCAGTAGTATTACACAGTAAATATATACACCAGTAGTACACATGTTCAGTAGTATTACAGTAAATATATACACCAGTAGTACACATGTTCAGCAGTATTACGCAGTAAATATATTCACCAGTAGTACACATGTTCAGTAGTATTACAGTAAATATATACACCAGTAGTACACATGTTCAGCAGTATTACAGTAAATATATACACCAGTAGTACACATGTTCAGCAGTATTACAGTAAATATATTCACCAGTAGTACACATGTTCAGTAGTATTACAGTAAATATATACACCAGTAGTACACATGTTCAGCAGTATTACACAGTAAATATATACACCAGTAGTACACATGTTCAGTAGTACTACACAATAAATATATACACCAGTAGTACACATGTTCAGTAGTATTGCAGTAAATATATACACCAGTAGTACACATGTTCAGTAGTATTGCAGTAAATATATACACCAGTAGTACACATGTTCAGTAGTACTACACAGTAAATATATACACCAGTAGTACACATGTTCAGTAGTATTACACAGTAAATATATACACCAGTAGTACACATGTTCAGTAGTATTACACAGTAAATATATACACCAGTAGAACACATGTTCAGCAGTATTACAGTAAATATATACACCAGTAGTACACATGTTCAGCAGTATTACAGTAAATATATACACCAGTAGTACACATGTTCAGCAGTATTACAGTAAATATATACACCAGTAGTACACATGTTCAGCAGTATTACAGTAAATATATACACCAGTAGTACACATGTTCAGTAGTATTACACAGTAAATATATACACCAGTAGAACACATGTTCAGCAGTATTACAGTAAATATATACACCAGTAGTACACATGTTCAGCAGTATTGCAGTAAATATATACACCAGTAGAACACATGTTCAGCAGTATTGCAGTAAATATATACACCAGTAGTACACATGTTCAGCAGTATTGCAGTAAATATATACACCAGTAGTACACATATTCAGAAGTATTACACAGTAAATATATACACCAGTAGAACACATGTTCAGCAGTATTACAGTAAATATATACACCAGTAGTACACATGTTCAGTAGTATTACAGTAAATATATACACCAGTAGTACACATGTTCAGTAGTATTACACAGTAAATATATACACCAGTAGAACACATGTTCAGCAGTATTACAGTAAATATATACACCAGTAGTACACATGTTCAGCAGTATTGCAGTAAATATATACACCAGTAGAACACATGTTCAGCAGTATTACAGTAAATATATACACCAGTAGTACACATGTTCAGCAGTATTGCAGTAAATATATACACCAGTAGAACACATGTTCAGCAGTATTGCAGTAAATATATACACCAGTAGTACACATGTTCAGCAGTATTACACAGTAAATATATACACCAGTAGAACACATGTTCAGTAGTATTACACAGTAAATATATACACCAGTAGAACACATGTTCAGCAGTATTACAGTAAATATATACACCAGTAGTACACATGTTCAGCAGTATTGCAGTAAATATATACACCAGTAGTACACATATTCAGAAGTATTACACAGTAAATATATACACCAGTAGTACACATGTTCAGCAGTATTACAGTAAATATATACACCAGTAGTACACATGTTCAGCAGTATTACAGTAAATATATACACCAGTAGTACACATGTTCAGCAGTATTACACAGTAAATTTATACACCAGTAGTAGACATGTTCAGCAGTATTGCAGTAAATATATACACCAGTAGTACACATGTTCAGCAGTATTACAGTAAATATATACACCAGTAGTACACATGTTCAGCAGTATTACAGTAAATATATACACCAGTAGTACACATGTTCAGCAGTATTACAGTAAATATATACACCAGTAGTACACATGTTCAGTAGTACTGCACAGTAAATATATACACCAGTAGTACACATGTTCAGTAGTATTACACATTAAATATATACACCAGTAGTACACATGTTCAGTAGTATTGCAGTAAATATATCCACCAGTAGTACACATGTTCAGTAGTACTACACAGTAAATATATACACCAGTAGTACACATGTTCAGTAGTTTTGCAGTAAATATATACACCAGTAGTACACATGTTCAGTAGTATTACACAGTAAATATATACACCAATAGTACACATGTTCAGTAGTACTACACAGTAAATATATACACCAGTAGTACACATGTTCAGTAGTACTACACAGTAAATATATACACCAGTAGTACACATGTTCAGTAGTACTACACAATAAATATATACACCAGTAGTACACATGTTCAGTAGTATTGCAGTAAATATATACACCAGTACTACACATGTTCAGTAGTATTGCAGTAAATATATACACCAGTAGTACACATGTTCAGCAGTATTACAGTAAATATATACACCAGTAGTACACATGTTCAGTAGTACTGCACAGTAAATATATACACCAGTAGTACACATGTTCAGTAGTATTACAGTAAATATATACACCAGTAGTACACATGTTCAGCAGTATTACAGTAAATATATACACCAGTAGTACACATGTTCAGCAGTATTACAGTAAATATATACAACAGTAGTACACATTTTCAGTAGTATTACACAGTAAATATATACACCAGTAGTACACATGTTCAGTAGTATTACAGTAAATATATACACCAGTAGTACACATGTTCAGCAGTATTACAGTAAATATATACACCAGTAGTACACATGTTCAGTAGTATTACACAGTAAATATATACACCAGTAGTACACATGTTCAGCAGTATTACAGTAAATATATACACCAGTAGTACACATGTTCAGCAGTATTGCAGTAAATATATACCCCAGTAGTACACATGTTCAGTAGTACTACACAGTAAATATATACACCAGTAGTACACATGTTCAGCAGTATTATAGTAAATATATACACCAGTTGTACACATGTTCAGTAGTATTACACAGTAAATATATACACCAGTAGTACACATGTTCAGTAGTATTACACATTAAATATATACACCAGTAGTACACATGTTCAGTAGTATTGCAGTAAATATATACACCAGTAGTACACATGTTCAGTAGTACTACACAGTAAATATATACACCAGTAGTACACATGTTCAGTAGTTTTGCAGTAAATATATACACCAGTAGTACACATGTTCAGTAGTATTACACAGTAAATATATACACCAATAGTACACATGTTCAGTAGTACTACACAGTAAATATATACACCAGTAGTACACATGTTCAGTAGTACTACACAGTAAATATAAACACCAGTAGTACACATGTTCAGTAGTACTACACAATAAATATATACACCAGTAGTACACATGTTCAGTAGTATTGCAGTAAATATATACACCAGTAGTACACATGTTCAGTAGTATTGCAGTAAATATATACACCAGTAGTACACATGTTCAGTAGTACTACACAGTAAATATATACACCAGTAGTACACATGTTCAGTAGTATTACACAGTAAATATATACACCAGTAGTACACATGTTCAGTAGTATTACACAGTAAATATATACACCAGTAGAACACATGTTCAGCAGTATTACAGTAAATATATACACCAGTAGTACACATGTTCAGCAGTATTGCAGTAAATATATACACCAGTAGTACACATATTCAGAAGTATTACACAGTAAATATATACACCAGTAGTACACATGTTCAGCAGTATTACAGTAAATATATACACCAGTAGTACACATGTTCAGCAGTATTACAGTAAATATATACACCAGTAGTACACATGTTCAGCAGTATTACACAGTAAATTTATACACCAGTAGTAGACATGTTCAGCAGTATTGCAGTAAATATATACACCAGTAGTACACATGTTCAGCAGTATTACAGTAAGTATATACACCAGTAGTACACATGTTCAGCAGTATTACAGTAAATATATACACCAGTAGTACACATGTTCAGTAGTATTACAGTAAATATATACACCAGTAGTACACATGTTCACGAGTACTGCACAGTAAATATATACACCAGTAGTACACATGTTCAGCAGTATTACACAGTAAATATATACACCAGTAGTACACATGTTCAGTAGTACTACACAGTAAATATATACACCAGTAGTACACATGTTCAGCAGTATTACACAATAAATATATACACCAGTAGTACACATGTTCAGTAGTATTACACAGTAAATATATACACCAGTAGTACACATGTTCAGCAGTATTACAGTAAATATATACACCAGTAGTACACATGTTCAGTAGTATTACACAGAAAATATATACACCAGTAGTACACATGTTCAGCAGTATTACACAGTAAATATATACACCAGTAGTACACATGTTCAGTAGTATTACACAGTAAATATATACACCAGTAGTACACATGTTCAGTAGTATTACAGTAAATATATACACCAGTAGTACACATGTTCAGCAGTATTACGCAGTAAATATATTCACCAGTAGTACACATGTTCAGTAGTATTACAGTAAATATATACACCAGTAGTACACATGTTCAGCAGTATTACAGTAAATATATACACCAGTAGTACACATGTTCAGCAGTATTACAGTAAATATATTCACCAGTAGTACACATGTTCAGTAGTATTACAGTAAATATATACACCAGTAGTACACATGTTCAGTAGTATTACACAGTAAATATATACACCAGTAGTACACATGTTCAGTAGTACTACACAATAAATATATACACCAGTAGTACACATGTTCAGTAGTATTGCAGTAAATATATACACCAGTAGTACACATGTTCAGTAGTATTGCAGTAAATATATACACCAGTAGTACACATGTTCAGTAGTACTACACAGTAAATATATACACCAGTAGTACACATGTTCAGTAGTATTACACAGTAAATATATACACCAGTAGTACACATGTTCAGTAGTATTACACAGTAAATATATACACCAGTAGTACACATGTTCAGCAGTATTACAGTAAATATATACACCAGTAGTACACATGTTCAGCAGTATTACAGTAAATATATACACCAGTAGTACACATGTTCAGCAGTATTACAGTAAATATATACACCAGTAGTACACATGTTCAGCAGTATTACAGTAAATATATACACCAGTAGTACACATGTTCAGTAGTATTACACAGTAAATATATACACCAGTAGAACACATGTTCAGTAGTATTACACAGTAAATATATACACCAGTAGAACACATGTTCAGCAGTATTACAGTAAATATATACACCAGTAGTACACATGTTCAGCAGTATTGCAGTAAATATATACACCAGTAGTACACATATTCAGAAGTATTACACAGTAAATATATACACCAGTAGTACACATGTTCAGCAGTATTACAGTAAATATATACACCAGTAGTACACATGTTCAGCAGTATTACACAGTAAATTTATACACCAGTAGTAGACATGTTCAGCAGTATTGCAGTAAATATATACACCAGTAGTACACATGTTCAGCAGTATTACAGTAAATATATACACCAGTAGTACACATGTTCAGCAGTATTACAGTAAATATATACACCAGTAGTACACATGTTCAGCAGTATTACAGTAAATATATACACCAGTAGTACACATGTTCAGTAGTACTGCACAGTAAATATATACACCAGTAGTACACATGTTCAGCAGTATTACACAGTAAATATATACACCAGTAGTACACATGTTCAGCAGTATTACAGTAAATATATACACCAGTAGTACACATGTTCAGTAGTATTACACAGAAAATATATACACCAGTAGTACACATGTTCAGAAGTATTACACAGTAAATATATACACCAGTAGTACACATGTTCAGCAGTATTACAGTAAATATATACACCAGTAGTACACATGTTCAGCAGTATTACACAGTAAATTTATACACCAGTAGTAGACATGTTCAGCAGTATTGCAGTAAATATATACACCAGTAGTACACATGTTCAGCAGTATTACAGTAAATATATACACCAGTAGTACACATGTTCAGCAGTATTACAGTAAATATATACACCAGTAGTACACATGTTCAGCAGTATTACAGTAAATATATACACCAGTAGTACACATGTTCAGTAGTACTGCACAGTAAATATATACACCAGTAGTACACATGTTCAGCAGTATTACACAGTAAATATATACACCAGTAGTACACATGTTCAGCAGTATTACAGTAAATATATACACCAGTAGTACACATGTTCAGTAGTATTACACAGAAAATATATACACCAGTAGTACACATGTTCAGCAGTATTACACAGTAAATATATACACCAGTAGTACACATGTTCAGCAGTATTACAGTAAATATATACACCAGTAGTACACATGTTCAGTAGTATTACACAGAAAATATATACACCAGTAGTACACATGTTCAGCAGTATTACACAGTAAATATATACACCAGTAGTACACATGTTCAGTAGTATTACACAGTAAATATATACACCAGTAGTACACATGTTCAGTAGTATTACAGTAAATATATACACCAGTAGTACACATGTTCAGCAGTATTACGCAGTAAATATATTCACCAGTAGTACACATGTTCAGTAGTATTACAGTAAATATATACACCAGTAGTACACATGTTCAGCAGTATTACAGTAAATATATACACCAGTAGTACACATGTTCAGCAGTATTACAGTAAATATATTCACCAGTAGTACACATGTTCAGTAGTATTACAGTAAATATATACACCAGTAGTACACATGTTCAGTAGTATTACACAGTAAATATATACACCAGTAGTACACATGTTCAGTAGTACTACACAATAAATATATACACCAGTAGTACACATGTTCAGTAGTATTGCAGTAAATATATACACCAGTAGTACACATGTTCAGTAGTATTGCAGTAAATATATACACCAGTAGTACACATGTTCAGTAGTACTACACAGTAAATATATACACCAGTAGTACACATGTTCAGTAGTATTACACAGTAAATATATACACCAGTAGTACACATGTTCAGTAGTATTACACAGTAAATATATACACCAGTAGTACACATGTTCAGCAGTATTACAGTAAATATATACACCAGTAGTACACATGTTCAGCAGTATTACAGTAAATATATACACCAGTAGTACACATGTTCAGCAGTATTACAGTAAATATATACACCAGTAGTACACATGTTCAGCAGTATTACAGTAAATATATACACCAGTAGTACACATGTTCAGTAGTATTACACAGTAAATATATACACCAGTAGAACACATGTTCAGTAGTATTACACAGTAAATATATACACCAGTAGAACACATGTTCAGCAGTATTACAGTAAATATATACACCAGTAGTACACATGTTCAGTAGTATTACAGAGAAAATATATACACCAGTAGTACACATGTTCAGCAGTATTACACAGTAAATAAATACACCAGTAGTACACATGTTCAGTAGTATTACACAGTAAATATATACACCAGTAGTACACATGTTCAGTAGTATTACAGTAAATATATACACCAGTAGTACACATGTTCAGCAGTATTACGCAGTAAATATATTCACCAGTAGTACACATGTTCAGTAGTATTACAGTAAATATATACACCAGTAGTACACATGTTCAGCAGTATTACAGTAAATATATACACCAGTAGTACACATGTTCAGCAGTATTACAGTAAATATATTCACCAGTAGTACACATGTTCAGTAGTATTACAGTAAATATATACACCAGTAGTACACATGTTCAGCAGTATTACACAGTAAATATATACACCAGTAGTACACATGTTCAGTAGTATTACACAGTAAATATATACACCAGTAGTACACATGTTCAGTAGTATTACAGTAAATATATACACCAGTAGTACACATGTTCAGCAGTATTACACAGTAAATATATTCACCAGTAGTACACATGTTCAGTAGTATTACAGTAAATATATACACCAGTAGTACACATGTTCAGCAGTATTACACAGTAAATATATACACCAGTAGTACACATGTTCAGCAGTATTACAGTAAATATATACACCAGTAGTACACATGTTCAGCAGTATTACAGTAAATATATACACCAGTAGTACACATGTTCAGCAGTATTACAGTAAATATATTCACCAGTAGTACACATGTTCAGTAGTATTACAGTAAATATATACACCAGTAGTACACATGTTCAGCAGTATTACACAGTAAATATATACACCAGTAGTACACATGTTCAGTAGTATTACAGTAAATATATACACAAGTAGTACACATGTTCAGCAGTATTACAGTAGTATATATACACCAGTAGTACACATGTTCAGTAGTATTACACAGTAAATATATACACCAGTAGTACACATGTTCAATAGTATTACAGTAAATATATACACCAGTAGTACACATGTTCAGCAGTATTACACAGTAAATATATACACCAGTAGTACACATGTTCAGTAGTATTACAGTAAATATATACACCAGTAGTACACATGTTCAGCAGTATTACGCAGTAAATATATTCACCAGTGGTACACATGTTCAGTAGTATTACAGTAAATATATACACCAGTAGTACACATGTTCAGCAGTATTACACAGTAAATATATACACCAGTAGTACACATGTTCAGCAGTATTACAGTAAATATATACACCAGTAGTACACATGTTAAGCAGTATTACAGTGAATATATACACCAGTAGTACACATGTTCAGCAGTATTACAGTAAATATATACACCAGTAGTACACATGTTCAGCAGTACTACACAGTAAATATATACACCAGTAGTACACATGTTCAGCAGTATTACAGTAAATATATACACCAGTAGTACACATGTTCAGCAGTATTACAGTAAATATATACACCAGTAGTACACATGTTCAGCAGTATTACACAGTAAACATATACACCAGTAGTACACATGTTCAGCAGTATTACAGTAAATATAAACACCAGTAGTACACATGTTCAGCAGTATTACAGTAAATATATACACCAGTAGTACACATGTTCAGCAGTACTACACAGTAAATATATACACCAGTAGTACACATGTTCAGTAGTACTACACAGTAAATATATACACCAGTAGTACACATGTTCAGTAGTATTACACAGTAAATATATACACCAGTAGTACACATGTTCAGTAGTACTACACAGTAAATATATACACCAGTA
The DNA here is from genome assembly GCF_933228915.1 of Telmatherina bonti. Taxonomy (NCBI): domain Eukaryota; kingdom Metazoa; phylum Chordata; class Actinopteri; order Atheriniformes; family Telmatherinidae; genus Telmatherina; species Telmatherina bonti. The sequence goes on from NC_136630.1 coordinate 137,195, forward strand.
GTACACATGTTCAGTAGTATTACACAGTAAATATATACACCAGTAGTACACATGTTCAGTAGTACTACACAGTAAATATATACACCAGTAGTACACATGTTCAGCAGTATTACAGTAAATATATACACCAGTAGTACACATGTTCAGTAGTATTACAGTAAATATATACACCAGTAGTACACATGTTCAGCAGTATTACAGTAAATATAAACACCAGTAGTACACATGTTCAGCAGTATTACAGTAAATATATACACCAGTAGTACACATGTTCAGCAGTACTACACAGTAAACATATACACCAGTAGTACACATGTTCAGTAGTACTACACAGTAAATATATACACCAGTAGTACACATGTTCAGTAGTATTACACAGTAAATATATACACCAGTAGTACACATGTTCAGTAGTACTACACAGTAAATATATACACCAGGAGTACACATGTTCAGCAGTATTACAGTAAATATATACACCAGTAGTACACATGTTCAGCAGTCTTACAGTAAATATATACACCAGTAGTACACATGTTCAGCAGTATTACACAGTAAACATATACACCAGTAGTAGACATGTTCAGCAGTATTACAGTAAATATAAACACCAGTAGTACACATGTTCAGCAGTATTACAGTAAATATATACACCAGTAGTACACATGTTCAGCAGTACTACACAGTAAATATATACACCAGTAGTACACATGTTCAGTAGTACTACACAGTAAATATATACACCAGTAGTACACGTGTTCAGTAGTATTACAGTAAATATATACACCAGTAGTACACATGTTCAGCAGTATTACAGTAAATTTATACACCAGTAGTACACATGTTCAACAGTATTACAGTAAATATATTCACCAGTAGTACACATGTTCAGTAGTATTACAGTAAATATATACACCAGTAGTACACATGTTCAGCAGTATTACAGTAAATTTATACACCAGTAGTACACATGTTCAACAGTATTACAGTAAATATATACACCAGTAGTACACATGTTCAGTAGTATTGCAGTAAATATATACACCAGTAGTACACATGTTCAGTAGTATTGCAGTAAATATATACACCAGTAGTACACATGTTCAGTAGTATTACAGTAAATATATACACCAGTAGTACACATGTTCAGTAGTATTACAGTAAATATATACACCAGTAGTACACATGTTCAGTAGTATTACACAGTAAATATATACACCAGTAGTACACATGTTCAGCAGTATTACAGTAAATATATACACCAGTAGTACACATGTTCAGCAGTATTACGCAGTAAATATATTCACCAGTAGTACACATGTTCAGTAGTATTACAGTAAATATATGCACCAGTAGTACACATGTTCAGCAGTATTACAGTAAATATATACACCAGTAGTACACATGTTCAGCAGTATTACAGTAAATATATACACCAGTAGTACACATGTTCAGCAGTATTACACAGTAAATATATACACCAGTAGTACACATGTTCAGTAGTTTTACACAGTAAATATATACACCAGTAGTACACATGTTCAGTAGTATTACAGTAAATATATACACCAGTAGTACACATGTTCAGCAGTATTACGCAGTAAATATATTCACCAGTAGTACACATGTTCAGTAGTATTACAGTAAATATATACACCAGTAGTACACATGTTCAGCAGTATTACACAGTAAATATATACACCAGTAGTACACATGTTCAGCAGTATTACAGTAAATATATACACCAGTAGTACACATGTTCAGCAGTATTACAGTAAATATATACACCAGTAGTACACATGTTCAGCAGTATTACAGTAAATATATTCACCAGTAGTACACATGTTCAGTAGTATTACAGTAAATATATACACCAGTAGTACACATGTTCAGCAGTATTACACAGTAAATATATACACCAGTAGTACACATGTTCAGCAGTATTACAGTAAATATATACACCAGTAGTACACATGTTCAGCAGTATTACAGTAAATATATACACCAGTAGTACACATGTTCAGCAGTATTACAGTAAATATAAACACCAGTAGTACACATGTTCAGCAGTATTACAGTAAATATATACACCAGTAGTACACATGTTCAGCAGTACTACACAGTAAATATATACACCAGTAGTACACATGGTCAGTTGTATTACAGTAAATATATACACCAGTAGTACACATGGTCAGTAGTATTACAGTAAATATATACACAAGTAGTACACATGTTCAGCAGTATTACAGTAGTATATATACACCAGTAGTACACATGTTCAGTAGTATTACACAGTAAATATATACACCAGTAGTACACATGTTCAGTAGTATTACAGTAAATATATACACCAGTAGTACACATGTTCAGCAGTATTACACAGTAAATATATACACCAGTAGTACACATGTTCAGCAGTATTACAGTAAATATATACACCAGTAGTACACATGTTCAGCAGTATTACAGTAAATATATACACCAGTAGTACACATGTTCAGCAGTATTACAGTAAATATATTCACCAGTAGTACACATGTTCAGTAGTATTACAGTAAATATATACACCAGTAGTACACATGTTCAGCAGTATTACACAGTAAATATATACACCAGTAGTACACATGTTCAGTAGTATTACAGTAAATATATACACAAGTAGTACACATGTTCAGCAGTATTACAGTAGTATATATACACCAGTAGTACACATGTTCAGTAGTATTACACAGTAAATATATACACCAGTAGTACACATGTTCAGTAGTATTACAGTAAATATATACACCAGTAGTACACATGTTCAGCAGTATTACACAGTAAATATATACACCAGTAGTACACATGTTCAGTAGTATTACAGTAAATATATACACCAGTAGTACACATGTTCAGCAGTATTACGCAGTAAATATATTCACCAGTGGTACACATGTTCAGTAGTATTACAGTAAATATATACACCAGTAGTACACATGTTCAGCAGTATTACACAGTAAATATATACACCAGTAGTACACATGTTCAGCAGTATTACAGTAAATATATACACCAGTAGTACACATGTTAAGCAGTATTACAGTAAATATATACACCAGTAGTACACATGTTCAGCAGTATTACAGTAAATATATACACCAGTAGTACACATGTTCAGCAGTATTACAGTAAATATATACACCAGTAGTACACATGTTCAGCAGTATTACAGTAAATATATACACCAGTAGTACACATGTTCAGCAGTATTACACAGTAAACATATACACCAGTAGTACACATGTTCAGCAGTATTACAGTAAATATAAACACCAGTAGTACACATGTTCAGCAGTATTACAGTAAATATATACACCAGTAGTACACATGTTCAGCAGTACTACACAGTAAATATATACACCAGTAGTACACATGTTCAGTAGTACTACACAGTAAATATATACACCAGTAGTACACATGTTCAGTAGTATTACACAGTAAATATATACACCAGTAGTACACATGTTCAGTAGTACTACACAGTAAATATATACACCAGTAGTACACATGTTCAGTAGTATTACACAGTAAATATATACACCAGTAGTACACATGTTCAGTAGTACTACACAGTAAATATATACACCAGTAGTACACATGTTCAGCAGTATTACAGTAAATATATACACCAGTAGTACACATGTTCAGTAGTATTACAGTAAATATATACACCAGTAGTACACATGTTCAGCAGTATTACAGTAAATATAAACACCAGTAGTACACATGTTCAGCAGTATTACAGTAAATATATACACCAGTAGTACACATGTTCAGCAGTACTACACAGTAAACATATACACCAGTAGTACACATGTTCAGTAGTACTACACAGTAAATATATACACCAGTAGTACACATGTTCAGTAGTATTACACAGTAAATATATACACCAGTAGTACACATGTTCAGTAGTACTACACAGTAAATATATACACCAGGAGTACACATGTTCAGCACTATTACAGTAAATATATACACCAGTAGTACACATGTTCAGCAGTCTTACAGTAAATATATACACCAGTAGTACACATGTTCAGCAGTATTACACAGTAAACATATACACCAGTAGTAGACATGTTCAGCAGTATTACAGTAAATATAAACACCAGTAGTACACATGTTCAGCAGTATTACAGTAAATATATACACCAGTAGTACACATGTTCAGCAGTACTACACAGTAAATATATACACCAGTAGTACACATGTTCAGTAGTACTACACAGTAAATATATACACCAGTAGTACACGTGTTCAGTAGTATTACAGTAAATATATACACCAGTAGTACACATGTTCAGCAGTATTACAGTAAATTTATACACCAGTAGTACACATGTTCAACAGTATTACAGTAAATATATACACCAGTAGTACACATGTTCAGTAGTATTGCAGTAAATATATACACCAGTAGTACACATGTTCAGCAGTATTACAGTAAATATATACACCAGTAGTACACATGTTCAGCAGTATTACACAGTAAATATATACACCAGTAGTACACATGTTCAGTATTATTACAGTAAATATATACACCAGTAGTACACATGGTCAGTAGTATAACAGTAAATATATACACCAGTAGTACACATGTTCAGTAGTATTACAGTAAATATATACACCAGTAGTACACATGTTCAGTAGTATTACAGTAAATATATACACCAGTAGTACACATGTTCAGTAGTATTACAGTAAATATATACACCAGTAGTACACATGTTCAGTAGTATTACACAGTAAATATATACACCAGTAGTACACATGTTCAGCAGTATTACAGTAAATATATACACCAGTAGTACACATGTTCAGCAGTATTACGCAGTAAATATATTCACCAGTAGTACACATGTTCAGCAGTATTACAGTAAATATATACACCAGTAGTACACATGTTCAGCAGTATTACAGTAAATATATTCACCAGTAGTACACATGTTCAGTAGTATTACAGTAAATATATACACCAGTAGTACACATGTTCAGCAGTATTACACAGTAAATATATACACCAGTAGTACACATGTTCAGTAGTTTTACACAGTAAATATATACACCAGTAGTACACATGTTCAGTAGTATTACAGTAAATATATACACCAGTAGTACACATGTTCAGCAGTATTACAGTAAATATATACACCAGTAGTACACATGTTCAGCAGTATTACGCAGTAAATATATTCACCAGTAGTACACATGTTCAGTAGTATTACAGTAAATATATGCACCAGTAGTACACATGTTCAGCAGTATTACAGTAAATATATACACCAGTAGTACACATGTTCAGCAGTATTACAGTAAATATATTCACCAGTAGTACACATGTTCAGTAGTATTACAGTAAATATATACACCAGTAGTACACATGTTCAGCAGTATTACACAGTAAATATATACACCAGTAGTACACATGTTCAGTAGTTTTACACAGTAAATATATACACCAGTAGTACACATGTTCAGTAGTATTACAGTAAATATATACACCAGTAGTACACATGTTCAGCAGTATTACAGTAAATATATACACCAGTAGTACACATGTTCAGCAGTATTACAGTAAATATATACACCAGTAGTACACATGTTAAGCAGTATTACAGTAAATATATACACCAGTAGTACACATGTTCAGCAGTATTACAGTAAATATATACACCAGTAGTACACATGTTCAGCAGTATTACAGTAAATATATACACCAGTAGTACACATGTTCAGCAGTATTACAGTAAATATATACACCAGTAGTACACATGTTCAGCAGTATTACACAGTAAACATATACACCAGTAGTACACATGTTCAGCAGTATTACAGTAAATATAAACACCAGTAGTACACATGTTCAGCAGTATTACAGTAAATATATACACCAGTAGTACACATGTTCAGCAGTACTACACAGTAAATATATACACCAGTAGTACACATGTTCAGTAGTACTACACAGTAAATATATACACCAGTAGTACACATGTTCAGTAGTATTACAGTAAATATATACACCAGTAGTACACATGTTCAGTAGTACTACACAGTAAATATATACACCAGTAGTACACATGTTCAGCAGTATTACAGTAAATATATACACCAGTAGTACACCTGTTCAGCAGTATTACAGTAAATATATTCACCAGTAGTACACATGTTCAGTAGTATTACAGTAAATATATACACCAGTAGTACACATGTTCAGCAGTATTACACAGTAAATATATACACCAGTAGTACACATGTTCAGTAGTATTACAGTAAATATATACACAAGTAGTACACATGTTCAGCAGTATTACAGTAGTATATATACACCAGTAGTACACATGTTCAGTAGTATTACACAGTAAATATATACACCAGTAGTACACATGTTCAGTAGTATTACAGTAAATATATACACCAGTAGTACACATGTTCAGCAGTATTACACAGTAAATATATACACCAGTAGTACACATGTTCAGTAGTATTACAGTAAATATATACACCAGTAGTACACATGTTCAGCAGTATTACGCAGTAAATATATACACCAGTAGTACACATGTTCAGCAGTATTACAGTAAATATATACACCAGTAGTACACATGTTCAGTAGTATTACAGTAAATATATACACCAGTAGTACACATGTTCAGCAGTATTGCAGTAAATATATTCACCAGTGGTACACATGTTCAGTAGTATTACAGTAAATATATACACCAGTAGTACACATGTTCAGCAGTATTACACAGTAAATATATACACCAGTAGTACACATGTTCAGCAGTATTACAGTAAATATATACACCAGTAGTACACATGTTAAGCAGTATTACAGTAAATATATACACCAGTAGTACACATGTTCAGCAGTATTACAGTAAATATATACACCAGTAGTACACATGTTCAGCAGTATTACAGTAAATATATACACCAGTAGTACACATGTTCAGCAGTATTACAGTAAATATATACACCAGTAGTACACATGTTCAGCAGTATTACACAGTAAACATATACACCAGTAGTACACATGTTCAGCAGTATTACAGTAAATATATACACCAGTAGTACACATGTTCAGCAGTATTACAGTAAATATATACACCAGTAGTACACATGTTCAGCAGTATTACACAGTAAACATATACACCAGTAGTACACATGTTCAGCAGTATTACAGTAAATATATTCACCAGTGGTACACATGTTCAGTAGTATTACAGTAAATATATACACCAGTAGTACACATGTTCAGCAGTATTACACAGTAAATATATACACCAGTAGTACACATGTTCAGCAGTATTACAGTAAATATATACACCAGTAGTACACATGTTAAGCAGTATTACAGTAAATATATACACCAGTAGTACACATGTTCAGCAGTATTACAGTAAATATATACACCAGTAGTACACATGTTCAGCAGTATTACAGTAAATATAAACACCAGTAGTACACATGTTCAGCAGTATTACAGTAAATATATACACCAGTAGTACACATGTTCAGCAGTACTACACAGTAAATATATACACCAGTAGTACACATGTTCAGTAGTACTACACAGTAAATATATACACCAGTAGTACACATGTTCAGTAGTATTACACATTAAATATATACACCAGTAGTACACATGTTCAGTAGTACTACACAGTAAATATATACACCAGTAGTACACATGTTCAGTAGTATTACACAGTAAATATATACACCAGTAGTACACATGTTCAGTAGTACTACACAGTAAATATATACACCAGTAGTACACATGTTCAGCAGTATTACAGTAAATATATACACCAATAGTACACATGTTCAGTAGTATTACAGTAAATATATACACCAGTAGTACACATGTTCAGCAGTATTACAGTAAATATAAACACCAGTAGTACACATGTTCAGCAGTATTACAGTAAATATATACACCAGTAGTACACATGTTCAGCAGTACTACACAGTAAACATATACACCAGTAGTACACATGTTCAGTAGTACTACACAGTAAATATATACACCAGTAGTACACATGTTCAGTAGTATTACACAGTAAATATATACACCAGTAGTACACATGTTCAGTAGTACTACACAGTAAATATATACACCAGGAGTACACATGTTCAGCAGTATTACAGTAAATATATACACCAGTAGTACACATGTTCAGCAGTCTTACAGTAAATATATACACCAGTAGTACACATGTTCAGCAGTATTACACAGTAAACATATACACCAGTAGTAGACATGTTCAGCAGTATTACAGTAAATATAAACACCAGTAGTACACATGTTCAGCAGTATTACAGTAAATATATACACCAGTAGTACACATGTTCAGCAGTACTACACAGTAAATATATACACCAGTAGTACACATGTTCAGTAGTACTACACAGTAAATATATACACCAGTAGTACACGTGTTCAGTAGTATTACAGTAAATATATACACCAGTAGTACACATGTTCAGCAGTATTACAGTAAATTTATACACCAGTAGTACACATGTTCAACAGTATTACAGTAAATATATACACCAGTAGTACACATGTTCAGTAGTATTGCAGTAAATATATACACCAGTAGTACACATGTTCAGCAGTATTACAGTAAATATATACACCAGTAGTACACATGTTCAGCAGTATTACACAGTAAATATATACACCAGTAGTACACATGTTCAGTATTATTACAGTAAATATATACACCAGTAGTACACATGTTCAGTAGTATTACACAGTAAATATATACACCAGTAGTACACATGTTCAGTAGTACTACACAGTAAATATATACACCAGTAGTACACATGTTCAGCAGTATTACAGTAAATATATAAACCAGTAGTACACATGTTCAGTAGTATTACAGTAAATATATACACCAGTAGTACACATGTTCAGTAGTATTACACAGTAAATATATACACCAGTAGTACACATGTTCAGCAGTATTACAGTAAATATATACACCAGTAGTACACATGTTCAGCAGTATTACGCAGTAAATATATTCACCAGTAGTACACATGTTCAGTAGTATTACAGTAAATATATGCACCAGTAGTACACATGTTCAGCAGTATTACAGTAAATATATACACCAGTAGTACACATGTTCAGCAGTATTACAGTAAATATATTCACCAGTAGTACACATGTTCAGTAGTATTACAGTAAATATATACACCAGTAGTACACATGTTCAGCAGTATTACACAGTAAATATATACACCAGTAGTACACATGTTCAGTAGTTTTACACAGTAAATATATACACCAGTAGTACACATGTTCAGTAGTATTACAGTAAATATATACACCAGTAGTACACATGTTCAGCAGTATTACGCAGTAAATATATTCACCAGTAGTACACATGTTCAGTAGTATTACAGTAAATATATACACCAGTAGTACACATGTTCAGCAGTATTACACAGTAAATATATACACCAGTAGTACACATGTTCAGCAGTATTACAGTAAATATATACACCAGTAGTACACATGTTCAGCAGTATTACAGTAAATATATACACCAGTAGTACACATGTTCAGCAGTATTACAGTAAATATATTCACCAGTAGTACACATGTTCAGTAGTATTACAGTAAATATATACACCAGTAGTACACATGTTCAGCAGTATTACACAGTAAATATATACACCAGTAGTACACATGTTCAGCAGTATTACAGTAAATATATACACCAGTAGTACACATGTTCAGCAGTATTACAGTAAATATATACACCAGTAGTACACATGTTCAGCAGTATTACAGTAAATATAAACACCAGTAGTACACATGTTCAGCAGTATTACAGTAAATATATACACCAGTAGTACACATGTTCAGCAGTACTACACAGTAAATATATACACCAGTAGTACACATGGTCAGTTGTATTACAGTAAATATATACACCAGTAGTACACATGGTCAGTAGTATTACAGTAAATATATACACAAGTAGTACACATGTTCAGCAGTATTACAGTAGTATATATACACCAGTAGTACACATGTTCAGTAGTATTACACAGTAAATATAAACACCAGTAGTACACATGTTCAGTAGTATTACAGTAAATATATACACCAGTAGTACACATGTTCAGCAGTATTACACAGTAAATATATACACCAGTAGTACACATGTTCAGTAGTATTACAGTAAATATATACACCAGTAATACACATGTTCAGCAGTATTACGCAGTAAATATATTCACCAGTAGTACACATGTTCAGTAGTATTACAGTAAATATATACACCAGTAGTACACATGTTCAGCAGTATTACAGTAAATATATACACCAGTAGTACACATGTTCAGCAGTATTACAGTAAATATATACACCAGTAGTACACATGTTAAGCAGTATTACAGTAAATATATACACCAGTAGTACACATGTTCAGTAGTATTACAGTAAATATATACACCAGTAGTACACATGTTCAGCAGTATTACAGTAAATATATACACCAGTAGTACACATGTTCAGCAGTATTACAGTAAATATATACACCAGTAGTACACATGTTCAGTAGTATTACACAGTAAACATATACACCAGTAGTACACATGTTCAGCAGTATTACAGTAAATATAAACACCAGTAGTACACATGTTCAGCAGTATTACAGTAAATATATACACCAGTAGTACACATGTTCAGCAGTACTACACAGTAAATATATACACCAGTAGTACACATGTTCAGTAGTACTACACAGTAAATATATACACCAGTAGTACACATGTTCAGTAGTATTACAGTAAATATATACACCAGTAGTACACATGTTCAGTAGTACTACACAGTAAATATATACACCAGTAGTACACATGTTCAGTAGTATTACACAGTAAATATATACACCAGTAGTACACATGTTCAGTAGTACTACACAGTAAATATATACACCAGTAGTACACATGTTCAGCAGTATTACAGTAAATATATAAACCAGTAGTACACATGTTCAGTTGTATTACAGTAAATATATACACCAGTAGTACACATGTTCAGCAGTATTACAGTAAATATAAACACCAGTAGTACACATGTTCAGCAGTATTACAGTAAATATATACACCAGTAGTACACATGTTCAGCAGTACTACACAGTAAACATATACACCAGTAGTACACATGTTCAGTAGTACTACACAGTAAATATATACACCAGTAGTACACATGTTCAGTAGTATTACACAGTAAATATATACACCAGTAGTACACATGTTCAGTAGTACTACACAGTAAATATATACACCAGTAGTACACATGTTCAGCAGTATTACAGTAAATATATACACCAGTAGTACACATGTTCAGCAGTATTACACAGTAAACATATACACCAGTAGTAGACATGTTCAGCAGTATTACAGTAAATATAAACACCAGTAGTACACATGTTCAGCAGTATTACAGTAAATATATACACCAGTAGTACACATGTTCAGCAGTACTACACAGTAAATATATACACCAGTAGTACACATGTTCAGTAGTACTACACAGTAAATATATACACCAGTAGTAGACATGTTCAGCAGTATTACAGTAAATATAAACACCAGTAGTACACATGTTCAGCAGTATTACAGTAAATATATACACCAGTAGTACACATGTTCAGCAGTACTACACAGTAAATATATACACCAGTAGTACACATGTTCAGTAGTACTACACAGTAAATATATACACCAGTAGTACACATGTTCAGTAGTATTACACAGTAAATATATACACCAGTAGTACACATGTTCAGTAGTACTACACAGTAAATATATACACCAGTAGTACACATGTTCAGTAGTATTACACAGTAAATATATACACCAGTAGTACACATGTTCAGTAGTACTACACAGTAAATATATACACCAGTAGTACACATGTTCAGCAGTATTACAGTAAATATATACACCAGTAGTACACATGTTCAGTAGTATTACAGTAAATATATACACCAGTAGTACACATGTTCAGCAGTATTACAGTAAATATAAACACCAGTAGTACACATGTTCAGCAGTATTACAGTAAATATATACACCAGTAGTACACATGTTCAGCAGTACTACACAGTAAACATATACACCAGTAGTACACATGTTCAGTAGTACTACACAGTAAATATATACACCAGTAGTACACATGTTCAGTAGTATTACACAGTAAATATATACACCAGTAGTACACATGTTCAGTAGTACTACACAGTAAATATATACACCAGTAGTACACATGTTCAGCAGTATTACAGTAAATATATACACCAGTAGTACACATGTTCAGCAGTATTACAGTAAATATATACACCAGTAGTACACATGTTCAGCAGTATTACACAGTAAACATATACACCAGTAGTAGACATGTTCAGCAGTATTACAGTAAATATAAACACCAGTAGTACACATGTTCAGCAGTATTACAGTAAATATATACACCAGTAGTACACATGTTCAGCAGTACTACACAGTAAATATATACACCAGTAGTACACATGTTCAGTAGTATTACAGTAAATATATACACCAGTAGTACACATGTTCAGCAGTATTACGCAGTAAATATATTCACCAGTAGTACACATGTTCAGTAGTATTACAGTAAATATATACACCAGTAGTACACATGTTCAGCAGTATTACACAGTAAATATATACACCAGTAGTACACATGTTCAGCAGTATTACAGTAAATATATACACCAGTAGTACACATGTTAAGCAGTATTACAGTAAATATATACACCAGTAGTACACATGTTCAGCAGTATTACAGTAAATATATACACCAGTAGTACACATGTTCAGCAGTATTACAGTAAATATATACACCAGTAGTACACATGTTCAGCAGTATTACAGTAAATATATACACCAGTAGTACACATGTTCAGCAGTATTACACAGTAAACATATACACCAGTAGTACACATGTTCAGCAGTATTACAGTAAATATAAACACCAGTAGTACACATGTTCAGCAGTATTACAGTAAATATATACACCAGTAGTACACATGTTCAGCAGTACTACACAGTAAATATATACACCAGTAGTACACATGTTCAGTAGTACTACACAGTAAATATATACACCAGTAGTACACATGTTCAGTAGTATTACACAGTAAATATATACACCAGTAGTACACATGTTCAGTAGTATTACACAGTAAATATATACACCAGTAGAACACATGTTCAGCAGTATTACAGTAAATATATACACCAGTAGTACACATGTTCAGTAGTATTACAGTAAATATATACACCAGTAGTACACATGTTCAGCAGTATTACAGTAAATATAAACACCAGTAGTACACATGTTCAGCAGTATTACAGTAAATATATACACCAGTAGTACACATGTTCAGCAGTACTACACAGTAAACATATACACCAGTAGTACACATGTTCAGTAGTACTACACAGTAAATATATACACCAGTAGTACACATGTTCAGTAGTATTACACAGTAAATATATACACCAGTAGTACACATGTTCAGCAGTATTACACAGTAAACATATACACCAGTAGTACACATGTTCAGCAGTATTACAGTAAATATAAACACCAGTAGTACACATGTTCAGCAGTATTACAGTAAATATATACACCAGTAGTACACATGTTCAGCAGTACTACACAGTAAATATATACACCAGTAGTACACATGTTCAGTAGTATTACACAGTAAATATATACACCAGTAGTACACATGTTCAGTAGTACTACACAGTAAATATATACACCAGTAGTACACATGTTCAGCAGTATTACAGTAAATATATACACCAGTAGTACACATGTTCAGCAGTATTACAGTAAATATATACACCAGTAGTACACATGTTCAGCAGTATTACACAGTAAACATATACACCAGTAGTAGACATGTTCAGCAGTATTACAGTAAATATAAACACCAGTAGTACACATGTTCAGCAGTATTACAGTAAATATATACACCAGTAGTACACATGTTCAGCAGTACTACACAGTAAATATATACACCAGTAGTACACATGTTCAGTAGTATTACAGTAAATATATACACCAGTAGTACACATGTTCAGCAGTATTACGCAGTAAATATATTCACCAGTAGTACACATGTTCAGTAGTATTACAGTAAATATATACACCAGTAGTACACATGTTCAGCAGTATTACACAGTAAATATATACACCAGTAGTACACATGTTCAGCAGTATTACAGTAAATATATACACCAGTAGTACACATGTTAAGCAGTATTACAGTAAATATATACACCAGTAGTACACATGTTCAGCAGTATTACAGTAAATATATACACCAGTAGTACACATGTTCAGCAGTATTACAGTAAATATATACACCAGTAGTACACATGTTCAGCAGTATTACAGTAAATATATACACCAGTAGTACACATGTTCAGCAGTATTACACAGTAAACATATACACCAGTAGTACACATGTTCAGCAGTATTACAGTAAATATAAACACCAGTAGTACACATGTTCAGCAGTATTACAGTAAATATATACACCAGTAGTACACATGTTCAGCAGTACTACACAGTAAATATATACACCAGTAGTACACATGTTCAGTAGTACTACACAGTAAATATATACACCAGTAGTACACATGTTCAGTAGTATTACACAGTAAATATATACACCAGTAGTACACATGTTCAGTAGTACTACACAGTAAATATATACACCAGTAGAACACATGTTCAGCAGTATTACAGTAAATATATACACCAGTAGTACACATGTTCAGTAGTATTACAGTAAATATATACACCAGTAGTACACATGTTCAGCAGTATTACAGTAAATATAAACACCAGTAGTACACATGTTCAGCAGTATTACAGTAAATATATACACCAGTAGTACACATGTTCAGCAGTACTACACAGTAAACATATACACCAGTAGTACACATGTTCAGTAGTACTACACAGTAAATATATACACCAGTAGTACACATGTTCAGTAGTATTACACAGTAAATATATACACCAGTAGTACACATGTTCAGCAGTATTACACAGTAAACATATACACCAGTAGTACACATGTTCAGCAGTATTACAGTAAATATAAACACCAGTAGTACACATGTTCAGCAGTATTACAGTAAATATATACACCAGTAGTACACATGTTCAGCAGTACTACACAGTAAATATATACACCAGTAGTACACATGTTCAGTAGTACTACACAGTAAATATATACACCAGTAGTACACATGTTCAGTAGTATTACACAGTAAATATATACACCAGTAGTACACATGTTCAGTAGTACTACACAGTAAATATATACACCAGTAGAACACATGTTCAGCAGTATTACAGTAAATATATACACCAGTAGTACACATGTTCAGTAGTATTACAGTAAATATATACACCAGTAGTACACATGTTCAGCAGTATTACAGTAAATATAAACACCAGTAGTACACATGTTCAGCAGTATTACAGTAAATATATACACCAGTAGTACACATGTTCAGCAGTACTACACAGTAAACATATACACCAGTAGTACACATGTTCAGTAGTACTACACAGTAAATATATACACCAGTAGTACACATGTTCAGTAGTATTACACAGTAAATATATACACCAGTAGTACACATGTTCAGTAGTACTACACAGTAAATATATACACCAGTAGTACACATGTTCAGCCTTATTACAGTAAATATATACACCAGTAGTACACATGTTCAGCAGTACTACACAGTAAATATATACACCAGTAGTACACATGTTCAGTAGTACTACACAGTAAATATATACACCAGTAGTACACGTGTTCAGTAGTATTACAGTAAATATATACACCAGTAGTACACATGTTCAGCAGTATTACAGTAAATTTATACACCAGTAGTACACATGTTCAGCAGTATTACAGTAAATATATACACCAGTAGTACACATGTTCAGCAGTATTACACAGTAAATATATACACCAGTAGTACACATGTTCAGTATTATTACAGTAAATATATACACCAGTAGTACACATGGTCAGTAGTATAACAGTAAATATATACACCAGTAGTACACATGTTCAGTAGTATTACAGTAAATATATACACCAGTAGTACACATGTTCAGCAGTATTACACAGTAAATATATACACCAGTAGTACACATGTTCAGTAGTATTACAGTAAATATATACACCAGTAGTACACATGTTCAGTAGTATTACACAGTAAATATATACACCAGTAGTACACATGTTCAGCAGTATTACAGTAAATATATACACCAGTAGTACACATGTTCAGCAGTATTACGCAGTAAATATATTCACCAGTAGTACACATGTTCAGTAGTATTACAGTAAATATATGCACCAGTAGTACACATGTTCAGCAGTATTACAGTAAATATATACACCAGTAGTACACATGTTCAGCAGTATTACAGTAAATATATTCACCAGTAGTACACATGTTCAGTAGTATTACAGTAAATATATACACCAGTAGTACACATGTTCAGCAGTATTACACAGTAAATATATACACCAGTAGTACACATGTTCAGTAGTTTTACACAGTAAATATATACACCAGTAGTACACATGTTCAGTAGTATTACAGTAAATATATACACCAGTAGTACACATGTTCAGCAGTATTACGCAGTAAATATATTCACCAGTAGTACACATGTTCAGTAGTATTACAGTAAATATATACACCAGTAGTACACATGTTCAGCAGTATTACACAGTAAATATATACACCAGTAGTACACATGTTCAGCAGTATTACAGTAAATATATACACCAGTAGTACACATGTTCAGCAGTATTACAGTAAATATATACACCAGTAGTACACATGTTCAGCAGTATTACAGTAAATATATTCACCAGTAGTACACATGTTCAGTAGTATTACAGTAAATATATACACCAGTAGTACACATGTTCAGCAGTATTACACAGTAAATATATACACCAGTAGTACACATGTTCAGCAGTATTACAGTAAATATATACACCAGTAGTACACATGTTCAGCAGTATTACAGTAAATATATACACCAGTAGTACACATGTTCAGCAGTATTACAGTAAATATATACACCAGTAGTACACATGTTCAGCAGTATTACAGTAAATATATACACCAGTAGTACACATGTTCAGTAGTATTACAGTAAATATATACACCAGTAGTACACATGTTCAGCAGTACTACACAGTAAATATATACACCAGTAGTACACATGGTCAGTTGTATTACAGTAAATATATACACCAGTAGTACACATGGTCAGTAGTATTACAGTAAATATATACACAAGTAGTACACATGTTCAGCAGTATTACAGTAGTATATATACACCAGTAGTACACATGTTCAGTAGTATTACACAGTAAATATATACACCAGTAGTACACATGTTCAGTAGTATTACAGTAAATATATACACCAGTAGTACACATGTTCAGCAGTATTACACAGTAAATATATACACCAGTAGTACACATGTTCAGTAGTATTACAGTAAATATATACACCAGTAATACACATGTTCAGCAGTATTACGCAGTAAATATGTTCACCAGTAGTACACATGTTCAGTAGTATTACAGTAAATATATACACCAGTAGTACACATGTTCAGCAGTATTACAGTAAATATATACACCAGTAGTACACATGTTCAGCAGTATTACAGTAAATATATACACCAGTAGTACACATGTTAAGCAGTATTACAGTAAATATATACACCAGTAGTACACATGTTCAGCAGTATTACAGTAAATATATACACCAGTAGTACACATGTTCAGCAGTATTACAGTAAATATATACACCAGTAGTACACATGTTCAGCAGTATTACAGTAAATATATACACCAGTAGTACACATGTTCAGCAGTATTACACAGTAAACATATACACCAGTAGTACACATGTTCAGCAGTATTACAGTAAATATAAACACCAGTAGTACACATGTTCAGCAGTATTACAGTAAATATATACACCAGTAGTACACATGTTCAGCAGTACTACACAGTAAATATATACACCAGTAGTACACATGTTCAGTAGTACTACACAGTAAATATATACACCAGTAGTACACATGTTCAGTAGTATTACAGTAAATATATACACCAGTAGTACACATGTTCAGTAGTACTACACAGTAAATATATACACCAGTAGTACACATGTTCAGTAGTATTACACAGTAAATATATACACCAGTAGTACACATGTTCAGTAGTACTACACAGTAAATATATACACCAGTAGTACACATGTTCAGCAGTATTACAGTAAATATATACACCAGTAGTACACATGTTCAGTTGTATTACAGTAAATATATACACCAGTAGTACACATGGTCAGTAGTATTACAGTAAATATATACACAAGTAGTACACATGTTCAGCAGTATTACAGTAGTATATATACACCAGTAGTACACATGTTCAGTAGTATTACACAGTAAATATATACACCAGTAGTACACATGTTCAGTAGTATTACAGTAAATATATACACCAGTAGTACACATGTTCAGCAGTATTACACAGTAAATATATACACCAGTAGTACACATGTTCAGTAGTATTACAGTAAATATATACACCAGTAATACACATGTTCAGCAGTATTACGCAGTAAATATATTCACCAGTAGTACACATGTTCAGTAGTATTACAGTAAATATATACACCAGTAGTACACATGTTCAGCAGTATTACAGTAAATATATACACCAGTAGTACACATGTTCAGCAGTATTACAGTAAATATATACACCAGTAGTACACATGTTAAGCAGTATTACAGTAAATATATACACCAGTAGTACACATGTTCAGCAGTATTACAGTAAATATATACACCAGTAGTACACATGTTCAGCAGTATTACAGTAAATATATACACCAGTAGTACACATGTTCAGCAGTATTACAGTAAATATATACACCAGTAGTACACATGTTCAGCAGTATTACACAGTAAACATATACACCAGTAGTACACATGTTCAGCAGTATTACAGTAAATATAAACACCAGTAGTACACATGTTCAGCAGTATTACAGTAAATATATACACCAGTAGTACACATGTTCAGCAGTACTACACAGTAAATATATACACCAGTAGTACACATGTTCAGTAGTACTACACAGTAAATATATACACCAGTAGTACACATGTTCAGTAGTATTACAGTAAATATATACACCAGTAGTACACATGTTCAGTAGTACTACACAGTAAATATATACACCAGTAGTACACATGTTCAGTAGTATTACACAGTAAATATATACACCAGTAGTACACATGTTCAGTAGTACTACACAGTAAATATATACACCAGTAGTACACATGTTCAGCAGTATTACAGTAAATATATACACCAGTAGTACACATGTTCAGTTGTATTACAGTAAATATATACACCAGTAGTACACATGTTCAGCAGTATTACAGTAAATATAAACACCAGTAGTACACATGTTCAGCAGTATTACAGTAAATATATACACCAGTAGTACACATGTTCAGCAGTACTACACAGTAAACATATACACCAGTAGTACACATGTTCAGTAGTACTACACAGTAAATATATACACCAGTAGTACACATGTTCAGTAGTATTACACAGTAAATATATACACCAGTAGTACACATGTTCAGTAGTACTACACAGTAAATATATACACCAGTAGTACACATGTTCAGCAGTATTACAGTAAATATATACACCAGTAGTACACATGTTCAGCAGTATTACAGTAAATATATACACCAGTAGTACACATGTTCAGCAGTATTACACAGTAAACATATACACCAGTAGTAGACATGTTCAGCAGTATTACAGTAAATATAAACACCAGTAGTACACATGTTCAGCAGTATTACAGTAAATATATACACCAGTAGTACACATGTTCAGCAGTACTACACAGTAAATATATACACCAGTAGTACACATGTTCAGTAGTACTACACAGTAAATATATACACCAGTAGTACACATGTTCAGTAGTATTACACAGTAAATATATACACCAGTAGTACACATGTTCAGTAGTACTACACAGTAAATATATACACCAGTAGTACACATGTTCAGTAGTATTACACAGTAAATATATACACCAGTAGTACACATGTTCAGTAGTACTACACAGTAAATATATACACCAGTAGTACACATGTTCAGCAGTATTACAGTAAACATATACACCAGTAGTACACATGTTCAGCAGTATTACAGTAAATATATACACCAGTAGTACACATGTTCAGCAGTATTACAGTAAATATAAACACCAGTAGTACACATGTTCAGCAGTATTACAGTAAATATATACACCAGTAGTACACATGTTCAGCAGTACTACACAGTAAACATATACACCAGTAGTACACATGTTCAGCAGTATTACAGTAAATATATACACCTGTAGTACACATGTTCAGCAGTACTACACAGTAAACATATACACCAGTAGTACACATGTTCAGTAGTACTACACAGTAAATATATACACCAGTAGTACACATGTTCAGTAGTATTACACAGTAAATATATACACCAGTAGTACACATGTTCAGCAGTATTACAGTAAATATATACACCAGTAGTACACATGTTCAGCAGTATTACACAGTAAACATATACACCAGTAGTAGACATGTTCAGCAGTATTACAGTAAATATAAACACCAGTAGTACACATGTTCAGCAGTATTACAGTAAATATATACACCAGTAGTACACATGTTCAGCAGTACTACACAGTAAATATATACACCAGTAGTACACATGTTCAGTAGTATTACAGTAAATATATACACCAGTAGTACACATGTTCAGCAGTATTACGCAGTAAATATATTCACCAGTAGTACACATGTTCAGTAGTATTACAGTAAATATATACACCAGTAGTACACATGTTCAGCAGTATTACACAGTAAATATATACACCAGTAGTACACATGTTCAGCAGTATTACAGTAAATATATACACCAGTAGTACACATGTTAAGCAGTATTAAAGTAAATATATACACCAGTAGTACACATGTTCAGCAGTATTACAGTAAATATATACACCAGTAGTACACATGTTCAGCAGTACTACACAGTAAATATATACACCAGTAGTACACATGTTCAGTAGTACTACACAGTAAATATATACACCAGTAGTACACATGTTCAGTAGTATTACACAGTAAATATATACACCAGTAGTACACATGTTCAGTAGTACTACACAGTAAATATATACACCAGTAGTACACATGTTCAGTAGTATTACACAGTAAATATATACACCAGTAGTACACATGTTCAGTAGTACTACACAGTAAATATATACACCAGTAGTACACATGTTCAGCAGTATTACAGTAAACATATACACCAGTAGTACACATGTTCAGCAGTATTACAGTAAATATATACACCAGTAGTACACATGTTCAGCAGTATTACAGTAAATATAAACACCAGTAGTACACATGTTCAGCAGTATTACAGTAAATATATACACCAGTAGTACACATGTTCAGCAGTACTACACAGTAAACATATACACCAGTAGTACACATGTTCAGCAGTATTACAGTAAATATATACACCTGTAGTACACATGTTCAGCAGTACTACACAGTAAACATATACACCAGTAGTACACATGTTCAGTAGTACTACACAGTAAATATATACACCAGTAGTACACATGTTCAGTAGTATTACACAGTAAATATATACACCAGTAGTACACATGTTCAGCAGTATTACAGTAAATATATACACCAGTAGTACACATGTTCAGCAGTATTACACAGTAAACATATACACCAGTAGTAGACATGTTCAGCAGTATTACAGTAAATATAAACACCAGTAGTACACATGTTCAGCAGTATTACAGTAAATATATACACCAGTAGTACACATGTTCAGCAGTACTACACAGTAAATATATACACCAGTAGTACACATGTTCAGTAGTATTACAGTAAATATATACACCAGTAGTACACATGTTCAGCAGTATTACGCAGTAAATATATTCACCAGTAGTACACATGTTCAGTAGTATTACAGTAAATATATACACCAGTAGTACACATGTTCAGCAGTATTACACAGTAAATATATACACCAGTAGTACACATGTTCAGCAGTATTACAGTAAATATATACACCAGTAGTACACATGTTAAGCAGTATTAAAGTAAATATATACACCAGTAGTACACATGTTCAGCAGTATTACAGTAAATATATACACCAGTAGTACACATGTTCAGCAGTATTACAGTAAATATATACACCAGTAGTACACATGTTCAGCAGTATTACAGTAAATATAAACACCAGTAGTACACATGTTCAGCAGTATTACAGTAAATATATACACCAGTAGTACACATGTTCAGCAGTACTACACAGTAAATATATACACCAGTAGTACACATGTTCAGTAGTACTACACAGTAAATATATACACCAGTAGTACACATGTTCAGTAGTATTACACAGTAAATATATACACCAGTAGTACACATGTTCAGTAGTACTACACAGTAAATATATACACCAGTAGTACACATGTTCAGCAGTATTACAGTAAATATATACACCAGTAGTACACATGTTCAGTAGTATTACAGTAAATATATACACCAGTAGTACACATGTTCAGCAGTATTACAGTAAATATAAACACCAGTAGTACACATGTTCAGCAGTATTACAGTAAATATATACACCAGTAGTACACATGTTCAGCAGTATTACAGTAAATATATACACCAGTAGTACACATGTTCAGCAGTATTACAGTAAATATATACACCAGTAGTACACATGTTCAGCAGTATTACACAGTAAACATATACACCAGTAGTACACATGTTCAGCAGTATTACAGTAAATATAAACACCAGTAGTACACATGTTCAGCAGTATTACAGTAAATATATACACCAGTAGTACACATGTTCAGCAGTACTACACAGTAAATATATACACCAGTAGTACACATGTTCAGTAGTACTACACAGTAAATATATACACCAGTAGTACACATGTTCAGTAGTATTACAGTAAATATATACACCAGTAGTACACATGTTCAGTAGTACTACACAGTAAATATATACACCAGTAGTACACATGTTCAGTAGTATTACACAGTAAATATATACACCAGTAGTACACATGTTCAGTAGTACTACACAGTAAATATATACACCAGTAGTACACATGTTCAGCAGTATTACAGTAAATATATACACCAGTAGTACACATGTTCAGTTGTATTACAGTAAATATATACACCAGTAGTACACATGTTCAGCAGTATTACAGTAAATATAAACACCAGTAGTACACATGTTCAGCAGTATTACAGTAAATATATACACCAGTAGTACACATGTTCAGTAGTACTACACAGTAAATATATACACCAGTAGTACACATGTTCAGCAGTATTACAGTAAATATATACACCAGTAGTACACATGTTCAGCAGTACTACACAGTAAACATATACACCAGTAGTACACATGTTCAGTAGTACTACACAGTAAATATATACACCAGTAGTACACATGTTCAGTAGTATTACACAGTAAATATATACACCAGTAGTACACATGTTCAGTAGTACTACACAGTAAATATATACACCAGTAGTACACATGTTCAGCAGTACTACACAGTAAACATATACACCAGTAGTACACATGTTCAGTAGTACTACACAGTAAATATATACACCAGTAGTACACATGTTCAGTAGTATTACACAGTAAATATATACACCAGTAGTACACATGTTCAGCAGTATTACAGTAAATATATACACCAGTAGTACACATGTTCAGCAGTATTACACAGTAAACATATACACCAGTAGTAGACATGTTCAGCAGTATTACAGTAAATATAAACACCAGTAGTACACATGTTCAGCAGTATTACAGTAAATATATACACCAGTAGTACACATGTTCAGCAGTACTACACAGTAAATATATACACCAGTAGTACACATGTTCAGTTGTATTACAGTAAATATATACACCAGTAGTACACATGTTCAGCAGTATTACAGTAAATATAAACACCAGTAGTACACATGTTCAGCAGTATTACAGTAAATATATACACCAGTAGTACACATGTTCAGTAGTACTACACAGTAAATATATACACCAGTAGTACACATGTTCAGCAGTATTACAGTAAATATATACACCAGTAGTACACATGTTCAGCAGTACTACACAGTAAACATATACACCAGTAGTACACATGTTCAGTAGTACTACACAGTAAATATATACACCAGTAGTACACATGTTCAGTAGTATTACACAGTAAATATATACACCAGTAGTACACATGTTCAGTAGTACTACACAGTAAATATATACACCAGTAGTACACATGTTCAGCAGTACTACACAGTAAACATATACACCAGTAGTACACATGTTCAGTAGTACTACACAGTAAATATATACACCAGTAGTACACATGTTCAGTAGTATTACACAGTAAATATATACACCAGTAGTACACATGTTCAGCAGTATTACAGTAAATATATACACCAGTAGTACACATGTTCAGCAGTATTACACAGTAAACATATACACCAGTAGTAGACATGTTCAGCAGTATTACAGTAAATATAAACACCAGTAGTACACATGTTCAGCAGTATTACAGTAAATATATACACCAGTAGTACACATGTTCAGCAGTACTACACAGTAAATATATACACCAGTAGTACACATGTTCAGTAGTATTACAGTAAATATATACACCAGTAGTACACATGTTCAGCAGTATTACGCAGTAAATATATTCACCAGTAGTACACATGTTCAGTAGTATTACAGTAAATATATACACCAGTAGTACACATGTTCAGCAGTATTACACAGTAAATATATACACCAGTAGTACACATGTTCAGCAGTATTACAGTAAATATATACACCAGTAGTACACATGTTAAGCAGTATTAAAGTAAATATATACACCAGTGGTACACATGTTCAGCAGTATTACAGTAAATATATACACCAGTAGTACACATGTTCAGCAGTATTACAGTAAATATATACACCAGTAGTACACATGTTCAGCAGTATTACAGTAAATATAAACACCAGTAGTACACATGTTCAGCAGTATTACAGTAAATATATACACCAGTAGTACACATGTTCAGCAGTACTACACAGTAAATATATACACCAGTAGTACACATGTTCAGTAGTACTACACAGTAAATATATACACCAGTAGTACACATGTTCAGTAGTATTACACAGTAAATATATACACCAGTAGTACACATGTTCAGTAGTACTACACAGTAAATATATACACCAGTAGTACACATGTTCAGCAGTATTACAGTAAATATATACACCAGTAGTACACATGTTCAGTAGTATTACAGTAAATATATACACCAGTAGTACACATGTTCAGCAGTATTACAGTAAATATATACACCAGTAGTACACATGTTCAGTAGTACTACACAGTAAATATATACACCAGTAGTACACATGTTCAGTAGTATTACACAGTAAATATATACACCAGTAGTACACATGTTCAGTAGTACTACACAGTAAATATATACACCAGTAGTACACATGTTCAGCAGTATTACAGTAAATATATACACCAGTAGTACACATGTTCAGTTGTATTACAGTAAATATATACACCAGTAGTACACATGTTCAGCAGTATTACAGTAAATATAAACACCAGTAGTACACATGTTCAGCAGTATTACAGTAAATATATGCACCAGTAGTACACATGTTCAGCAGTACTACACAGTAAACATATACACCAGTAGTACACATGTTCAGTAGTACTACACAGTAAATATATACACCAGTAGTACACATGTTCAGTAGTATTACACAGTAAATATATACACCAGTAGTACACATGTTCAGTAGTACTACACAGTAAATATATACACCAGTAGTACACATGTTCAGCAGTATTACAGTAAATATATACACCAATAGTACACATGTTCAGTAGTATTACACAGTAAATATATACACCAGTAGTACACATGTTCAGCAGTATTACACAGTAAATATATACACCAGTAGTACACATGTTCAGCAGTTTTACACAGTAAATATATACACCAGTAGTACACATGTTCAGCAGTATTACACAGTAAATATATACACCAGTAGTACACATGTTCAGTAGTATTACAGTAAATATATACACCAGTAGTACACATGTTCAGCAGTATTACACAGTAAATATATACACCAGTAGTACACATGTTCAGCAGTATTACACAGTAAATATATACACCAGTAGTACACATGTTCAGCAGTATTACACAGTAAATATATACACCAGTAGTACACATGTTCAGCAGTATTACAGTAAATATATACACCAGTAGTACACATGTTCAGTAGTATTACAGTAAATATATACACCAGTAGTACACATGTTCAGCAGTATTACACAGTAAATATATACACCAGTAGTACACATGTTCAGTAGTATTACAGTAAATATATACACCAGTAGTACACATGTTCAGCAGTATTACAGTAAATATATACACCAGTAGTACACATGTTCAGCAGTATTACAGTAAATATATACACCAGTAGTACACATGTTCAGCAGTATTACAGTAAATATAAACACCAGTAGTACACATGTTCAGCAGTATTACAGTAAATATATACACCAGTAGTACACATGTTCAGCAGTACTACACAGTAAACATATACACCAGTAGTACACATGTTCAGTAGTACTACACAGTAAATATATACACCAGTAGTACACATGTTCAGTAGTATTACACAGTAAATATATACACCAGTAGTACACATGTTCAGTAGTACTACACAGTAAATATATACACCAGTAGTACACATGTTCAGCAGTATTACAGTAAATATATACACCAGTAGTACACATGTTCAGCAGTATTACACAGTAAACATATACACCAGTAGTAGACATGTTCAGCAGTATTACAGTAAATATAAACACCAGTAGTACACATGTTCAGCAGTATTACAGTAAATATATACACCAGTAGTACACATGTTCAGCAGTACTACACAGTAAATATATACACCAGTAGTACACATGTTCAGTAGTACTACACAGTAAATATATACACCAGTAGTACACATGTTCAGTAGTATTACACAGTAAATATATACACCAGTAGTACACATGTTCAGTAGTACTACACAGTAAATATATACACCAGTAGTACACATGTTCAGTAGTATTACACAGTAAATATATACACCAGTAGTACACATGTTCAGTAGTACTACACAGTAAATATATACACCAGTAGTACACATGTTCAGCAGTATTACAGTAAATATATACACCAGTAGTACACATGTTCAGTAGTATTACAGTAAATATATACACCAGTAGTACACATGTTCAGCAGTATTACAGTAAATATAAACACCAGTAGTACACATGTTCAGCAGTATTACAGTAAATATATACACCAGTAGTACACATGTTCAGCAGTACTACACAGTAAACATATACACCAGTAGTACACATGTTCAGCAGTATTACAGTAAATATATACACCAGTAGTACACATGTTCAGCAGTACTACACAGTAAACATATACACCAGTAGTACACATGTTCAGTAGTACTACACAGTAAATATATACACCAGTAGTACACATGTTCAGCAGTATTACAGTAAATATATACACCAGTAGTACACATGTTCAGCAGTATTACAGTAAATATATACACCAGTAGTACACATGTTCAGCAGTATTACACAGTAAACATATACACCAGTAGTAGACATGTTCAGCAGTATTACAGTAAATATAAACACCAGTAGTACACATGTTCAGCAGTATTACAGTAAATATATACACCAGTAGTACACATGTTCAGCAGTACTACACAGTAAATATATACACCAGTAGTACACATGTTCAGTAGTATTACAGTAAATATATACACCAGTAGTACACATGTTCAGCAGTATTACGCAGTAAATATATTCACCAGTAGTACACATGTTCAGTAGTATTACAGTAAATATATACACCAGTAGTACACATGTTCAGCAGTATTACACAGTAAATATATACACCAGTAGTACACATGTTCAGCAGTATTACAGTAAATATATACACCAGTAGTACACATGTTAAGCAGTATTAAAGTAAATATATACACCAGTAGTACACATGTTCAGCAGTATTACAGTAAATATATACACCAGTAGTACACATGTTCAGCAGTATTACAGTAAATATATACACCAGTAGTACACATGTTCAGCAGTATTACAGTAAATATAAACACCAGTAGTACACATGTTCAGCAGTATTACAGTAAATATATACACCAGTAGTACACATGTTCAGCAGTACTACACAGTAAATATATACACCAGTAGTACACATGTTCAGTAGTACTACACAGTAAATATATACACCAGTAGTACACATGTTCAGTAGTATTACACAGTAAATATATACACCAGTAGTACACATGTTCAGTAGTACTACACAGTAAATATATACACCAGTAGTACACATGTTCAGCAGTATTACAGTAAATATATACACCAGTAGTACACATGTTCAGTAGTATTACAGTAAATATATACACCAGTAGTACACATGTTCAGCAGTATTACAGTAAATATAAACACCAGTAGTACACATGTTCAGCAGTATTACAGTAAATATATACACCAGTAGTACACATGTTCAGCAGTATTACAGTAAATATATACACCAGTAGTACACATGTTCAGCAGTATTACAGTAAATATATACACCAGTAGTACACATGTTCAGCAGTATTACACAGTAAACATATACACCAGTAGTACACATGTTCAGCAGTATTACAGTAAATATAAACACCAGTAGTACACATGTTCAGCAGTATTACAGTAAATATATACACCAGTAGTACACATGTTCAGCAGTACTACACAGTAAATATATACACCAGTAGTACACATGTTCAGTAGTACTACACAGTAAATATATACACCAGTAGTACACATGTTCAGTAGTATTACAGTAAATATATACACCAGTAGTACACATGTTCAGTAGTACTACACAGTAAATATATACACCAGTAGTACACATGTTCAGTAGTATTACACAGTAAATATATACACCAGTAGTACACATGTTCAGTAGTACTACACAGTAAATATATACACCAGTAGTACACATGTTCAGCAGTATTACAGTAAATATATACACCAGTAGTACACATGTTCAGTTGTATTACAGTAAATATATACACCAGTAGTACACATGTTCAGCAGTATTACAGTAAATATAAACACCAGTAGTACACATGTTCAGCAGTATTACAGTAAATATATACACCAGTAGTACACATGTTCAGCAGTACTACACAGTAAACATATACACCAGTAGTACACATGTTCAGTAGTACTACACAGTAAATATATACACCAGTAGTACACATGTTCAGTAGTATTACACAGTAAATATATACACCAGTAGTACACATGTTCAGTAGTACTACACAGTAAATATATACACCAGTAGTACACATGTTCAGCAGTATTACAGTAAATATATACACCAATAGTACACATGTTCAGTAGTATTACACAGTAAATATATACACCAGTAGTACACATGTTCAGCAGTATTACACAGTAAATATATACACCAGTAGTACACATGTTCAGCAGTTTTACACAGTAAATATATACACCAGTAGTACACATGTTCAGCAGTATTACACAGTAAATATATACACCAGTAGTACACATGTTCAGTAGTATTACAGTAAATATATACACCAGTAGTACACATGTTCAGCAGTATTACACAGTAAATATATACACCAGTAGTACACATGTTCAGCAGTATTACACAGTAAATATATACACCAGTAGTACACATGTTCAGCAGTATTACACAGTAAATATATACACCAGTAGTACACATGTTCAGCAGTATTACACAGTAAATATATACACCAGTAGTACACATGTTCAGCAGTATTACACAGTAAATATATACACCAGTAGTACACATGTTCAGCAGTATTACAGTAAATATATACACCAGTAGTACACATGTTCAGTAGTATTACAGTAAATATATACACCAGTAGTACACATGTTCAGCAGTATTACACAGTAAATATATACACCAGTAGTACACATGTTCAGTAGTATTACAGTAAATATATACACCAGTAGTACACATGTTCAGCAGTATTACAGTAAATATATACACCAGTAGTACACATGTTCAGCAGTATTACAGTAAATATATACACCAGTAGTACACATGTTCAGCAGTATTACAGTAAATATAAACACCAGTAGTACACATGTTCAGCAGTATTACAGTAAATATATACACCAGTAGTACACATGTTCAGCAGTACTACACAGTAAACATATACACCAGTAGTACACATGTTCAGTAGTACTACACAGTAAATATATACACCAGTAGTACACATGTTCAGTAGTATTACACAGTAAATATATACACCAGTAGTACACATGTTCAGTAGTACTACACAGTAAATATATACACCAGTAGTACACATGTTCAGCAGTATTACAGTAAATATAAACACCAGTAGTACACATGTTCAGCAGTATTACAGTAAATATATACACCAGTAGTACACATGTTCAGCAGTACTACACAGTAAATATATACACCAGTAGTACACATGTTCAGTAGTACTACACAGTAAATATATACACCAGTAGTACACATGTTCAGTAGTATTACACAGTAAATATATACACCAGTAGTACACATGTTCAGTAGTACTACACAGTAAATATATACACCAGTAGTACACATGTTCAGCAGTATTACAGTAAATATATACACCAGTAGTACACATGTTCAGTAGTATTACAGTAAATATATACACCAGTAGTACACATGTTCAGCAGTATTACAGTAAATATAAACACCAGTAGTACACATGTTCAGCAGTATTACAGTAAATATATACACCAGTAGTACACATGTTCAGCAGTACTACACAGTAAACATATACACCAGTAGTACACATGTTCAGTAGTACTACACAGTAAATATATACACCAGTAGTACACATGTTCAGTAGTATTACACAGTAAATATATACACCAGTAGTACACATGTTCAGTAGTACTACACAGTAAATATATACACCAGTAGTACACATGTTCAGCAGTATTACAGTAAATATATACACCAGTAGTACACATGTTCAGCAGTATTACAGTAAATATATACACCAGTAGTACACATGTTCAGCAGTATTACACAGTAAACATATACACCAGTAGTAGACATGTTCAGCAGTATTACAGTAAATATAAACACCAGTAGTACACATGTTCAGCAGTATTACAGTAAATATATACACCAGTAGTACACATGTTCAGCAGTACTACACAGTAAATATATACACCAGTAGTACACATGTTCAGTAGTACTACACAGTAAATATATACACCAGTAGTACACATGATCAGTAGTATAACAGTAAATATATACACCAGTAGTACACATGTTCAGTAGTATTACAGTAAATATATACACCAGTAGTACACATGTTCAGCAGTATTACACAGTAAATATATACACCAGTAGTACACATGTTCAGTAGTATTACAGTAAATATATACACCAGTAGTACACATGTTCAGTAGTATTACAGTAAATATATACACCAGTAGTACACATGTTCAGCAGTATTACACAGTAAATATATACACCAGTAGTACACATGTTCAGTAGTATTACAGTAAATATATACACCAGTAGTACACATGTTCAGCAGTATTACAGTAAATATATACACCAGTAGTACACATGTTCAGCAGTATTACAGTATATACACCAATAGTACACATGTTCAGTAGTATTACACAGTAAATATATACACCAGTAGTACACATGTTCAGCAGTATTACACAGTAAATATATACACCAGTAGTACACATGTTCAGCAGTTTTACACAGTAAATATATACACCAGTAGTACACATGTTCAGCAGTATTACACAGTAAATATATACACCAGTAGTACACATGTTCAGTAGTATTACAGTAAATATATACACCAGTAGTACACATGTTCAGCAGTATTACACAGTAAATATATACAGCAGTAGTACACATGTTCAGCAGTATTACACAGTAAATATATACACCAGTAGTACACATGTTCAGCAGTATTACACAGTAAATATATACACCAGTAGTACACATGTTCAGCAGTATTACAGTAAATATATACACCAGTAGTACACATGTTCAGTAGTATTACAGTAAATATATACACCAGTAGTACACATGTTCAGCAGTATTACACAGTAAATATATACACCAGTAGTACACATGTTCAGTAGTATTACAGTAAATATATACACCAGTAGTACACATGTTCAGCAGTATTACAGTAAATATATACACCAGTAGTACACATGTTCAGCAGTATTACAGTAAATATATACACCAGTAGTACACATGTTCAGTAGTATTACACAGTAAATATATACACCAGTAGTACACATGTTCAGCAGTATTACACAGTAAATATATACACCAGTAGTACACATGTTCAGCAGTGTCACACAGTAAATATATACACCAGTAGTACACATGTTCAGCAGTATTACACAGTAAATATATACACCAGTAGTACACATGTTCAGTAGTATTACAGTAAATATATACACCAGTAGTACACATGTTCAGCAGTATTACACAGTAAATATATACACCAGTAGTACACATGTTCAGCAGTATTACACAGTAAATATATACACCAGTAGTACACATGTTCAGCAGTATTACACAGTAAATATATACACCAGTAGTACACATATTCGGCAGTACTACACTGTAAATATATACACCAGTAGTACACATTTTCAGTAGTACTACACAGTAAATATATACACCAGTAGTACACATGTTCAGTAGTACTACACAGTAAATATATACACCAGTAGTACACATGTTCAGTAGTATTACACAGTAAATATATACACCAGTAGTACACATGTTCAGTAGTACTACACAGTAAATATATACACCAGTAGTACACATGTTCAGTAGTACTACACAGTAAATATATACACCAGTAGTACACATGTTCAGTAGTATTACACAGTAAATATATACACCAGTAGTACACATGTTCAGTAGTACTACACAGTAAATATATACACCAGTAGTACACATGTTCAGCAGTATCACAGTAAATATATACACCAGTAGTACACATGTTCAGCAGTATTACAGTAAATATATACACCAGTAGTACACATGTTCAGCAGTATTACACAGTAAACATATACACCAGTAGTAGACATGTTCAGCAGTATTACAGTAAATATAAACACCAGTAGTACACATGTTCAGCAGTATTACAGTAAATATATACACCAGTAGTACACATGTTCAGCAGTACTACACAGTAAATATATACACCAGTAGTACACATGTTCAGTAGTACTACACAGTAAATATATACACCAGTAGTACACGTGTTCAGTAGTATTACAGTAAATATATACACCAGTAGTACACATGTTCAGCAGTATTACAGTAAATTTATACACCAGTAGTACACATGTTCAGTAGTACTACACAATAAATATATACACCAGTAGTACACATGTTCAGTAGTATTACACAGTAAATATATACACCAGTAGTACACATGTTCAGTAGTACTACACAGTAAATATATACACCAGTAGTACACATGTTCAGCAGTATTACAGTAAATATATACACCAGTAGTACACATGTTCAGCAGTACTACACAGTAAACATATACACCAGTAGTACACATGTTCAGTAGTACTACACAGTAAATATATACACCAGTAGTACACATGTTCAGTAGTATTACACAGTAAATATATACACCAGTAGTACACATGTTCAGTAGTACTACACAGTAAATATATACACCAGTAGTACACATGTTCAGCAGTATTACAGTAAATATATACACCAGTAGTACACATGTTCAGCAGTATTACAGTAAATATATACACCAGTAGTACACATGTTCAGCAGTATTACACAGTAAACATATACGCCAGTAGTAGACATGTTCAGCAGTATTACAGTAAATATAAACACCAGTAGTACACATGTTCAGCAGTATTACAGTAAATATATACACCAGTAGTACACATGTTCAGCAGTACTACACAGTAAATATATACACCAGTAGTACACATGTTCAGTAGTACTACACAGTAAATATATACACCAGTAGTACACGTGTTCAGTAGTATTACAGTAAATATATACACCAGTAGTACACATGTTCAGCAGTATTACAGTAAATTTATACACCAGTAGTACACATGTTCAACAGTATTACAGTAAATATATACACCAGTAGTACACATGTTCAGTAGTATTGCAGTAAATATATACACCAGTAGTACACATGTTCAGCAGTATTACACAGTAAATATATACACCAGTAGTACACATGTTCAGCAGTATTACACAGTAAATATATACACCAGTAGTACACATGTTCAGCAGTTTCACACAGTAAATATATACACCAGTAGTACACATGTTCAGCAGTATTACACAGTAAATATATACACCAGTAGTACACATGTTCAGTAGTATTACAGTAAATATATACACCAGTAGTACACATGTTCAGCAGTATTACACAGTAAATATATACACCAGTAGTACACATGTTCAGCAGTATTACACAGTAAATATATACACCAGTAGTACACATGTTCAGCAGTATTACACAGTAAATATATACACCAGTAGTACACATGTTCAGCAGTTTCACACAGTAAATATATACACCAGTAGTACACATGTTCAGCAGTATTACACAGTAAATATATACACCAGTAGTACACATGTTCAGTAGTATTACAGTAAATATATACACCAGTAGTACACATGTTCAGCAGTATTACACAGTAAATATATACACCAGTAGTACACATGTTCAGCAGTATTACACAGTAAATATATACACCAGTAGTACACATGTTCAGTAGTACTACACAGTAAATATATAAACCAGTAGTACACATGTTCAGTAGTATTACACAGTAAATATATACACCAGTAGTACACATGTTCAGTAGTACTACACAGTAAATATATACACCAGTAGTACACATGTTCAGTAGTATTACACAGTAAATATATACACCAGTAGTACACATGTTCAGCAGTATTACAGTAAATATATACACCAGTAGTACACATGTTCAGCAGTATTACAGTAAATATATACACCAGTAGTACACATGTTCAGCAGTATTACAGTAA
This sequence comes from Telmatherina bonti, assembly GCF_933228915.1. Lineage (NCBI taxonomy): Eukaryota > Metazoa > Chordata > Actinopteri > Atheriniformes > Telmatherinidae > Telmatherina > Telmatherina bonti. The sequence continues at coordinate 172,793 of NC_136630.1, forward strand.
ATATATACACCAGTAGTACACATGTTCAGCAGTACTACACAGTAAATATATACACCAGTAGTACACATGTTCAGTAGTACTACACAGTAAATATATACACCAGTAGTACACGTGTTCAGTAGTATTACAGTAAATATATACACCAGTAGTACACATGTTCAGCAGTATTACAGTAAATTTATACACCAGTAGTACACATGTTCAACAGTATTACAGTAAATATATACACCAGTAGTACACATGTTCAGTAGTATTGCAGTAAATATATACACCAGTAGTACACATGTTCAGCAGTATTACAGTAAATATATACACCAGTAGTACACATGTTCAGCAGTATTACACAGTAAATATATACACCAGTAGTACACATGTTCAGTATTATTACAGTAAATATATACACCAGTAGTACACATGGTCAGTAGTATTACAGTAAATATATACACCAGTAGTACACATGTTCAGTAGTATTACAGTAAATATATACACCAGTAGTACACATGTTCAGCAGTATTACACAGTAAATATATACACCAGTAGTACACATGTTCAGTAGTATTACAGTAAATATATACACCAGTAGTACACATGTTCAGCAGTATTACAGTAAATATATACACCAGTAGTACACATGTTCAGCAGTATTACAGTAAATATATACACCAGTAGTACACATGTTCAGTAGTATTACACAGTAAACATATACACCAGTAGTACACATGTTCAGTAGTACTACACAGTAAATATATAAACCAGTAGTACACATGTTCAGTAGTATTACACAGTAAATATATACACCAGTAGTACACATGTTCAGTAGTACTACACAGTAAATATATACACCAGTAGTACACATGTTCAGTAGTATTACACAGTAAATATATACACCAGTAGTACACATGTTCAGCAGTATTACAGTAAATATATACACCAGTAGTACACATGTTCAGCAGTATTACAGTAAATATATACACCAGTAGTACACATGTTCAGCAGTATTACAGTAAATATATACACCAGTAGTACACATGTTCAGCAGTACTACACAGTAAATATATACACCAGTAGTACACATGTTCAGTAGTACTACACAGTAAATATATACACCAGTAGTACACGTGTTCAGTAGTATTACAGTAAATATATACACCAGTAGTACACATGTTCAGCAGTATTACAGTAAATTTATACACCAGTAGTACACATGTTCAACAGTATTACAGTAAATATATACACCAGTAGTACACATGTTCAGTAGTATTGCAGTAAATATATACACCAGTAGTACACATGTTCAGCAGTATTACAGTAAATATATACACCAGTAGTACACATGTTCAGCAGTATTACACAGTAAATATATACACCAGTAGTACACATGTTCAGTATTATTACAGTAAATATATACACCAGTAGTACACATGGTCAGTAGTATTACAGTAAATATATACACCAGTAGTACACATGTTCAGTAGTGTTACAGTAAATATATACACCAGTAGTACACATGTTCAGCAGTATTACACAGTAAATATATACACCAGTAGTACACATGTTCAGTAGTATTACAGTAAATATATACACCAGTAGTACACATGTTCAGCAGTATTACAGTAAATATATACACCAGTAGTACACATGTTCAGCAGTATTACAGTAAATATATACACCAGTAGTACACATGTTCAGTAGTATTACACAGTAAATATATACACCAGTAGTACACCTGTTCAGCAGTATTACACAGTAAATATATACACCAGTAGTACACATGTTCAGCAGTTTTACACAGTAAATATATACACCAGTAGTACACATGTTCAGCAGTATTACACAGTAAATATATACACCAGTAGTACACATGTTCAGCAGTATTACACAGTAAATATATACACCAGTAGTACACATGTTCAGCAGTATTACACAGTAAATATATACACCAGTAGTACACATGTTCAGCAGTATTACAGTAAATATATACACCAGTAGTACACATGTTCAGCAGTATTACAGTAAATATAAACACCAGTAGTACACATGTTCAGCAGTATTACAGTAAATATAAACACCAGTAGTACACATGTTCAGCAGTATTACAGTAAATATATACACCAGTAGTACACATGTTCAGCAGTATTACAGTAAATATAAACACCAGTAGTACACATGTTCAGCAGTATTACAGTAAATATAAACACCAGTAGTACACATGTTCAGCAGTATTACAGTAAATATATACACCAGTAGTACACATGTTCAGTAGTACTACACAGTAAATATATACACCAGTAGTACACATGTTCAGTAGTATTACACAGTAAATATATACACCAGTAGTACACATTTTCAGTAGTATTACACAGTAAATATATACACCAGTAGTACACATGTTCAGCAGTATTACACAATAAATATATACACCAGTAGTACACATGTTCAGCAGTATTACACAGTAAATATATACACCAGTAGTACACATTTTCAGTAGTACTACACAGTAAATATATACACCAGTAGTACACATGTTCAGTAGTACTACACAGTAAATATATACACCAGTAGTACACATTTTCAGTAGTACTACACAGTAAATATATACACCAGTAGTACACATGTTCAGTAGTATTACACAGTAAATATATACACCAGTAGTACACATGTTCAGTAGTATTACACAGTAAATATATACACCAGTAGTACACATGTTCACCAGTATTACAGTAAATATATACACCAGTAGTACACATGTTCAGCAGTATTGCAGTAAATATATACACCAGTAGTACACATGTTCAGCAGTATTACACAGTACATATATACACCAGTAGTACACATGTTCAGTAGTACTACACAGTAAATATATACACCAGTAGTACACATGTTCAGCAGTATTACAGTAAATATATACACCAGTAGTACACATGTTCAGCAGTATTACAGTAAATATATACACCAGTAGTACACATGTTCAGCAGTATTACAGTAAATATATACACCAGTAGTACACATGTTCAGCAGTACTACACAGTAAATATATACACCAGTAGTACACATGTTCAGTAGTACTACACAGTAAATATATACACCAGTAGTACACGTGTTCAGTAGTATTACAGTAAATATATACACCAGTAGTACACATGTTCAGCAGTATTACAGTAAATTTATACACCAGTAGTACACATGTTCAACAGTATTACAGTAAATATATACACCAGTAGTACACATGTTCAGTAGTGTTACAGTAAATATATACACCAGTAGTACACATGTTCAGCAGTATTACACAGTAAATATATACACCAGTAGTACACATGTTCAGCAGTATTACACAGTAAATATATACACCAGTAGTACACATGTTCAGCAGTTTTACACAGTAAATATATACACCAGTAGTACACATGTTCAGCAGTATTACACAGTAAATATATACACCAGTAGTACACATGTTCAGTAGTACTACACAGTAAATATATACACCAGTAGTACACATGTTCAGTAGTATTACACAGTAAATATATACACCAGTAGTACACATGTTCAGCAGTATTACAGTAAATATATACACCAGTAGTACACATGTTCAGCAGTATTACAGTAAATATATACACCAGTAGTACACATGTTCAGCAGTATTACAGTAAATATATACACCAGTAGTACACATGTTCAGCAGTACTACACAGTAAATATATACACCAGTAGTACACATGTTCAGTAGTACTACACAGTAAATATATACACCAGTAGTACACGTGTTCAGTAGTATTACAGTAAATATATACACCAGTAGTACACATGTTCAGCAGTATTACAGTAAATTTATACACCAGTAGTACACATGTTCAACAGTATTACAGTAAATATATACACCAGTAGTACACATGTTCAGTAGTGTTACAGTAAATATATACACCAGTAGTACACATGTTCAGCAGTATTACGCAGTAAATATATTCACCAGTAGTACACATGTTCAGTAGTATTACAGTAAATATATACACCAGTAGTACACATGTTCAGCAGTATTACAGTAAATATAAACACCAGTAGTACACATGTTCAGCAGTATTACAGTAAATATATACACCAGTAGTACACATGTTCAGTAGTACTACACAGTAAATATATACACCAGTAGTACACATGTTCAGTAGTATTACACAGTAAATATATACACCAGTAGTACACATTTTCAGTAGTATTACACAGTAAATATATACACCAGTAGTACACATGTTCAGCAGTATTACACAATAAATATATACACCAGTAGTACACATGTTCAGCAGTATTACACAGTAAATATATACACCAGTAGTACACATTTTCAGTAGTACTACACAGTAAATATATACACCAGTAGTACACATGTTCAGTAGTACTACACAGTAAATATATACACCAGTAGTACACATTTTCAGTAGTACTACACAGTAAATATATACACCAGTAGTACACATGTTCAGTAGTATTACACAGTAAATATATACACCAGTAGTACACATGTTCAGTAGTATTACACAGTAAATATATACACCAGTAGTACACATGTTCACCAGTATTACAGTAAATATATACACCAGTAGTACACATGTTCAGCAGTATTGCAGTAAATATATACACCAGTAGTACACATGTTCAGCAGTATTACACAGTACATATATACACCAGTAGTACACATGTTCAGTAGTACTACACAGTAAATATATACACCAGTAGTACACATGTTCAGCAGTATTACAGTAAATATATACACCAGTAGTACACATGTTCAGCAGTATTACAGTAAATATATACACCAGTAGTACACATGTTCAGCAGTATTACAGTAAATATATACACCAGTAGTACACATGTTCAGCAGTACTACACAGTAAATATATACACCAGTAGTACACATGTTCAGTAGTACTACACAGTAAATATATACACCAGTAGTACACGTGTTCAGTAGTATTACAGTAAATATATACACCAGTAGTACACATGTTCAGCAGTATTACAGTAAATTTATACACCAGTAGTACACATGTTCAACAGTATTACAGTAAATATATACACCAGTAGTACACATGTTCAGTAGTGTTACAGTAAATATATACACCAGTAGTACACATGTTCAGCAGTATTACACAGTAAATATATACACCAGTAGTACACATGTTCAGCAGTATTACACAGTAAATATATACACCAGTAGTACACATGTTCAGCAGTATTACAGTAAATATATACACCAGTAGTACACATGTTCAGCAGTATTACACAGTAAATATATACACCAGTAGTACACATTTTCAGTAGTACTACACAGTAAATATATACACCAGTAGTACACATGTTCAGTAGTACTACACAGTAAATATATACACCAGTAGTACACATTTTCAGTAGTACTACACAGTAAATATATACACCAGTAGTACACATTTTCAGTAGTACTACACAGTAAATATATACACCAGTAGTACACATGTTCAGTAGTATTACACAGTAAATATATACACCAGTAGTACACATGTTCAGTAGTATTACACAGTAAATATATACACCAGTAGTACACATGTTCACCAGTATTACAGTAAATATATACACCAGTAGTACACATGTTCAGCAGTATTGCAGTAAATATATACACCAGTAGTACACATGTTCAGCAGTATTACACAGTACATATATACACCAGTAGTACACATGTTCAGTAGTACTACACAGTAAATATATACACCAGTAGTACACATGTTCAGCAGTATTACAGTAAATATATACACCAGTAGTACACATGTTCAGCAGTATTACAGTAAATATATACACCAGTAGTACACATGTTCAGCAGTATTACAGTAAATATATACACCAGTAGTACACATGTTCAGCAGTACTACACAGTAAATATATACACCAGTAGTACACATGTTCAGTAGTACTACACAGTAAATATATACACCAGTAGTACACGTGTTCAGTAGTATTACAGTAAATATATACACCAGTAGTACACATGTTCAGCAGTATTACAGTAAATTTATACACCAGTAGTACACATGTTCAACAGTATTACAGTAAATATATACACCAGTAGTACACATGTTCAGTAGTGTTACAGTAAATATATACACCAGTAGTACACATGTTCAGCAGTATTACACAGTAAATATATACACCAGTAGTACACATGTTCAGCAGTATTACACAGTAAATATATACACCAGTAGTACACATGTTCAGCAGTTTTACACAGTAAATATATACACCAGTAGTACACATGTTCAGCAGTATTACACAGTAAATATATACACCAGTAGTACACATGTTCAGTAGTACTACACAGTAAATATATACACCAGTAGTACACATGTTCAGTAGTATTACACAGTAAATATATACACCAGTAGTACACATGTTCAGCAGTATTACAGTAAATATATACACCAGTAGTACACATGTTCAGCAGTATTACAGTAAATATATACACCAGTAGTACACATGTTCAGCAGTATTACAGTAAATATATACACCAGTAGTACACATGTTCAGCAGTACTACACAGTAAATATATACACCAGTAGTACACATGTTCAGTAGTACTACACAGTAAATATATACACCAGTAGTACACGTGTTCAGTAGTATTACAGTAAATATATACACCAGTAGTACACATGTTCAGCAGTATTACAGTAAATTTATACACCAGTAGTACACATGTTCAACAGTATTACAGTAAATATATACACCAGTAGTACACATGTTCAGTAGTGTTACAGTAAATATATACACCAGTAGTACACATGTTCAGCAGTATTACACAGTAAATATATACACCAGTAGTACACATGTTCAGCAGTATTACACAGTAAATATATACACCAGTAGTACACATGTTCAGCAGTTTTACACAGTAAATATATACACCAGTAGTACACATGTTCAGCAGTATTACACAGTAAATATATACACCAGTAGTACACATGTTCAACAGTATTACACTAAATATATACACCAGTAGTACACATGTTCAGTAGTGTTACAGTAAATATATACACCAGTAGTACACATGTTCAGCAGTATTACACAGTAAATATATACACCAGTAGTACACATGTTCAGCAGTATTACACAGTAAATATATACACCAGTAGTACACATGTTCAGCAGTATTACACAGTAAATATATACACCAGTAGTACACATGTTCAGCAGTATTACACAGTAAATATATACACCAGTAGTACACATGTTCAGCAGTATTACACAGTAAATATATACACCAGTAGTACACATGTTCAGCAGTATTACAGTAAATATATACACCAGTAGTACACATGTTCAGTAGTATTACAGTAAATATATACACCAGTAGTACACATGTTCAGCAGTATTACACAGTAAATATATACACCAGTAGTACACATGTTCAGTAGTATTACAGTAAATATATACACCAGTAGTACACATGTTCAGCAGTATTACAGTAAATATATACACCAGTAGTACACATGTTCAGCAGTATTACAGTAAATATATACACCAGTAGTACACATGTTCAGTAGTATTACACAGTAAATATATACACCAGTAGTACACATGTTCAGCAGTATTACACAGTAAATATATACACCAGTAGTACACATGTTCAGCAGTTTCACACAGTAAATATATACACCAGTAGTACACATGTTCAGCAGTATTACACAGTAAATATATACACCAGTAGTACACATGTTCAGTAGTATTACAGTAAATATATACACCAGTAGTACACATGTTCAGCAGTATTACACAGTAAATATATACACCAGTAGTACACATGTTCAGCAGTATTACACAGTAAATATATACACCAGTAGTACACATGTTCAGCAGTATTACACAGTAAATATATACACCAGTAGTACACATGTTCAGCAGTACTACACAGTAAACATATACACCAGTAGTACACATGTTCAGTAGTACTACACAGTAAATATATAAACCAGTAGTACACATGTTCAGTAGTATTACACAGTAAATATATACACCAGTAGTACACATGTTCAGTAGTACTACACAGTAAATATATACACCAGTAGTACACATGTTCAGTAGTATTACACAGTAAATATATACACCAGTAGTACACATGTTCAGCAGTATTACAGTAAATATATACACCAGTAGTACACATGTTCAGCAGTATTACAGTAAATATATACACCAGTAGTACACATGTTCAGCAGTATTACAGTAAATATATACACCAGTAGTACACATGTTCAGCAGTACTACACAGTAAATATATACACCAGTAGTACACATGTTCAGTAGTACTACACAGTAAATATATACACCAGTAGTACACGTGTTCAGTAGTATTACAGTAAATATATACACCAGTAGTACACATGTTCAGCAGTATTACAGTAAATTTATACACCAGTAGTACACATGTTCAACAGTATTACAGTAAATATATACACCAGTAGTACACATGTTCAGTAGTATTGCAGTAAATATATACACCAGTAGTACACATGTTCAGCAGTATTACAGTAAATATATACACCAGTAGTACACATGTTCAGCAGTATTACACAGTAAATATATACACCAGTAGTACACATGTTCAGTATTATTACAGTAAATATATACACCAGTAGTACACATGGTCAGTAGTATTACAGTAAATATATACACCAGTAGTACACATGTTCAGTAGTATTACAGTAAATATATACACCAGTAGTACACATGTTCAGCAGTATTACACAGTAAATATATACACCAGTAGTACACATGTTCAGTAGTATTACAGTAAATATATACACCAGTAGTACACATGTTCAGCAGTATTACAGTAAATATATACACCAGTAGTACACATGTTCAGCAGTATTACAGTAAATATATACACCAGTAGTACACATGTTCAGTAGTATTACACAGTAAACATATACACCAGTAGTACACATGTTCAGTAGTACTACACAGTAAATATATAAACCAGTAGTACACATGTTCAGTAGTATTACACAGTAAATATATACACCAGTAGTACACATGTTCAGTAGTACTACACAGTAAATATATACACCAGTAGTACACATGTTCAGTAGTATTACACAGTAAATATATACACCAGTAGTACACATGTTCAGCAGTATTACAGTAAATATATACACCAGTAGTACACATGTTCAGCAGTATTACAGTAAATATATACACCAGTAGTACACATGTTCAGCAGTATTACAGTAAATATATACACCAGTAGTACACATGTTCAGCAGTACTACACAGTAAATATATACACCAGTAGTACACATGTTCAGTAGTACTACACAGTAAATATATACACCAGTAGTACACGTGTTCAGTAGTATTACAGTAAATATATACACCAGTAGTACACATGTTCAGCAGTATTACAGTAAATTTATACACCAGTAGTACACATGTTCAACAGTATTACAGTAAATATATACACCAGTAGTACACATGTTCAGTAGTATTGCAGTAAATATATACACCAGTAGTACACATGTTCAGCAGTATTACAGTAAATATATACACCAGTAGTACACATGTTCAGCAGTATTACACAGTAGATATATACACCAGTAGTACACATGTTCAGTATTATTACAGTAAATATATACACCAGTAGTACACATGGTCAGTAGTATTACAGTAAATATATACACCAGTAGTACACATGTTCAGTAGTGTTACAGTAAATATATACACCAGTAGTACACATGTTCAGCAGTATTACACAGTAAATATATACACCAGTAGTACACATGTTCAGTAGTATTACAGTAAATATATACACCAGTAGTACACATGTTCAGCAGTATTACAGTAAATATATACACCAGTAGTACACATGTTCAGCAGTATTACAGTAAATATATACACCAGTAGTACACATGTTCAGCAGTATTACACAGTAAATATATACACCAGTAGTACACCTGTTCAGCAGTATTACACAGTAAATATATACACCAGTAGTACACATGTTCAGCAGTTTTACACAGTAAATATATACACCAGTAGTACACATGTTCAGCAGTATTACACAGTAAATATATACAACAGTAGTACACATGTTCAGTAGTATTACAGTAAATATATACACCAGTAGTACACATGTTCAGCAGTATTACACAGTAAATATATACAACAGTAGTACACATGTTCAGTAGTATTACAGTAAATATATACACCAGTAGTACACATGTTCAGCAGTATTACACAGTAAATATATACACCAGTAGTACACATGTTCAGCAGTATTACACAGTAAATATATACACCAGTAGTACACATGTTCAGCAGTATTACACAGTAAATATATACACCAGTAGTACACATGTTCAGCAGTATTACAGTAAATATATACACCAGTAGTACACATGTTCAGCAGTATTACAGTAAATATAAACAGCAGTAGTACACATGTTCAGCAGTATTACAGTAAATATAAACACCAGTAGTACACATGTTCAGCAGTATTACAGTAAATATATACACCAGTAGTACACATGTTCAGCAGTATTACAGTAAATATAAACACCAGTAGTACACATGTTCAGCAGTATTACAGTAAATATAAACACCAGTAGTACACATGTTCAGCAGTATTACAGTAAATATATACACCAGTAGTACACATGTTCAGTAGTACTACACAGTAAATATATACACCAGTAGTACACATGTTCAGTAGTATTACACAGTAAATATATACACCAGTAGTACACATTTTCAGTAGTATTACACAGTAAATATATACACCAGTAGTACACATGTTCAGCAGTATTACACAATAAATATATACACCAGTAGTACACATGTTCAGCAGTATTACACAGTAAATATATACACCAGTAGTACACATTTTCAGTAGTACTACACAGTAAATATATACACCAGTAGTACACATGTTCAATAGTACTACACAGTAAATATATACACCAGTAGTACACATTTTCAGTAGTACTACACAGTAAATATATACACCAGTAGTACACATGTTCAGTAGTATTACACAGTAAATATATACACCAGTAGTACACATGTTCAGTAGTATTACACAGTAAATATATACACCAGTAGTACACATGTTCACCAGTATTACAGTAAATATATACACCAGTAGTACACATGTTCAGCAGTATTGCAGTAAATATATACACCAGTAGTACACATGTTCAGCAGTATTACACAGTACATATATACACCAGTAGTACACATGTTCAGTAGTACTACACAGTAAATATATACACCAGTAGTACACATGTTCAGTAGTACTACACAGTAAATATATACACCAGTCGTACACATGTTCAGCAGTATTACAGTAAATATATACACCAGTAGTACACATGTTCAGTAGTACTACACAGTAAATATATACACCAGTAGTACACATGTTCAGTAGTACTACACAGTAAATATATACACCAGTAGTACACATGTTCAGTAGTACTACACAGTAAATATATACACCAGTAGTACACATGTTCAGTAGTACTACACAGTAAATATATACACCAGTAGTACACATGTTCAGTAGTATTACAGTAAATATATACACCAGTAGTACACATGTTCAGCAGTATTACAGTAAATATAAACACCAGTAGTACACATGTTCAACAGTATTACAGTAAATATATACACCAGTAGTACACATGTTCAGCAGTACTACACAGTAAATATATACACCAGTAGTACACATGTTCAGTAGTACTACACAGTAAATATATACACCAGTAGTACACGTGTTCAGTAGTATTACAGTAAATATATACACCAGTAGTACACATGTTCAGCAGTATTACAGTAAATTTATACACCAGTAGTACACATGTTCAACAGTATTACAGTAAATAATATACATCAGTAGTACACATGTTCAGTAGTATTGCAGTAAATATATACACCAGTAGTACACATGTTCAGCAGTATTACAGTAAATATATACACCAGTAGTACACATGTTCAGCAGTATTACACAGTAAATATATACACCAGTAGTACACATGTTCAGTATTATTACAGTAAATATATACACCAGTAGTACACATGGTCAGTAGTATTACAGTAAATATATACACCAGTAGTACACATGTTCAGTAGTATTACAGTAAATATATACACCAGTAGTACACATGTTCAGCAGTATTACAGTAAATATAAACACCAGTAGTACACATGTTCAACAGTATTACAGTAAATATATACACCAGTAGTACACATGTTCAGCAGTACTACACAGTAAACATATACACCAGTAGTACACATGTTCAGTAGTACTACACAGTAAATATATAAACCAGTAGTACACATGTTCAGTAGTATTACACAGTAAATATATACACCAGTAGTACACATGTTCAGTAGTACTACACAGTAAATATATACACCAGTAGTACACATGTTCAGTAGTATTACACAGTAAATATATACACCAGTAGTACACATGTTCAGCAGTATTACAGTAAATATATACACCAGTAGTACACATGTTCAGCAGTATTACAGTAAATATATACACCAGTAGTACACATGTTCAGCAGTATTACAGTAAATATATACACCAGTAGTACACATGTTCAGCAGTACTACACAGTAAATATATACACCAGTAGTACACATGTTCAGTAGTACTACACAGTAAATATATACACCAGTAGTACACGTGTTCAGTAGTATTACAGTAAATATATACACCAGTAGTACACATGTTCAGCAGTATTACAGTAAATTTATACACCAGTAGTACACATGTTCAACAGTATTACAGTAAATATATACATCAGTAGTACACATGTTCAGTAGTATTGCAGTAAATATATACACCAGTAGTACACATGTTCAGCAGTATTACAGTAAATATATACACCAGTAGTACACATGTTCAGCAGTATTACACAGTAAATATATACACCAGTAGTACACATGTTCAGTATTATTACAGTAAATATATACACCAGTAGTACACATGGTCAGTAGTATTACAGTAAATATATACACCAGTAGTACACATGTTCAGTAGTATTACAGTAAATATATACACCAGTAGTACACATGTTCAGCAGTATTACACAGTAAATATATACACCAGTAGTACACATGTTCAGTAGTATTACAGTAAATATATACACCAGTAGTACACATGTTCAGCAGTATTACAGTAAATATATACACCAGTAGTACACATGTTCAGCAGTATTACAGTAAATATATACACCAGTAGTACACATGTTCAGCAGTATTACAGTAAATATATACACCAGTAGTACACATGTTCAGCAGTATTACAGTAAATATATACACCAGTAGTACACATGTTCAGCAGTACTACACAGTAAATATATACACCAGTAGTACACATGTTCAGTAGTACTACACAGTAAATATATACACCAGTAGTACACGTGTTCAGTAGTATTACAGTAAATATATACACCAGTAGTACACATGTTCAGCAGTATTACAGTAAATTTATACACCAGTAGTACACATGTTCAACAGTATTACAGTAAATATATACACCAGTAGTACACATGTTCAGTAGTATTGCAGTAAATATATACACCAGTAGTACACATGTTCAGCAGTATTACAGTAAATATATACACCAGTAGTACACATGTTCAGCAGTATTACACAGTAAATATATACACCAGTAGTACACATGTTCAGTATTATTACAGTAAATATATACACCAGTAGTACACATGGTCAGTAGTATTACAGTAAATATATACACCAGTAGTACACATGTTCAGTAGTGTTACAGTAAATATATACACCAGTAGTACACATGTTCAGCAGTATTACACAGTAAATATATACACCAGTAGTACACATGTTCAGTAGTATTACAGTAAATATATACACCAGTAGTACACATGTTCAGCAGTATTACAGTAAATATATACACCAGTAGTACACATGTTCAGCAGTATTACAGTAAATATATACACCAGTAGTACACATGTTCAGTAGTATTACACAGTAAATATATACACCAGTAGTACACCTGTTCAGCAGTATTACACAGTAAATATATACACCAGTAGTACACATGTTCAGCAGTTTTACACAGTAAATATATACACCAGTAGTACACATGTTCAGCAGTATTACACAGTAAATATATACAACAGTAGTACACATGTTCAGTAGTATTACAGTAAATATATACACCAGTAGTACACATGTTCAGCAGTATTACACAGTAAATATATACACCAGTAGTACACATGTTCAGCAGTATTACACAGTAAATATATACACCAGTAGTACACATGTTCAGCAGTATTACACAGTAAATATATACACCAGTAGTACACATGTTCAGCAGTATTACAGTAAATATATACACCAGTAGTACACATGTTCAGCAGTATTACAGTAAATATAAACACCAGTAGTACACATGTTCAGCAGTATTACAGTAAATATAAACACCAGTAGTACACATGTTCAGCAGTATTACAGTAAATATATACACCAGTAGTACACATGTTCAGCAGTATTACAGTAAATATAAACACCAGTAGTACACATGTTCAGCAGTATTACAGTAAATATAAACACCAGTAGTACACATGTTCAGCAGTATTACAGTAAATATATACACCAGTAGTACACATGTTCAGTAGTACTACACAGTAAATATATACACCAGTAGTACACATGTTCAGTAGTATTACACAGTAAATATATACACCAGTAGTACACATTTTCAGTAGTATTACACAGTAAATATATACACCAGTAGTACACATGTTCAGCAGTATTACACAATAAATATATACACCAGTAGTACACATGTTCAGCAGTATTACACAGTAAATATATACACCAGTAGTACACATTTTCAGTAGTACTACACAGTAAATATATACACCAGTAGTACACATGTTCAGTAGTACTACACAGTAAATATATACACCAGTAGTACACATTTTCAGTAGTACTACACAGTAAATATATACACCAGTAGTACACATGTTCAGTAGTATTACACAGTAAATATATACACCAGTAGTACACATGTTCAGTAGTATTACACAGTAAATATATACACCAGTAGTACACATGTTCACCAGTATTACAGTAAATATATACACCAGTAGTACACATGTTCAGCAGTATTGCAGTAAATATATACACCAGTAGTACACATGTTCAGCAGTATTACACAGTACATATATACACCAGTAGTACACATGTTCAGTAGTACTACACAGTAAATATATACACCAGTAGTACACATGTTCAGTAGTACTACACAGTAAATATATACACCAGTCGTACACATGTTCAGCAGTATTACAGTAAATATATACACCAGTAGTACACATGTTCAGTAGTACTACACAGTAAATATATACACCAGTAGTACACATGTTCAGTAGTACTACACAGTAAATATATACACCAGTAGTACACATGTTCAGTAGTACTACACAGTAAATATATACACCAGTAGTACACATGTTCAGTAGTACTACACAGTAAATATATACACCAGTAGTACACATGTTCAGTAGTATTACAGTAAATATATACACCAGTAGTACACATGTTCAGCAGTATTACAGTAAATATAAACACCAGTAGTACACATGTTCAACAGTATTACAGTAAATATATACACCAGTAGTACACATGTTCAGCAGTACTACACAGTAAACATATACACCAGTAGTACACATGTCAGTAGTACTACACAGTAAATATATAAACCAGTAGTACACATGTTCAGTAGTATTACACAGTAAATATATACACCAGTAGTACACATGTTCAGTAGTACTACACAGTAAATATATACACCAGTAGTACACATGTTCAGTAGTATTACACAGTAAATATATACACCAGTAGTACACATGTTCAGCAGTATTACAGTAAATATATACACCAGTAGTACACATGTTCAGCAGTATTACAGTAAATATATACACCAGTAGTACACATGTTCAGCAGTATTACAGTAAATATATACACCAGTAGTACACATGTTCAGCAGTACTACACAGTAAATATATACACCAGTAGTACACATGTTCAGTAGTACTACACAGTAAATATATACACCAGTAGTACACGTGTTCAGTAGTATTACAGTAAATATATACACCAGTAGTACACATGTTCAGCAGTATTACAGTAAATTTATACACCAGTAGTACACATGTTCAACAGTATTACAGTAAATATATACATCAGTAGTACACATGTTCAGTAGTATTGCAGTAAATATATACACCAGTAGTACACATGTTCAGCAGTATTACAGTAAATATATACACCAGTAGTACACATGTTCAGCAGTATTACACAGTAAATATATACACCAGTAGTACACATGTTCAGTATTATTACAGTAAATATATACACCAGTAGTACACATGGTCAGTAGTATTACAGTAAATATATACACCAGTAGTACACATGTTCAGTAGTATTACAGTAAATATATACACCAGTAGTACACATGTTCAGCAGTATTACACAGTAAATATATACACCAGTAGTACACATGTTCAGTAGTATTACAGTAAATATATACACCAGTAGTACACATGTTCAGCAGTATTACAGTAAATATATACACCAGTAGTACACATGTTCAGCAGTATTACAGTAAATATATACACCAGTAGTACACATGTTCAGTAGTATTACACAGTAAATATATACACCAGTAGTACACCTGTTCAGCAGTATTACACAGTAAATATATACACCAGTAGTACACATGTTCAGCAGTTTTACACAGTAAATATATACACCAGTAGTACACATGTTCAGCAGTATTACACAGTAAATATATACACCAGTAGTACACATGTTCAGTAGTATTACAGTAAATATATACACCAGTAGTACACATGTTCAGCAGTATTACACAGTAAATATATACACCAGTAGTACACATGTTCAGCAGTATTACACAGTAAATATATACACCAGTAGTACACATGTTCAGCAGTATTACACAGTAAATATATACACCAGTAGTACACATGTTCAGCAGTATTACAGTAAATATATACACCAGTAGTACACATGTTCAGCAGTATTACAGTAAATATAAACACCAGTAGTACACATGTTCAGCAGTATTACAGTAAATATAAACACCAGTAGTACACATGTTCAGCAGTATTACAGTAAATATATACACCAGTAGTACACATGTTCAGTAGTACTACACAGTAAATATATACACCAGTAGTACACATGTTCAGTAGTATGACACAGTAAATATATACACCAGTAGTACACATTTTCAGTAGTATTACACAGTAAATATATACACCAGTAGTACACATGTTCAGCAGTATTACACAATAAATATATACACCAGTAGTACACATGTTCAGCAGTATTACACAGTAAATATATACACCAGTAGTACACATTTTCAGTAGTACTACACAGTAAATATATACACCAGTAGTACACATGTTCAGTAGTACTACACAGTAAATATATACACCAGTAGTACACATTTTCAGTAGTACTACACAGTAAATATATACACCAGTAGTACACATGTTCAGTAGTATTACACAGTAAATATATACACCAGTAGTACACATGTTCAGTAGTATTACACAGTAAATATATACACCAGTAGTACACATGTTCACCAGTATTACAGTAAATATATACACCAGTAGTACACATGTTCAGCAGTATTGCAGTAAATATATACACCAGTAGTACACATGTTCAGCAGTATTACACAGTACATATATACACCAGTAGTACACATGTTCAGTAGTACTACACAGTAAATATATACACCAGTTGTACACATGTTCAGTAGTACTACACAGTAAATATATACACCAGTCGTACACATGTTAAGCCGTATTACAGTAAATATATACACCAGTAGTACACATGTTCAGTAGTACTACACAGTAAATATATACACCAGTAGTACACATGTTCAGTAGTACTACACAGTAAATATATACACCAGTAGTACACATGTTCAGTAGTACTACACAGTAAATATATACACCAGTAGTACACATGTTCAGCAGTATTACAGTAAATATATACACCAGTAGTACACATGTTCAGTAGTATTACAGTAAATATATACACCAGTAGTACACATGTTCAGTTGTACTACACAGTAAATATATACACCAGTAGTACACATGTTCAGTAGTATTACAGTAAATATATACACCAGTAGTACACATGTTCAGTAGTACTACACAGTAAAAATATACACCAGTAGTACACATGTTCAGCAGTATTACAGTAAATATATACACCAGTAGTACACATGTTCAGTAGTACTACACAGTAAATATATACACCAGTAGTACACATGTTCAGTAGTACTACACAGTAAATATATACACCAGTAGTACACATGTTCAGTAGTACTACACAGTAAATATATACACCAGTAGTACACATGTTCAGCAGTATTACAGTAAATATATACACCAGTAGTACACATGTTCAGTAGTATTACAGTAAATATATACACCAGTAGTACACATGTTCAGTAGTATTACAGTAAATATATACACCAGTAGTACACATGTTCAGTAGTACTACACAGTAAATATATACACCAGTAGTACACATGTTCAGTAGTACTACACAGTAAATATATACACCAGTAGTACACATGTTCAGTAGTATTACAGTAAATATATACACCAGTAGTACACATGTTCAGTAGTACTACACAGTAAATATATACACCAGTAGTACACATGTTCAGCAGTATTACAGTAAATATATACACCAGTAGTACACATGTTCAGTAGTATTACAGTAAATATATACACCAGTAGTACACATGTTCAGTAGTATTACACAGTAAATATATACACCAGTAGTACACATTTTCAGCAGTATTACAGTAAATATATACACCAGTAGTACACATGTTCAGTAGTATTACAGTAAATGTATACACCAGTAGTACACATGTTCAGTAGTACTACACAGTGAAAATATACACCAGTAGTACATATGTTCAGCAGTATTACAGTAAATATATACACCAGTAGTACACATGTTCAGTAGTATTACAGTAAATATATACACCAGTAGTACACATGTTCAGTAGTACTACACAGTAAATATATACACCAGTAGTACACATGTTCAGTAGTACTACACAGTAAATATATACACCAGTAGTACACATGTTCAGCAGTATTACAGTAAATATATACACCAGTAGTACACATGTTCAGTAGTATTACAGTAAATATATACACCAGTAGTACACATGTTCAGTAGTACTACACAGTAAATATATACACCAGTAGTACACATGTTCAGTAGTACTACACAGTAAATATATACACCAGTAGTACACATGTTCAGTAGTACTACAAAGTAAATATATACACCAGTAGTACACATGTTCAGTAGTACTACACAGTAAATATATACACCAGTAGTACACATGTTCAGTAGTACTACACAGTAAATATATACACCAGTAGTACACATGTTCAGCAGTATTACAGTAAATATATACACCAGTAGTACACATGTTCAGTAGTATTACAGTAAATATATACACCAGTAGTACACATGTTCAGTAGTACTACACAGTAAATATATACACCAGTAGTACACATGTTCAGTAGTACTACACAGTAAATATATACACCAGTAGTACACATGTTCAGTAGTACTACACAGTAAATATATACACCAGTAGTACACATGTTCAGCAGTATTACAGTAAATATATACACCAGTAGTACACATGTTCAGTAGTATTACAGTAAATATATACACCAGTACTACACATGTTCAGTAGTATTACAGTAAATATATACACCAGTAGTACACATGTTCAGTAGTACTACACAGTAAATATATACACCAGTAGTACACATGTTCAGTAGTACTACACAGTAAATATATACACCAGTA
The DNA here is from genome assembly GCF_933228915.1 of Telmatherina bonti. Lineage (NCBI taxonomy): Eukaryota > Metazoa > Chordata > Actinopteri > Atheriniformes > Telmatherinidae > Telmatherina > Telmatherina bonti. Next base: position 192,749 of record NC_136630.1, read on the forward strand.
GTACACATGTTCAGTAGTATTACAGTAAATATATACACCAGTAGTACACATGTTCAGTAGTACTACACAGTAAATATATACACCAGTAGTACACATGTTCAGCAGTATTACAGTAAATATATACACCAGTAGTACACATGTTCAGTAGTATTACAGTAAATATATACACCAGTAGTACACATGTTCAGTAGTATTACACAGTAAATATATACACCAGTAGTACACATGTTTAGCAGTATTACAGTAAATATATACACCAGTAGTACACATGTTCAGTAGTATTACAGTAAATATATACACCAGTAGTACACATGTTCAGTAGTACTACACAGTAAAAATATACACCAGTAGTACACATGTTCAGCAGTATTACAGTAAATATATACACCAGTAGTACACATGTTCAGTAGTATTACAGTAAATATATACACCAGTAGTACACATGTTCAGTAGTACTACACAGTAAATATATACACCAGTAGTACACATGTTCAGTAGTACTACACAGTAAATATATACACCAGTAGTACACATGTTCAGCAGTATTACAGTAAATATATACACCAGTAGTACACATGTTCAGTAGTATTACAGTAAATATATACACCAGTAGTACACATGTTCAGTAGTACTACACAGTAAATATATACACCAGTAGTACACATGTTCAGTAGTACTACACAGTAAATATATACACCAGTAGTACACATGTTCAGTAGTACTACACAGTAAATATATACACCAGTAGTACACATGTTCAGTAGTACTACACAGTAAATATATACACCAGTAGTACACATGTTCAGTAGTACTACACAGTAAATATATACACCAGTAGTACACATGTTCAGCAGTATTACAGTAAAAATATACACCAGTAGTACACATGTTCAGCAGTATTACAGTAAATATATACACCAGTAGTACACATGTTCAGTAGTACTACACAGTAAATATATACACCAGTAGTACACATGTTCAGTAGTACTACACAGTAAATATATACACCAGTAGTACACATGTTCAGTAGTACTACACAGTAAATATATACACCAGTAGTACACATGTTCAGCAGTATTACAGTAAATATATACACCAGTAGTACACATGTTCAGTAGTATTACAGTAAATATATACACCAGTAGTACACATGTTCAGTAGTATTACAGTAAATATATACACCAGTAGTACACATGTTCAGTAGTACTACACAGTAAATATATACACCAGTAGTACACATGTTCAGCAGTATTACAGTAAATATATACACCAGTAGTACACATGTTCAGTAGTATTACAGTAAATATATACACCAGTAGTACACATGTTCAGTAGTATTACAGTAAATATATACACCAGTAGTACACATGTTCAGTAGTACTACACAGTAAATATATACACCAGTAGTACACATGTTCAGTAGTACTACACAGTAAATATATACACCAGTAGTACACATGTTCAGTAGTATTACAGTAAATATATACACCAGTAGTACACATGTTCAGTAGTACTACACAGTAAATATATACACCAGTAGTACACATGTTCAGCAGTATTACAGTAAATATATACACCAGTAGTACACATGTTCAGTAGTATTACAGTAAATATATACACCAGTAGTACACATGTTCAGTAGTATTACACAGTAAATATATACACCAGTAGTACACATGTTCAGCAGTATTACAGTAAATATATACACCAGTAGTACACATGTTCAGTAGTATTACAGTAAATATATACACCAGTAGTACACATGTTCAGTAGTACTACACAGTAAATATATACACCAGTAGTACACATGTTCAGTAGTACTACACAGTAAATATATACACCAGTAGTACACATGTTCAGTAGTACTACACAGTAAATATATACACCATTAGTACACATATTCAGCAGTATTACAGTAAATATATACACCAGTAGTACACATGTTCAGTAGTATTACAGTAAATATATACACCAGTAGTACACATGTTCAGTAGTACTACACAGTAAATATATACACCAGTAGTACACATGTTCAGTAGTACTACACAGTAAATATATACACCAGTAGTACACATGTTCAGTAGTACTACACAGTAAATATATACACCAGTAGTACACATGTTCAGTAGTATTACACAGTAAATATATACACCAGTAGTACACATGTTCAGTAGTACTACACAGTAAATGTATACACCAGTAGTACACATGTTCAGCAGTATTACAGTAAATATATACACCAGTAGTACACATGTTCAGTAGTATTACAGTAAATATATACACCAGTAGTACACATGTTCAGTAGTACTACACAGTAAATATATACACCAGTAGTACACATGTTCAGCAGTACTACACAGTAAATATATACACCAGTAGTACACATGTTCAGCAGTACTACACAGTAAATATATACACCAGTAGTACACATGTTCAGTAGTATTACAGTAAATATATACACCAGTAGTACACATTTGCAGTAGTACTACACAGTAAATATATACACCAGTAGTACACATGTTCAGTAGTATTACACAGTAAATATATACACCAGTAGTACACATGTTCAGTAGTACTACACAGTAAATATATACACCAGTAGTACACATGTTTAGCAGTATTACAGTAAATATATACACCAGTAGTACACATGTTCAGTAGTATTACACAGTAAATATATACACCAGTAGTACACATGTTCAGTAGTACTACACAGTAAATGTATACACCAGTAGTACACATGTTCAGTAGTACTACACAGTAAATATATACACCAGTAGTACACATGTTCAGCAGTATTACAGTAAATATATACACCAGTAGTACACATGTTCAGTAGTATTACAGTAAATATATACACCAGTAGTACACATGTTCAGTAGTACTACACAGTAAATATATACACCAGTAGTACACATGTTCAGCAGTATTACAGTAAATATATACACCAGTAGTACACATGTTCAGTAGTATTACAATAAATATATACACCAGTAGTACACGTTCAGTAGTACTACACAGTAAATATATACACCAGTAGTACACATGTTCAGTAGTACTACACAGTAAATATATACACCAGTAGTACACATGTTCAGCAGTATTACAGTAAATATATACACCAGTAGTACACATGTTCAGTAGTATTACAGTAAATATATACACCAGTAGTACACATGTTCAGTAGTACTACACAGTAAATATATACACCAGTAGTACACATGTTCAGTAGTACTACACAGTAAATATATACACCAGTAGTACACATGTTCAGTAGTACTACACAGTAAATATATACACCAGTAGTACACATGTTCAGTAGTACTACACAGTAAATATATACACCAGTAGTACACATGTTCAGTAGTACTACACAGTAAATATATACACCAGTAGTACACATGTTCAGTAGTACTACACAGTAAATATATACACCAGTAGTACACATGTTCAGCAGTATTACAGTAAATATATACACCAGTAGTACACATGTTCAGTAGTATTACAGTAAATATATACACCAGTAGTACACATGTTCAGTAGTACTACACAGTAAATATATACACCAGTAGTACACATGTTCAGTAGTACTAAACAGTAAATATATACACCAGTAGTACACATGTTCAGTAGTACTACACAGTAAATATATACACCAGTAGTACACATGTTCAGCAGTATTACAGTAAATATATACAACAGTAGTACACATGTTCAGTAGTACTACACAGTAAATATATACACCAGTAGTACACATGTTCAGTAGTACTACACAGTAAATATATACACCAGTAGTACACATGTTCAGTAGTACTACACAGTAAATATATACACCAGTAGTACACATGTTCAGTAGTACTACACAGTAAATATATACACCAGTAGTACACATGTTCAGTAGTACTACACAGTAAATATATACACCAGTAGTACACATGTTCAGTAGTACTACACAGTAAATATATACACCAGTAGTACACATGTTCAGCAGTATTACAGTAAATATATACACCAGTAGTACACATGTTCAGTAGTATTACAGTAAATATATACACCAGTAGTACACATGTTCAGTAGTACTACACAGTAAATATATACACCAGTAGTACACATGTTCAGTAGTACTACACAGTAAATATATACACCAGTAGTACACATGTTCAGTAGTACTACACAGTAAATATATACACCAGTAGTACACATGTTCAGTAGTACTACACAGTAAATATATACACCAGTAGTACACATGTTCAGTAGTATTACAGTAAATATATACACCAGTAGTACACATGTTCAGTAGTACTACACAGTAAATATATACACCAGTAGTACACATGTTCAGTAGTACTACACAGTAAATATATACACCAGTAGTACACATGTTCAGCAGTTTTACAGTAAATATATACACCAGTAGTACACATGTTCAGTAGTATTACAGTAAATATATACACCAGTAGTACACATGTTCAGCAGTATTACAGTAAATATATACACCAGTAGTACACATGTTCAGCAGTATTACAGTAAATATATACACCAGTAGTACACATATTCAGTAGTACTACACAGTAAATATATACACCAGTAGTACACATGTTCAGTAGTATTACAGTAAATATATACACCAGTAGTACACATATTCAGTAGTACTACACAGTAAATATATACACCAGTAGTACACATGTTCAGCAGTATTACAGTAAATATATACACCAGTAGTACACATGTTCAGCAGTATTACAGTAAATATATACACCAGTAGTACACATGTTCAGCAGTATTACACAGTAAATATATACACCAGTAGTACACATATTCGGCAGTACTACACTGTAAATATATACACCAGTAGTACACATTTTCAGTAGTACTACACAGTAAATATATACACCAGTAGTACACATGTTCAGTAGTACTACACAGTAAATATATACACCAGTAGTACACATGTTCAGTAGTACTACACAGTAAATATATACACCAGTAGTACACATTTTCAGTAGTATTACACAGTAAATATATACACCAGTAGTACACATGTTTAGTAGTACTACACAGTAAATATATACACCAGTAGTACACATGTTCAGTAGTACTACACAGTAAATATATTCACCAGTAGTACACATGTTCAGCAGTATTACAGTAAATATAAACACCAGTAGTACACATGTTCAGCAGTATTACAGTAAATATAAACACCAGTAGTACACATGTTCAGCAGTATTACAGTAAATATAAACACCAGTAGTACACATGTTCAGTAGTACTACACAGTAAATATATACACCAGTAGTACTCATGTTCAGTAGTATTACACAGTAAATATATACACCAGTAGTACACATTTTCAGTAGTATTACACAGTAAATATATACACCAGTAGTACACATGTTCAGCAGTATTACACAATAAATATATACACCAGTAGTACACATGTTCAGCAGTATTACACAGTAAATATATACACCAGTAGTACACATTTTCAGTAGTACTACACAGTAAATATATACACCAGTAGTACACATGTTCAGTAGTACTACACAGTAAATATATACACCAGTAGTACACATTTTCAGTAGTACTACACAGTAAATATATACACCAGTAGTACACATGTTCAGTAGTATTACACAGTAAATATATACACCAGTAGTACACATGTTCAGTAGTATTACACAGTAAATATATACACCAGTAGTACACATGTTCAGCAGTATTACACAGTAAATATATACACCAGTAGTACACATGTTCAGCAGTATTGCAGTAAATATATACACCAGTAGTACACATGTTCAGCAGTATTACACAGTAAATATATACACCAGTAGTACACATGTTCAGTACTACTACACAGTAAATATATACACCAGTAGTACACATTTTCAGTAGTACTACACAGTAAATATATACACCAGTAGTACACATGTTCAGTAGTATTACACAGTAAATATATACACCAGTAGTACACATGTTCAGTAGTATTACAGTAAATATATACACCAGTAGTACACATGTTCAGTAGTACTACACAGTAAATATATACAACAGTAGTACACATGTTCAGTAGTACTACACAGTAAATATATACACCAGTAGTACACATGTTCAGTAGTACTACACAGTAAATATATACACCAGTAGTACACATGTTCAGTAGTACTACACAGTAAATATATACACCAGTAGTACACATGTTCAGTAGTACTACACAGTAAATATATACACCAGTAGTACACATGTTCAGCAGTATTACAGTAAATATATACACCAGTAGTACACATGTTCAGTAGTATTACAGTAAATATATACACCAGTAGTACACATGTTCAGTAGTACTACACAGTAAATATATACACCAGTAGTACACATGTTCAGTAGTACTACACAGTAAAAATATACACCAGTAGTACACATGTTCAGTAGTACTACACAGTAAATATATACACCAGTAGTACACATGTTCAGCAGTATTACAGTAAATATATACACCAGTAGTACACATGTTCAGCAGTATTACAGTAAATATATACACCAGTAGTACACATGTTCAGTAGTATTACAGTAAATATATACACCAGTAGTACACATGTTCAGTAGTACTACACAGTAAATATATACACCAGTAGTACACATGTTCAGTAGTACTACACAGTAAATATATACACCAGTAGTACACATGTTCAGTAGTACTACACAGTAAATATATACACCAGTAGTACACATGTTCAGTAGTACTACACAGTAAATATATACACCAGTAGTACACATGTTCAGTAGTACTACACAGTAAATATATACACCAGTAGTACACATGTTCAGTAGTACTACACAGTAAATATATACACCAGTAGTACACATGTTCAGCAGTATTACAGTAAATATATACACCAGTAGTACACATGTTCAGTAGTATTACAGTAAATATATACACCAGTAGTACACATGTTCAGTAGTACTACACAGTAAATATATACACCAGTAGTACACATGTTCAGTAGTACTACACAGTAAATATATACACCAGTAGTACACATGTTCAGTAGTACTACACAGTAAATATATACACCAGTAGTACACATGTTCAGCAGTATTACAGTAAATATATACACCAGTAGTACACATGTTCAGTAGTATTACAGTAAATATATACACCAGTAGTACACATGTTCAGTAGTACTACACAGTAAATATATACACCAGTAGTACACATGTTCAGTAGTACTACACAGTAAATATATACACCAGTAGTACACATGTTCAGTAGTATTACAGTAAATATATACACCAGTAGTACACATGTTCAGTAGTACTACACAGTAAATATATACACCAGTAGTACACATGTTCAGCAGTATTACAGTAAATATATACACCAGTAGTACACATGTTCAGTAGTATTACAGTAAATATATACACCAGTAGTACACATGTTCAGTAGTATTACACAGTAAATATATACACCAGTAGTACACATGTTCAGCAGTATTACAGTAAATATATACACCAGTAGTACACATGTTCAGTAGTATTACAGTAAATATATACACCAGTAGTACACATGTTCAGTAGTACTACACAGTAAAAATATACACCAGTAGTACACATGTTCAGCAGTATTACAGTAAATATATACACCAGTAGTACACATGTTCAGTAGTATTACAGTAAATATATACACCAGTAGTACACATGTTCAGTAGTACTACACAGTAAATATATACACCAGTAGTACACATGTTCAGTAGTACTACACAGTAAATATATACACCAGTAGTACACATGTTCAGCAGTATTACAGTAAATATATACACCAGTAGTACACATGTTCAGTAGTATTACAGTAAATATATACACCAGTAGTACACATGTTCAGTAGTACTACACAGTAAATATATACACCAGTAGTACACATGTTCAGTAGTACTACACAGTAAATATATACACCAGTAGTACACATGTTCAGTAGTACTACACAGTAAATATATACACCAGTAGTACACATGTTCAGTAGTACTACACAGTAAATATATACACCAGTAGTACACATGTTCAGTAGTACTACACAGTAAATATATACACCAGTAGTACACATGTTCAGCAGTATTACAGTAAATATATACACCAGTAGTACACATGTTCAGTAGTATTACAGTAAATATATACACCAGTAGTACACATGTTCAGTAGTACTACACAGTAAATATATACACCAGTAGTACACATGTTCAGTAGTACTACACAGTAAATATATACACCAGGAGTACACATGTTCAGTAGTACTACACATAAAATATATACACCATTAGTACACATGTTCAGCAGTATTACAGTAAATATATACACCAGTAGTACACATGTTCAGTAGTATTACAGTAAATATATACACCAGTAGTACACATGTTCAGTAGTACTACACAGTAAATATATACACCAGTAGTACACATGTTCAGTAGTACTACACAGTAAATATATACACCAGTAGTACACATGTTCAGTAGTACTACACAGTAAATATATACACCAGTAGTACACATGTTCAGTAGTATTACACAGTAAATATATACACCAGTAGTACACATGTTCAGTAGTACTACACAGTAAATGTATACACCAGTAGTACACATGTTCAGCAGTATTACAGTAAATATATACACCAGTAGTACACATGTTCAGTAGTATTACAGTAAATATATACACCAGTAGTACACATGTTCAGTAGTACTACACAGTAAATATATACACCAGTAGTACACATGTTCAGCAGTACTACACAGTAAATATATACACCAGTAGTACACATGTTCAGCAGTATTACAGTAAATATATACACCAGTAGTACACATGTTCAGTAGTATTACAGTAAATATATACACCAGTAGTACACATTTGCAGTAGTACTACACAGTAAATATATACACCAGTAGTACACATGTTCAGTAGTATTACACAGTAAATATATACACCAGTAGTACACATGTTCAGTAGTACTACACAGTAAATATATACACCAGTAGTACACATGTTTAGCAGTATTACAGTAAATATATACACCAGTAGTACACATGTTCAGTAGTATTACACAGTAAATATATACACCAGTAGTACACATGTTCAGTAGTACTACACAGTAAATGTATACACCAGTAGTACACATGTTCAGTAGTACTACACAGTAAATATATACACCAGTAGTACACATGTTCAGCAGTATTACAGTAAATATATACACCAGTAGTACACATGTTCAGTAGTATTACAGTAAATATATACACCAGTAGTACACATGTTCAGTAGTACTACACAGTAAATATATACACCAGTAGTACACATGTTCAGCAGTATTACAGTAAATATATACACCAGTAGTACACATGTTCAGTAGTATTACAATAAATATATACCCCAGTAGTACACATGTTCAGTAGTACTACACAGTAAATATATACACCAGTAGTACACATGTTCAGTAGTACTACACAGTAAATATATACACCAGTAGTACACATGTTCAGCAGTATTACAGTAAATATATACACCAGTAGTACACATGTTCAGTAGTACTACACAGTAAATATATACCCCAGTAGTACACATGTTCAGTAGTACTACACAGTAAATATATACACCAGTAGTACACATGTTCAGTAGTACTACACAGTAAATATATACACCAGTAGTACACATGTTCAGTAGTACTACACAGTAAATATATACACCAGTAGTACACATGTTCAGTAGTACTACACAGTAAATATATACACCAGTAGTACACATGTTCAGTAGTACTACACAGTAAATATATACACCAGTAGTACACATGTTCAGTAGTACTACACAGTAAATATATACACCAGTAGTACACATGTTCAGTAGTACTACACAGTAAATATATACACCAGTAGTACACATGTTCAGCAGTATTACAGTAAATATATACACCAGTAGTACACATGTTCAGTAGTATTACAGTAAATATATACACCAGTAGTACACATGTTCAGCAGTATTACAGTAAATATATACAACAGTAGTACACATGTTCAGTAGTATTACAGTAAATATATACACCAGTAGTACACATGTTCAGTAGTACTACACAGTAAATATATACACCAGTAGTACACATGTTCAGTAGTACTACACAGTAAATATATACACCAGTAGTACACATGTTCAGTAGTACTACACAGTAAATATATACACCAGTAGTACACATGTTCAGTAGTACTACACAGTAAATATATACACCAGTAGTACACATGTTCAGTAGTACTACACAGTAAATATATACACCAGTAGTACACATGTTCAGTAGTACTACACAGTAAATATATACACCAGTAGTACACATGTTCAGTAGTACTACACAGTAAATATATACACCAGTAGTACACATGTTCAGTAGTACTACACAGTAAATATATACACCAGTAGTACACATGTTCAGTAGTACTACACAGTAAATATATACACCAGTAGTACACATGTTCAGCAGTATTACAGTAAATATATACACCAGTAGTACACATGTTCAGTAGTATTACAGTAAATATATACACCAGTAGTACACATGTTCAGTAGTACTACACAGTAAATATATACACCAGTAGTACACATGTTCAGTAGTACTACACAGTAAATATATACACCAGTAGTACACATGTTCAGTAGTACTACACAGTAAATATATACACCAGTAGTACACATGTTCAGTAGTACTACACAGTAAATATATACACCAGTAGTACACATGTTCAGTAGTATTACAGTAAATATATACACCAGTAGTACACATGTTCAGTAGTACTACACAGTAAATATATACACCAGTAGTACACATGTTCAGTAGTACTACACAGTAAATATATACACCAGTAGTACACATGTTCAGCAGTTTTACAGTAAATATATACACCAGTAGTACACATGTTCAGTAGTATTACAGTAAATATATACACCAGTAGTACACATGTTCAGCAGTATTACAGTAAATATATACACCAGTAGTACACATGTTCAGTAGTATTACAGTAAATATATACACCAGTAGTACACATATTCAGTAGTACTACACAGTAAATATATACACCAGTAGTACACATGTTCAGTAGTACTACACAGTAAATATATACACCAGTAGTACACATGTTCAGTAGTACTACACAGTAAATATATACACCAGTAGTACACATGTTCAGTAGTACTACACAGTAAATATATACACCAGTAGTACACATGTTCAGTAGTACTACACAGTAAATATATACACCAGTAGTACACATGTTCAGTAGTACTACACAGTAAATATATACACCAGTAGTACACATGTTCAGTAGTACTACACAGTAAATATATACACCAGTAGTACACATGTTCAGTAGTACTACACAGTAAATATATACACCAGTAGTACACATGTTCAGTAGTACTACACAGTAAATATATACACCAGTAGTACACATGTTCAGTAGTACTACACAGTAAATATATACACCAGTAGTACACATGTTCAGCAGTATTACAGTAAATATATACACCAGTAGTACACATGTTCAGTAGTATTACAGTAAATATATACACCAGTAGTACACATGTTCAGTAGTACTACACAGTAAATATATACACCAGTAGTACACATGTTCAGTAGTACTACACAGTAAATATATACACCAGTAGTACACATGTTCAGTAGTACTACACAGTAAATATATACACCAGTAGTACACATGTTCAGTAGTACTACACAGTAAATATATACACCAGTAGTACACATGTTCAGTAGTATTACAGTAAATATATACACCAGTAGTACACATGTTCAGTAGTACTACACAGTAAATATATACACCAGTAGTACACATGTTCAGTAGTACTACACAGTAAATATATACACCAGTAGTACACATGTTCAGCAGTTTTACAGTAAATATATACACCAGTAGTACACATGTTCAGTAGTATTACAGTAAATATATACACCAGTAGTACACATGTTCAGCAGTATTACAGTAAATATATACACCAGTAGTACACATGTTCAGTAGTATTACAGTAAATATATACACCAGTAGTACACATATTCAGTAGTACTACACAGTAAATATATACACCAGTAGTACACATGTTCAGTAGTATTACAGTAAATAGTAAGTGTACTCTCTAGCAGTGAGGTGTTGTGAGCGCCAGACATCACAAAGACCAAAATGCTCCATATATTGTTTAACAACTCTTGCTGACTGCCAGACCCTATGTTTCCCTGCTCTGCCCCCCTTGTCCATCCCAGAGTTTAAGGTCATGTTGAGGTCGCCCCCAATGATAAGTGTATTATCAAGGTGATCATATAGTAAGGAGAAGAAGGAATGAAAAAAGGAGGGGTCATCAGTGTTTGGGCCATAAATATTTGCAATGCATAACTTCATGTTTAGGATAGATAATGTCATTATTATGAATCTTCCACCTGGGTCTAAAATTATATTATTAGCAGTAAAATGAATTTTCCTGTTTATCAGAATGGCTACTCCTCTTTGTCTTGAGTTGAAGCAGGCCGAGTACACGTGAGGGAACTGTACTGTAGAGAGTACGTTAGCTGTTGTTTTTAATAAATGAGTCTCCTGTAGCAGGACAATGTCTGCCTGTAGATCATTCAATCTGCTAAACACCTTCAACCTCTTCTCCCTGGAACCAGCTCCTCGTATATTCCACGTAACAAACCTCAGGGTGGTCATGCTCAAGCTACTGAAGTGTTTCTATAAAAGTATGTGTGTGTTTGTGTGTGTGCAAGCCCACATTAATGCATGCATGCTGTGTGTAGATTGTGTGCGTATATAAATTCATCTGTGTGTACAATGTTCCTATATGTCTGTCCACATGCTTAGAGTGTGTGTGAGAGTTGGGGGTGAGTGTTGATGTGATTAAACGTGCTCTGTGTTGTAGGTGTGTTATGTGCATGACATTTAGTGTCTGTGTCATGTGGATGTACGTGCGTACCCTACCTATTATTGTTGTTATGGCATAATAGAATGAAAGAGCAGCTAGAAAGGAAAGGAGTGAGAAAAGCAAACAACTACAACTACACATAAAAAGAAATAGCACAAACAAAAGAGCAAAAACAAAAGCCCTAAAGGGGGGGGGGGGGCAAAAAACAAAAACAGAACAAAACGAAAGCAACAACAACAGCAAATTTACAAAGACTGGCAGTAAATGTACAGTTCTGAATTACCATAATTAATGTGCTTATAGCAGATTAACATGTAAATTGAACAATAATTAGCTGTATGAGTGATAGATATTACCTGAGGTTAGTAGAGCCAGGGGGTGGTATTTTTGTCACGGTAAAGCTGTCCATTGACGAACAATTTGTCCACCGCGATGACTGCACGGGATCCTTCGTCTCTGAGCTTCTTCCGGATGGGAAACAGGACCCTGCGTCTCTCCAGAATCTCTTTGGGAAACTGATTATTTACACTAAAATCGGTCCCGCGGAGTTCCGGACCTCGATCCCTCACCTGCTCTTTCTGCTTGTAGCTCACGAACTTGGCTACAATCGGTCTGGGTCTGCGGCTGTCCGGTCTTTTCCCACCTAAGCGATGAACTCGGTGAAATGAGATGTTCCTCACTTACTTTTCATCTGTCCACCACTCATACTCCAGAATAGACTACTTCCTCACTAACAGCTCTATGATGAACAATATCTCAGAAACTAAAATCCATTCCATCACTATCAGTGATCACGCACCAGTATCATTTACCCTAATGAATAAGAAAACTAAACCATCTTATAGCAAATGGAGACTTAATACATCATTACTTAAAGATCCTGATTTTATCAGTTACTTCAAACGGGAGTGGTCTTTGTATATAGAAAACAATGACATACCAGGAACATCAGCATGTGTTCTTTGGGAGGCAGGAAAAGCAGTAATGAGAGGGAAAATAATTTCATTTTCATCACATAAGAAAAAGAAGGAGAGTTCAAAAATATCTGAACTAGAGCTTAAAATAAAATCACTAGAAGATGCCTACAAGGCTTCTCCAGAAGAGCAAGTGCTGAATCACATAAGAAAGGCTAAACTAGAGCTGAATGAAATAATTAACCAAAAAACCCAGTTTTTGCTACAAAGACTTCGCTTAGAGAATTTTGAACATAGCAACAAATCTGGAAGATTTCTCGCAAATCAATTAAAAGCAAACAAGGAGAAAACAACCATCTCCTCTGTTAAAGATTCAAGAGGAAATATCCTCCATGATCTTGATGGAATAAATGACACATTTAGGGATTTCTATAAAACATTATATTCCTCAGAAACAGATCCATCAGACAACAGCATTGAGGAATTTCTCAGCTACCTCAATCTTCCAAAGTTACAACAGGATCAGGAAATGGTTTTGGACGCACCCATTTCAGTAGGGGAACTACATGAAGCTTTAAAACACATGCCCAGCAATAAAGCTCCAGGACCAGACGGTTTTCCAGTTGAATATTATAAAGAATTTTGGTCTATACTAGCACCCACTTTTTATAAAATGGTTTTAGAAATTAAGGAAAAAGGCCAAATATCTCAAAACATGAATTTGGCTAGTATTACAGTAATACTAAAACCAGGAAAAGACCCCAAACTCCCATCTAGTTATCGTCCAATATCACTAATGAACGTAGATCTTAAAATAATCAGTAAAGTGCTTGCTACAAGACTAGAAAAAATAACTCCACTTATCATACATCCTGATCAAACAGGATTTATCAAGGGACGACATTCCACCACTAATACGCGCAGACTAATAAATCTAATTGATTATGCCACCATACATAACCTGGAAACTACAATAATCTCTCTAGATGCTGAAAAAGCATTTGACAGGGTGAACTGGAAATTCTTATTTGCAACATTAAGAAAATTCGGGTTTGGCTCATCGTTTATCGACTGGATAAAGATACTGTATAGCAATCCAAATGCATGCGTCAGGACAAATGATCAAACTTCTCACAGCTTCAGATTGCAGAGAGGCACCAGACAAGGCTGTCCACTCTCCCCCTCACTTTTTGCAATCTTTATTGAACCCTTAGCAGCTAGCATTAGACAAAACAAAGACATTAAAGGCATTAACTGTAGAAATATGGAGCATAAGACCAGTCTTTATGCTGATGATGTATTACTTTTCCTTCAAAATTCACAATCATCCATCTGTCAGACAATCGCACTCATCAATAAATTCTCATCAATTTCTGAATATTCCATTAATTGGTCTAAAACCACCGTTCTACCCATCAACTGTTCCTTCCATAATACTCCTGACACTGCTTTACAGTCAGGAGATATTAGATACTTGGGAATAAACATCTCACCCAGACTGTCAGACCTTATAAAGCTAAATTATGTCCCTCTACTAAAAACAATTGAGGACGATCTCACACGGTGGAAATCTTTACCCATATCACTAATGGGAAGAGTTGCAACTATAAAAATGATGATTCTACCTAAAATCAATTATCTGTTTTCAATGATCCCCATTAAACCTCCCTCCACCTGGTTTAAATCACTGGACTCTAATGTTACTAGATTTCTCTGGAAAGACAAACCACCACGGATTAGTCTAAAAACACTCCAGAAGACTAAAGATAGCGGTGGCTTAGACTTGCCTAATTTCCAAAATTACTTTATAAGCAATAGACTACAATACATCTCTAAATGGCTTAAACCTAGCTATCTAGATGAACCATGGCTTAATATAGAAGAAGCTATGTGTGAGGATATGGCAATTTCAGACCTGCCATTTATCAGCACAGCTGTCAAACGCCAAAAATGCTTTAAAAGCATTAATATCAGCTCCTCACTAATGGCCTGGTGGGAATTTCTTAAACTAACCAAATCCTTGCTTATTCCATGCAAACTTACACCTATTTGGAACAATCCCGACATCCAGCAAAACCGGAAAATGATAAACTTCCCTCAGTGGAAGAATAAAGGAATAAAACAGTTAGAACATTTAATAGAAAATGGGAACTTTCTCCCTTTTGATACAATTACTTCACGATATGAAATCAGCAGCACAAAATTCTTAGAATACCACCAACTTAAATCTATTATAGGTAAGAAATACACCCCTGATCAATTAAACTTGCAGCTACCTATCAGGGCTGCAGAATTCTTAAATCTCAATGCCCCGAAACTGTTATCCAAAATATATAGATTACTATCAAAGCTAGACGATTCCATATGTCTCCCAACTTCTAAATGGGAAGCAGACTTATCCAGTAACTTTGACCAAAATGAATGGTCACAAATCTGTTCAAATACATTTACAATGACTAAGAATTCAAACATGCAACTAATACAATTTAAAATTCTGCATAGAACTCATTATACAGGACACAGGATGTTCAGGATGGGTCTGTCACAATCAAACATCTGTCCACACTGCACTGGCAACACAATTGACAGCTACTACCATGCTTTGTGGTCTTGCCCACCTGTCCAGGAATTCTGGTTTCAGGTATGTAAAGATCTGTCAAATTGCTTCAAATGTAACATCCCTACAAACCCCAAACTGGGCCTACTGGGTTACTTGGGTGAAATTAACATAGAATTTAATTCTGCAAACTTAATCCTCACCAGTTTATGTATCGCAAAGAAAACTATCCTTCTAAACTGGAAAAGCAAACAAAGTCTGTGTATCCAGCAGTTCAGAAATCTCTTATTAGATCACATCAGTGTCGAGATGATGTCTGCCTCCTCAAGAGATCAGTCAGCTGAACTTTATTCCCTCTGGTCCCCTGTGATCAGCTCCATCACTTAGTATGGGGGGAGAATGTGACCTTATTGCGCTCGGGGTTGGTGGCCGGTTGGGGTTCTCTGGGGGCTGTGGGTCTGTGGTGGGCTCCTGGGGGGGGGATTTTGACTGCTCCATTGCTGGAGTGGCTAGGTTTCTAGCCCTACTGTGGACCTGGATGGGCCAGCGGCTGGAGTTGCCGCGCAGCGGCGGGGCGAGGTCGCTGGCGGGGGATGGGTTGGCGGGCGTGACTCCGTAACGGGCGCCTGTGCCGCCGTGGGGTGGGCTGGGCGGGGTCCCGGGCTCCGGTGCCCGGGGTTGTCCCCTGTCTCTTGGGGGTGGGGGGTCGGCTTGTGCCGGGGGGGGGCTGGGCTGACCTGGACCTGCCGCTGCGGCGGCGGGCAGGTACGTGCTCTGGTGCCTGGTTGCGACCCTGGGACTTGTTGAGTGGGGGGTGTTTGATAGTGTGGATGGGATGTGAGTGTGTATGGAGGGATGTGTGTAGGGGGTGTGCGTTGAGGACTGGTGGCGGTACATAGGTATGTGGATGTGTGTGGGTGGGGAAGTGTGATGATGCGTGTGTGGGGGGGGTGTCGTGGTGTCTGTGGGGGGGGTAGTGCCGTGTGTGTAGGGGAGTGGGGTGATGCGTGTATGTGGGGAGTGGCGGTGGTGCATGTATACGGGTGTGTGTATGGGGGGGGAGGAGGGGGGAGGGGGGGCGTGCTGTCTGTGTGTGTGTGGGGGGGGGCAGGGGTGTATGTATGGGGGAGTGGGTGGTGCATGTGTGTGGTAGGTTGGTGGATAAGTGTAGATATGATGGATGGGAGTGGGGGAGATTTGGATGTGACGTGGGGGTCAGGAGGATGGTTTTAAGGGTGGGCTGAACGGGTGGCTGGGTGGACCTGAATGTGTCCGGAAGTGTGTGTGTGTGTGTGTGGCTGTAGGTTTGTGCTGAGACAGTGTGAGGTGCCGATGTGTGGACAAGGTGGGGACTTCATGTCCCCAGGTGGGGGTGTCCTCTGTGAGTGAGGGGGCGGTGGACAATCGGTCTGGGATTCCCCTTCTGCCGCCCCGCCTCCTCTTTGTCCTCGTGCCCCCCTTCTGCATGTGGTGAGTTGGTCCCCTCTTGGGTCAGTGATGACTCTCTGGTTAGAGTCGCCGAAGGCTCTGGTTACG
>NC_136630.1:215700-338200 GCF_933228915.1 Telmatherina bonti
GTACACATGTTCAGTAGTACTACACAGTAAATATATACACCAGTAGTACACATGTTCAGCAGTATTACAGTAAATATATACACCAGTAGTACACATGTTCAGTAGTATTACAGTAAATATATACACCAGTAGTACACATGTTCAGTAGTACTACACAGTAAATATATACACCAGTAGTACACATGTTCAGCAGTATTACAGTAAATATATACACCAGTAGTACACATGTTCAGTAGTATTACAGTAAATATATACACCAGTAGTACACATGTTCAGTAGTACTACACAGTAAATATATACACCAGTAATACACATGTTCAGTAGTAGTACACAGTAAATATATACACCAGTAGTACACATGTTCAGTAGTACTACACAGTAAATATATACACCAGTAGTACACATGTTCAGTAGTACTACACAGTAAATATATACACCAGTAGTACACATGTTCAGCAGTATTACAGTAAATATATACACCAGTAGTACACATGTTCAGTAGTATTACAGTAAATATATACACCAGTAGTACACATGTTCAGTAGTACTACACAGTAAATATATACACCAGTAGTACACATGTTCAGTAGTACTACACAGTAAATATATACACCAGTAGTACACATGTTCAGTAGTACTACACAGTAAATATATACACCAGTAGTACACATGTTCAGTAGTATTACAGTAAATATATACACCAGTAGTACACATGTTCAGTAGTATTACAGTAAATATATACACCAGTAGTACACATGTTCAGCAGTATTACAGTAAATATATACACCAGTAGTACACATGTTCAGTAGTACTACACAGTAAATATATACACCAGTAGTACACATGTTCAGTAGTAGTACACAGTAAATATATACACCAGTAGTACACATGTTCAGTAGTACTACACAGTAAATATATACACCAGTATTACACATGTTCAGTAGTATTACAGTAAATATATACACCAGTAGTACACATGTTCAGTAGTACTACACAGTAAATATATACACCAGTAGTACACATGTTCAGTAGTACTACACAGTAAATATATACACCAGTAGTACACATGTTCAGTAGTACTACACAGTAAATATATACACCAGTAGTACACATGTTCAGCAGTATTACAGTAAATATATACACCAGTAGTACACATGTTCAGTAGTACTACACAGTAAATATATACACCAGTAGTACACATGTTCAGTAGTACTACACAGTAAATATATACACCAGTAGTACACATGTTCAGCAGTATTACAGTAAATACATACACCAGTAGTACACATGTTCAGTAGTATTACAGTAAATATATACACCAGTAGTACACATGTTCCCTAGTACTACACAGTAAATATATACACCAGTAGTACACATGTTCAGTAGTACTACACAGTAAATATATACACCAGTAGTACACATGTTCAGTAGTACTACACAGTAAATATATACACCAGTAGTACACATGTTCAGTAGTACTACACAGTAAATATGTACACCAGTAGTACACATGTTCAGTAGTACTACACAGTAAATATATACACCAGTAGTACACATGTTCAGTAGTACTACACAGTAAATATATACACCAGTAGTACACATGTTCAGCAGTATTACAGTAAATATATACACCAGTAGTACACATGTTCAGTAGTATTACAGTAAATATATACACCAGTAGTACACATGTTCAGTAGTACTACACAGTAAATATATACACCAGTAGTACACATGTTCAGTAGTACTACACAGTAAATATATACACCAGTAGTACACATGTTCAGTAGTACTACACAGTAAATATATACACCAGTAGTACACATGTTCAGCAGTATTACAGTAAATATATACACCAGTAGTACACATGTTCAGCAGTATTACAGTAAATATATACACCAGTAGTACACATGTTCAGTAGTATTACAGTAAATATATACACCAGTAGTACACATGTTCAGTAGTACTACACAGTAAATATATACACCAGTAGTACACATGTTCAGTAGTACTACACAGTAAATATATACACCAGTAGTACACATGTTCAGTAGTATTACAGTAAATATATACACCAGTAGTACACATGTTCAGTAGTACTACACAGTAAATATATACACCAGTAGTACACATGTTCAGCAGTATTACAGTAAATATATACACCAGTAGTACACATGTTCAGTAGTATTACAGTAAATATATACACCAGTAGTACACATGTTCAGTAGTATTACACAGTAAATATATACACCAGTAGTACACATGTTCAGCAGTATTACAGTAAATATATACACCAGTAGTACACATGTTCAGTAGTATTACAGTAAATATATACACCAGTAGTACACATGTTCAGTAGTATTACAGTAAATATATACACCAGTAGTACACATGTTAAGTAGTACTACACAGTAAATATATACACCAGTAGTACACATGTTCAGTAGTATTACAGTAAATATATACACCAGTAGTACACATGTTCAGTAGTACTACACAGTAAATATATACACCAGTAGTACACATGTTCAGTAGTACTACACAGTAAATATATACACCAGTAGTACACATGTTCAGTAGTACTACACAGTAAATATATACACCAGTAGTACACATGTTCAGTAGTACTACACAGTAAATATATACACCAGTAGTACACATGTTCAGCAGTATTACAGTAAATATATACACCAGTAGTACACATGTTCAGTAGTATTACAGTAAATATATACTCCAGTAGTACACATGTTCAGTAGTACTACACAGTAAATATATACACCAGTAGTACACATGTTAAGTAGTACTACACAGTAAATATATACACCAGTAGTACACATGTTCAGTAGTATTACAGTAAATATATACACCAGTAGTACACATGTTCAGTAGTACTACACAGTAAATATATACACCAGTAGTACACATGTTCAGCAGTATTACAGTAAATATATACACCAGTAGTACACATGTTCAGTAGTATTACACAGTAAATATATACACCAGTAGTACACATGTTCAGCAGTATTACAGTAAATATATACACCAGTAGTACACATGTTCAGCAGTATTACAGTAAATATATACACCAGTAGTACACATGTTCAGTAGTACTACACAGTAAATATATACACCAGTAGTACACATGTTCAGTAGTATTACAGTAAATATAAACACCAGTAGTACACATGTTCAGTAGTACTACACAGTAAATATATACACCAGTAGTACACACGTTCAGTAGTATTACAGTAAATATATACACCAGTAGTACACATCTTCAGTAGTACTACACAGTAAATATATACACCAGTAGTACACATGTTCAGTAGTATTACAGTAAATATATACACCAGTAGTACACATGTTCAGTAGTACTACACAGTAAATATATACACCAGTAGTACACATGTTCAGCAGTATTACAGTAAATATATACACCAGTAGTACACATGTTCAGCAGTACTACACAGTAAATATATACACCAGTAGTACACATGTTCAGTAGTATTACAGTAAATATATACACCAGTAGTACACATGTTCAGTAGTACTACACAGTAAATATATACACCAGTAGTACACATGTTCAGTAGTATTACAGTAAATATATACACCAGTAGTACACATGTTCAGTAGTACTACACAGTAAATATATACACCAGTAGTACACATGTTCAGTAGTATTACAGTAAATATATACACCAGTAGTACACATGTTCAGTAGTACTACACAGTAAATATATACACCAGTAGTACACATGTTCAGCAGTATTACAGTAAATATATACACCAGTAGTACACATGTTCAGTAGTACTACACAGTAAATATATACACCAGTAGTACACATGTTCAGCAGTATTACAGTAAATATATACACCAGTAGTACACATGTTCAGTAGTATTACAGTAAATATATACACCAGTAGTACACATGTTCAGCAGTATTAGAGTAAATATATACACCAGTAGTACACATGTTCAGTAGTACTACACAGTAAATATATACACCAGTAGTACACATGTTCAGTAGTATTACACAGTAAATATATACACCAGTAGTACACATGTTCAGCAGTATTACAGTAAATATATACACCAGTAGTACACATGTTCAGTAGTATTACACAGTAAATATATACACCAGTAGTACACATGTTCAGTAGTACTACACAGTAAATATATACACCAGTAGTACACATGTTCAGTAGTATTACAGTAAATATATACACCAGTAGTACACATGTTCAGTAGTATTACAGTAAATATATACACCAGTAGTACACATGTTCAGTAGTATTACAGTAAATATATACACCAGTAGTACACATGTTCAGTAGTACTACACAGTAAATATATACACCAGTAGTACACATGTTCAGTAGTATTACAGTAAATATATACACCAGTAGTACACATGTTCAGCAGTATTACACAGTAAATATATACACCAGTAGTACACATGTTCAGTAGTATTACAGTAAATATATACACCAGTAGTACACATGTTCAGTAGTATTACAGTAAATATAAACACCAGGTTTCCTGGTTTTCTGCTGGATCCAGGTGTGAACATGTGTTCTCTGCCTCCCTCAGACACAACGGCGTGGGTTGATGATTCACACCAAACTCGTTGCTTCTTTTCAGACGGGACATTGTTGAGGCGAAGCTGCAGGTTCTGTTGCTTTCAGGTGAATGAAGTGTGAGACGGTAACACGCATGTGGATTCTGACACGTGTGTGATGACGTCACGGTGGGCGATACGTACAGCTGTGCTTTATTTCAGACAGGACGTGTCTCTGTCATGGAAAGGATCCTCCTGTGTTGAAAGAACGCCGTCGGCAACATTGACATCGTCGGGTCATGAAAGTCAACATTTTCCATCTTTCCCTTTGTATTGATGGGCGATTTGCTGTGTGTTGCAGCGGAGGCCAGCATCGATAAGGCGAGCGAGCGTCCGGACATCAGCCAGGCGGGGAATGCTGGCAGCATGCAGCCCAGGAGACATGCTGGAGTCTGGCCCCAGACCAGAAGTCTGCTCTACAAGAACCTGCTGATCAAGTGGAGAACCAAACAGCAGAGCCTGCAGGTACCACGTCCCTCTGACCAGTAGAGCTGCAACTATCCACCACTTTAGGAACAAATAATCTCTCCATTATTTCTACGAGTCATCCAGTACTCTAACGATTATATTTATTTTATTATCATTTGTAAAACAAACACTAGAAAGTCCACCAAAGTAAATCTATAAATGTATATCTGTGAAGCTGTTGCGCGTGTTGTTACGACCTAATGCAGGAGGAAAATGTTTTAGAATATGATACGTTTAAAATGTTTTAAAAGTATCAATTTAAAATGTGCCGACGTGTTTGTGCTCCATGTGTGGAGAAACAATCCTCAACCGATCGAGAATTTCTGCCTTTTAAAAGATGAAAAGAAGAATTCCCGTAGAAAGAAGGAGTGACTTGTAAACATGTCCACAGTAAGAAGTAGCCGATGTCTTGGTGGACGACGCGCCTGGTAAAAGTCTGTCTGTTTAATCCGGAATAAAAGTTTGCTGCAGGAACAGAGGCTGCCTAAAACATGCGCTTTGACTCTGCGTGTGTGCAGGAGAGACAGATGAGGGACGGATTACCAGACGGTTAGCGTGCGTTAGCAGCCGACACCTCGCCATGCCTCGTCACTGCTGACTGATATCACAGGTTAGAACTCTGAACATTTTACCAGCCGCTGCTGATATAAATCAGAAAGCTGGATCTCCTCCTGGAGCGGTGAAGTGGGGGGGTGGTACGCCAACTCTACGTTTTCTGTCCTTTTCAGTGTGAAATGGTCCCACACTGCAACTTTTCGGTCTTTTCCTCCCCTCTTCTTCATTCTCTGCCGTTAGAGACCAAAGCAAGGAGGATCTTCAGACAGAAAGCAAAGCGCTCGCCGCTGCTGGTGGAAATGTCCGTCATCAGTCCGGCTGAAACAGTCAGACTGTACAGACACACCGTAGGCCACAGGCTCTGCTTTTATAGATTTTATACATGTTTAGATGTTTTATATGTTTACTGAAACAGTGATGTCGTCCCTCCGAGCAGCACAGTGGTCTGAGAATGATGCAGAAATGAACAAATATCACCACGTTATGTTAATTACACGGAGCATCAAGGCAGATTACTTGATCAGTTTTTGTACTCGGGTTACTCGAGTTACCCGCGTAATCGTTGCAGCCCTAGTTATCATTTTTCACTTTATTTTCTAGAGTCTGCTTCATCTCCTAGACGTCCTGAGAGGAACCGCTGTTCCTCCTTTCCTTGGTTCCACCGGGTGTTTCTGTGGCTCTTCATGCATTTTTTTTTTTTCTTTTATACTTAATTTTTATTGAAGCATTTTTAACATAAACAATAACAGTTACAGTCGGTACAGTTTGCACAATATGAAATTAGCGACAAAAAAAATAAATGTCATAATCAAAATATTATATTATTACAAAAAAAAAAATTGGGGAACAATTTCCTTTTTTTGTCTGTGTTTACTTGGTTTGTTTTCCCCCTATTCACTTTGAATTTGAATTGTCCATTTGCCCCTTCTTGAGAAATAGAGTCCAGGTTGTAGTCTCAGCAAAAATGTCAGTCTTTCCAGGTTATGAGTTTCTTCAACTAGGTCCAACCAGTCCTTGATACATGGTGGGTCCACTTGAAGCCATTTTTGTGTGATTGTTTTTTTTTTTGTTATGGCAAGAAGAATTTTTAATAGATATTTATCATTTTCAACTAAGTCTGTGGGGAGATCTCCAAGGTAAAGTGTCATGAAAGTTTGGGGAATTTTAAAACCTAATATCTGGTCTATTTTGCTTCCAACATGTAACCAAAAGGATCTTATTTTTATACACGACCAAAAAATGTGTGTGTGATGTGCTCCATCCACACCACAGCCCCTCCAACATGAAGAGCTGTTTAGGCTTTCTTGCTGTTTAGGAGTTATGAAACAACGTACTAAATTTTTCCAACTGAAATCTCGCCAAATGGCTGAGCAGGAAGTAGAGCATGCATTCTCACACATATTGTCCCATTGTTCTGTTGATATATCCATATTTATTTCTTTCTCCCATCTTTTCTTAATATAATCTGTTGAATTCCCTCTGCTGTTTTGAATAGTTTTATATAGCTTAGAAATAATTGACTTACAACCCTTATTGTACGCTTGTGAGATCAGAATAGCTAATTTATTAAGCTCTGGGGTCCTAACCTTTAGGATCTTTGAGGATATATATTGCTTTAACTGTAAATATCTAAAGTAATCATTTTGTTCTAAGTTATATTTCCTCTGACATGACTGGAAGCTTGGTAATGAGTCTTTTTCCAGAAATTTGCAATAGGCTGTCATACCATTCTGTATCCAATATTTAAATACTGAATCAATTTGATTTGGCTTAAAATCTGAATCAAATGCTACCCATCTAAGAATTGTAATCTGATTCACTATTTTAAGTTCTTTCAAAACTTGGAACCATAGTGATAAAGTGAAAAATGCAATTGGAGTAATGTCTTTTTGAGTTCTAGTCACAAGTTTTCTATCTCCTATTAAAGTTTGGATTGGGACATTTCCGCAACAAATTTCCATTTCCCTCCACCTTGTCCCACATGTGTTATCACACCACTGGGTTATAGCTTTGAGTTGGGCCGCTAAATAGTAATCGCGGAGATTGGGTAAGGATAGACCCCCCTTTTCTTTATTGATTAACAATGTTTTGTATTTGATGCGGGGTTTTTTCCCTTTCCAAATAAATCGGGAAAATTGTTTATCCCACTTCTGAAATTGGGATGTTGGGATTTTAACAGGAAGTGACATGAACAAGTAAAGTAATCTGGGCAGTATAGACATCTTTATAATTTCAATTCTTGAATTAAAGTTAAGTATATTAGTTGTCCACTTAGTAAGATTTTGCTGAATATTTTTGTTCACTGGTTCATAATTTCTTTTGTATAGATCATTAGCAGAATATGTCAGCCACACACCTAAATATTTTATTGCTTTCTGGGACCAATTGGAGGGTAATTTCTCTCTAAGTTCTTCAGATGGATTAAAGTTAAAGCCCATAACTTGTGTTTTGCCTAAGTTTAACCTGTAGCCTGAAAAAGAGCCAAATATTTCAAGTAACCCTAAAAGTGCTGGCATGGATTGATCTGGGTTGGTGATATATACAAGAATGTCATCCGCGTACAGTGCGACTTTATGTACCCTTGAATTGATGGTAATTCCTTGGATATTTTGATTTTCCCTTATTGAGCTAATGGTTCGATGTACAATGCAAATAATGTTGGTGATAAGGGGCATCCTTGTCGCGTTGATCTCTCTAGCTTTATGCGATTAGTCAAGCGCCCGTTTATTTTAATTCTTGCTGTTGGAGATTGATATAAAGTCCGAATAGTATTAATTGAGATATCTGAAAAACCAAATCTTTTTAACACTAAAAACAAGTACTCTCAATTTACGCAGTCAAACACCTTTTCAGCATCTAAGCTTATCAATGTTGCTTTATGTTTATTTATCTGAATATTGTTAATTATATGAAGTGAATGTCTTATATTATCTTGGGTTTGTCGACCAGCGACAAAGCCTGTCTGGTCTTCATCAATTAAATCTGTGATAAAAGTGTTTAACCTATTTGACAAGATAGACGCATAAAGCTTATAATCCTGGTTTAATATTGAGATTAGCCTGTAGGAACTACACAATGTTTTATCCTTTCCTTCCTTTGGTATTATTGTTATAATAGCTTCTGACCAGGATGGCGGCGTACAATTGTTTTTTAATGTCCAGTTCAAAGATTTTAGAAGAACTGGTGTAAGCAGGTCTTCGAATGCCTTGTACAACTCTGCTGGTAGGCCATCTGTGCCTGGTGTTTTGTTATTTTTTAACTTCTTTAAAGCTAGTTCCAGTTCTTTCTTGTCAATTTGTTTGTTTAGAATCTCGTTTTGTTGTTTTCTTATTGTTGGTAAATCTAACGAATTAAGGAATCCTTTTATATCCACAGCATTTGCTTGTTTAGGCTGTGCATATAACGTTTCATAATATGTCTGAAAAGCATTATCGATTTTTTCTAAGTCATTTTCAAGGGATCCTGTTTTTGGATTAACAACTGAACAGACCGATTGTAGAATTTGTCTTTGTCGAATTTTACGAGCGAGCAATTTTGTAGCTTTTGGCCCAGTTTCATAATAAGATTGTTTTAAAAACTTGTATTTCTTATCTTCTTCTTCTTCTTTGTATAAATCCACGATTTGTTTTCTTATTTTTTGAATTTCTTTCAAGATGTCTTCTTTAGGGGTTCTAATATGCTTTTTTTTCTAAATCTTTCAACATTTCATCCAACTCTTTCAATCGTCTTTCCTTTTCTTTCTTAATTGCGGTACCTTGTGATATTAATTTCCCCCTTATAACTGCTTTCAAAGTATCCCAAAGAATGGTAGGGTTAACTTCACCATTATCATTCCACTCAAGATAGTTTTGGATCTCTGTTTTGATATCATTAATGAGTTTCTTGTTATTTAGTAGGCTAGTATTTAGCCTCCATATTGTCCTTTTTGGTCTCGCTCCAAGATGTATTGTTAAGTATATCGGTGAGTGGTCTGACAGTCCTTTAGAACCAATTTCACAACTTGATATTCTATGTCTATCAGTTGTTAACATAAAAAAGAAGTGGATTCTTGAGTATACGTTGTGAGGCGAAGAAAAATATGTATAATCCCTATCGGTTGGATGTATCTCTCGCCAAACGTCAAGCAAACCCAACTCAATCAAGCCTTGTCTTAACTTTTTGCCCTGTGGAGTCAGTAATCTTTTGTTATTGGATGTATCAGTCTTGTGCATTATTGTATTTAAGTCACCTGCACATATTAAAATTCCAGTTGTTTCTGATGCAATTATTTCGATAAACTTTTTCGCAATTTTGGAACTATAATCTGGGGGTAGATAAACAGAAATAAGAGTTGTAGGCTGACCATCTATTTTACATTGTATTAGGATATATCTGCCTTCACTATCCTTTATTTGCTTAATGCATTCAAAATGCATGGAATTATGTATCAGAACTGCGACTCCTCTTTTATGGCCTGTCTTAAAAGAGCTATAAAAAGTATTTTTATAACCAAAAGTCTTTAATTTTTCATGTTAACTATTAGATAGATGAGTTTCTTGGAGAAACATTATTTTTATTTTTTCCTTCTTTACCCAAGACATTACCCTACTCCTTTTAACAACATTATTGAGACCATTTACATTCCATGTGGCTATCCTATATTTGTCAGTATTCATTACGAATTTTCAGATTACAAATGCAGACTGTAAGAACAAACTTAGAACTAACACAACAAAGAAGACAACAAAAACAAACAGAACAAAGGTGAACTTCCACCTTCAGGGCACGGCCTGGCCCTGTTTCCCTACATACTAAAAGATCCCAGTGTAGGAGGAAAAATCCCACTCGGCAGGAGCTCCTTCTCTGTATTAAGCAGAGTCCTTCTTCTTGAGCTAATAATAAGGAAAAACAAAAAAGTCCCTTATCCCAGTCAGAATTATTAATGAGCCAGGGATGTAAATAGAGCTACGACCAAATGCAAAAATAAATACAATACCTTGGTATTAAAAAAAAATATGAGATGAAATAATAATGAGTCTTTGAGACTGTTAGTGCAAGAACTTCAGTACAGATCACCAAACCATACAAAATCTAGTGAGGTCTGTACTTACATAGATCCCATTGTCCAGTAAAAATTCAAGTTTAAACTTGCTCACGCTGAAATCCTCGCAGCCTCTCACGTACCCGCTCGGAGCGTGTATTGCTGATCTTTTCCCAGTGCGCGTCGCTAGTAAAAGTCCTGTCCCAATCTTCCTCAGCGGCTGCTCGTGGTCCTTCCACAGAATAGCCTCTCCTCCTCATTTCCCCCGCCACCTCCGTTGCATTCCTGTACAAACGCGGTCCGTCGTCCCAATGAATCCTCATTCGTGCAGGGTACGGTGTTTGGAATCGAATCTTTGCTTCTTTGAGGATCCTCTTAATGTCCTTGTATTCTTTCAACTTGTTATAGACCTCCGTTGGCATATCATTGGCGAACGTGACCACCTTGTCGTCAACCACAATCTTCTTCGCCCATGCCATTTTGATGATTTTTTCCTTGATATGAAACCTCTGAAAGTTGACAAGTATAGATCTTGCTGGCTGTCCTTCTCGGGGAGTCGGTCCTAACGAGCGGTGAACACGTTGAATCTGCAGCTTCACATCATCTCCCAGTGAGAACTCTCTTCTCAAAAAGTGAGTGATGAGTGCCATCATGTCATTATTCTCGACGCCTTCTCTGATCCCATATATCCGAATATTATTCCGGCGACATCTGCCTTCGAAATCAGTCATCTTTGCTTGGAGAGTTTTCTGCTGGGTTAGGCAATGGCGGAGCGCATCCCGCAAACCGGCATTCACGGTTTCCAGCTCGGACACTCGCTGTTCAGCCTCTGTTAACCTTGTGCCTTGGTTTCGTACATCTGCGGTCAAATTCTGTAGTTTCTGGTTGTAATGAAACACTTTTATTTATTCAGACAGGATCGTGGAAGTCGGTGAATAATGACCACAACAAACTCTGTGTTCAACAATTAACTCGCGTTTATTAATCTGAACAGCAAAGAGAAAGCAAACACATCATTGGTATAGCACTTAGATAGTTTCAGTTCCAGCTCGTACCGTTTACGCGATAGGTTGGAGAGCCCACAACCCCGGTAGAGAGTGCCAAAAATACCAGCTGGGCGTCCTGATCAGTGAAACCCGCAGCAGACTCTACCAGAAGTCCGGGGCTTCTCCACTTTATACCCTGCACAAACAACACCGTGCGAGAGCAGGTAGAGAGGTGGCCAACCTTTTCCCACAATACACACACACAGTGGCTGCGCAAGACTCAGCTGTTGAGTCCTCTCAACATTCTCATGACCTTTCTTATTGCAAACACAGTTGTTTTACAGAATGCAGCTGTGCACAGCCGAATAACAGGATGCAGTCGTGCACCGCTGCACGTAGGCAGTTACATAGAAATTAAATGAAGGCACACAACATCACTAATAAACAGTCATACTTCATTCCACTCTTGATGTTTTGTGACATCATGCAATCCATTTCCATCCCACGACCATTGAATGAGGGCACACAACATCACCATTGAAGTTTATACTTCACTGGTTCATGTCGGATTTCAGGCTGGCAAGTTCTTGTTTTAATTCGTCCTTCATTTCAGCAATGTTGTTAGAAAGCGAGAGGATAGCTTTAGCAGTTGTTAGCTCGCTCTCCTCTTCTGTTAGTTCCACGCTGCTAGCCTCGTCTTCAGTGTCGTTTTCTTGGTTGTCTTTTGCTTCCTTTCCACCTTTGGCGGCCCCTGGCTTTTTGTTTTTCTTAGTTCCACCCATTACAGTCCAATTTAAGTACTGAAAGAACAATTTTCTTGAATTAGGTGGAGTTTTATTTCTTTCTGACTGGGATAGGAAAAAAGTTAGTCCACCATCTTGAAAAGCTCGTCGGAAGCCTCTTCATGCATCTTTAATGTACCATCCTGTATTCCATCCTACCTGCCCCGTTAGCTCGTCACGTCCCGGAGGTAAACGCTGTATGGTGTCGGGTTCTCAGCCTCGGCGGGATCTAGAAATACAGTGGATAGATGTCACAGTGTGGTGGGACACGTGTGCTGGAAAAATCTTTGTGGATGAGAAACAACGATGCTGAGTCAAACTGCCTTTGTTAGTTTATTCACACAAATGATACATGTAAGTCATACATGGAGAGATCTCTGAGAAGTAAAGAAAGTCGGCAGCTTATATAGTTCCAAAACTCCTCCTCTGTGGCTAGGCAGACCATATGAAACAATCATTATCTCTTATTTAAGACTAAACTGAACTCACTAAGCATCAATCACTTACTATATTACTTTATTACCTTTAACCTCTAACCTTTAGGCAACTGGTCAACCAAGCAGTTGACAAAAACAGATGCGCTGCAGGAAACTCTTCCTGCCTCTAACATTACCAGCGCATTCCATTGAGAGGTCATACATGAGTTAAAGAAAGCAGTTCACAATGAGTACAATGTCTGAACTTTATCTACATGGACTACAAAATACAACAAATCAATGTATATATGTCTAATATCTAATACAAATCAAACTCAACAATTTTCCAACACACTTCCCCCGTTTGATCCTACAGGATCACCAATAAGAAGAAAAATTGTTATAGAATACAAAAAAAACAGAGATACAGTAAAATACTCTCAGAACATCAGGAGACTCATGCCTGTAGGGTTTTAGAGAATCCATCATAAATGAGAAGAACAAAGAACACTAATAAGGATATTTCTAAATTTCAACATCAGAATCCAAGACTGAGGAAGAATACAAAGTGGAAGGTGGGACAGCAAGGCTAAGCAGGAAATCTTGACACCTATCACCAGCAAGGTCTTCATCTGGTGTGTGAGTCAGGGGGGCGTAAAGCAACTGTGGAACCTTTTCACCTAATGCAGCATTAATGAGCTTGACCAACAGAGCTCTCAGACATGGAATGCAGCAGCAGCCACAAAGAATCAGAATAGCTATGCACACTGCAATAGACATTAAAGCAGATAGGATCAGCGCTTTATATTTGCCAAAAAGATTGTCAAACATGGAAGTATCAACACCAGAATGCATTTTCATCTTATCACTAAGAGAACGAAGGCCATCTACAGCACGTGTGAGCTTTCCCATAGGGGCTGTATTATTAGGAATAAAGGAGCAACATTGATCACCAAAGATAGAGCACACACCACCTTTCTCTGCTAAGAGCATGTCAACAGCAATCCTATTTTGAAACGCCATTAGCGACGTAGCACGCAGCTGCTCATGAACCGCAGCAAGACCATCTCGTGTAAAATTAGCTAAGCGTTGAATATTAAAATGAATAAAATTTATTCGATCTAAATTTTTATTAATGGTGCACCACCAACAGAATAAAGATTCAAATCCTCCTGCTATTTGATTGGCTAATTTATACTCATCTGGGACTCCACGTGGAACTCCTATAGCATCTATGTAAGTGGGATCTGAGTCATCAAAAGAAGTCGTTAGGCTTCGCTTAATCCGAGAAATATCATGAGCAGCTGAAGATAAAAAAGGAGTCCCCATAACAATAGTAGTTGGCATGATAAGTGTGACAGGAGCACACAAACCTGACCAGTTGGCAGGAAGAGTAGCTCTTAGGGTGCGAGCACCACACCACCACCACAAATCAGATCTTGAAACACGAGGAGCATCACTAAGAGGATAAGTTGCTACACAATATGAGGAAGGAACTTTTCCTACAAAATAGGATGAGGAAATAGCATTATAAAAGCAGGTGAAATTGCCAGGGGCTACCGCAGCATCAAAGATAGGGGGTGTGGTGACAAATGAAGCAGGAAAAACAGACTCCCATTCCCTACAGGAAACTTGAGGATGCTGGGATGTGAGAAGGGCAGACAAACATATGTGACTTAATTCTAGAGGGGGTGGAACTACTCTCAAAATAGGACGAGGTCCCAGACAAACTACACAATCCTCATGTACTGTTTGACCTATCTGTTCTGCCAATAACAACCAATTATTAGTTATACTGGTAATACCAGTCATAATTGCATACGCAGTGTCAGTCACATTCAGTTTAGGCTGAACCATGACTACACGTGCACCTGTTTTCCTAGTTCTATCAGGCATTGTGGGAGCAACAAGATCTTGAAAACACATAGTGATACGAAACTGTGGGTCAATCTCCTTAGAATAAGCCCACAATATAAAAGAATGACATGAAGGGGTAGAGGTGTTGTAACTTACAACAAGACCTTGAGCATTTTTGGTGATGCTAAATAACTTACGCCCATCTTTGGCTTGATCTAAGGACCAAGCACTCCAATCATATCTTGTTTCTCCTACCAGGTCTCTCCATCCATGTCCTATAGTGGCATACCATTCATATTTTGAACCCCAAGCATCTCCACGTTGTCCAGCTCTATTAGTGAGTGCAGAATATGGGAGCACAACAACAAAACTTTCATTCAGGGGAATACAGAATAGTAATGAAACGTAAAAATAATCATCACCACATGTGCTGGACAGGCTTCGCTTCAGCACATGTGTTGAGGTTGACACATTAAAAGCAGACTCAGATCTGGGAGTGAACCACAGTAAAGGAAACACTATGATCAAAGATACAAAGAAGAGAAAACAGATGGTTCCTCTCAAAGACCAACCTAAATGCCTAAAGGGGTGCCAGGGATGGGGTGGAGACATGGTAGGCGTTCTGGTGGGACTTGGCATGTCACAGTTGCAGTGGAGCGCTTTTTTTTTTTTTTTTTTTCCTCTCACTGATCTTGCTTGAGAGCGGAGGCTGGTCTTCAGGTACTGAGGGTGGACTACCTCAGCCCTACACCTGTCACGGGGATTATTCTGCCCCTTTTGTGCTGAGGTGTGTTTTTTCTGTAGATGTGAGGTCCTCAGTCGGTGGAGGAACCTTTCTGCAATGTGAGGCGTGAATCCAAGTACTTCTCTCTGCTATTTTGATTGCAGTGTAGGTCACAAGAAGGATCTGGAATGGACCAAGCCACCTTTTATGGTTCCACTTTGATCGTTTGAAGCTTTTAATCAACACGAAGTCTCCAGGTTGAAGTGAGTGGAGTGCACTCTCAGCTGGGTGTGGGAGAGCAGCCTTCACCTGTGAGCGAATATCTGCAAGAGTTTTCACAAGATTAGAGCAATAGGTCAACACATTATGTTCACACAGGGCCGTATCTGGAGGTGGGGCTTTGGGGGGCCCAAGTCCAACATTGGGTGGTGCTGCAAACAAAATCTCAAAGGGACTGAGGTTAGCTCTGCCTCTCCTCCTCATTCTCATATACATGAGAACAATAGGGAGAGCTTTGGTCCATGGCAGTCCTGTGTCAGCACAACACTTTGCTAATTTATTTTTCAGAGTTCCGTTTTCACGTTCCACAGCACCTCCGCTGGCCGGATGGTATGAACAATGCTTTCTGACATCTATTCCTAGATGTAGAGAAATCTGAGAGATAGCCTCATTAGCAAAATGAGCTCCATTATCTGATGACAAAATTCTTGGGAGACCCCATCTCGGAATTATTTCAGTCATAAGCGCTTTCGCCACAGCTCCTGCATTAGCTTTAGAGGTGGGAAATGCTTCAACATATTTTGACCACATGTCCACAAGGACCAAACAATATTTTTTTCCTTCTGAGGGCGTTAGCTCAATGAAATCCATCATGACGTGAGAGAAAGGGCCTGCTGGGGGAGGGTGCGCAGCCTGTTGAGAATTTGGGTGTGTTCTGCCTGGATTGTGAGTAGCACAAACCATGCATGACTGGCAAAACTTTTGTGCATAAATAGTAAAGCCTTTTGTAAACCAATGTTGTCTCATAGCTGACATCATACCCCCTTTTGACACATGGTCCACACCGTGTGTCAATTTAGCATAGTGGGGAAACAGGGCTGAGGGCAGACATGGTTTACCATCTGGCCCAAACCATCCTTCAGAATTATGATGAGCACCTGCCTGAGACCACAAGCGCTTATCAGCAACAGAAGCCAGGCTTTGAAGTGCTGTGAGCGAAGACGGAACTGTGGTAGTAACAGAAGAAAAACAGGAAGCGGAAGGTAGAGGAAGGAAGGCAGCAGCTTTAGCGGCTGCATCAGCTCGTGCATTACCTGCAGAAACAGAATCAGATCCGTTAGTATGTGCAACGCACTTGCACACAGCAACCTGTTTAGGAAGTAAAATGGCAGAGAGCAGGTCTGCTATCAATGTATGATGGAGGATTGGCTTCCCATCAGATTTCAGAAAACCGCGGTGCCGCCAAAGAGCCCCAAAGTCATGCACAACGCCAAAAGCGTAACGCGAGTCTGTATAAACTGTCAAGGATTTACCTTGTGACAGCTGACAGGCACGGGTGAGAGCAATGAGTTCTGCTGTTTGGGCTGAATGATGACCAGGAAGGCGAGCGGATTCGAGTACATCATGATCAGAACAGACAGCATAACCAGAACGACAAGTACCAGTTGAATCGCGAAATGAGGAGCCATCAACATACAAAATCAAATCAGAATTTGGGAGTGGCTGATCGAGAAGGTCAGGACGAGGCGAGCACGTGATGGATAACTCAGCCATACAGTCATGCGGTTCACCATCATCTGGTGTGGGCAGAAGAGTAGCAGGATTGAGAACAGTGCAGCGTTTCACTGTGACATTTGGAAGCTCCAACAAACACGTGTGGTATCGGAGGAACCGAGACATCGAAAAATGAGAAGTTCTGTGTTCAGAGAGGATAAGATGCACAGAGTGAGGAACTAACAAAGTTAGGGGAGAATAACACACAATGTCCCTAGAGGCAGCCAAAGCCTTTTCTGCTGCTGCAATGCCTCGCAGGCAGGGAGGAAGACCTGCTGCTACTGGGTCAAGCTTGCATGAAAAGTAAGCAACAGGACGTAGTGAACCACCATGGTCCTGCAGCAGAACAGAAGTCATGCAGCCGCCTCGTTCATCCACAGTCTGTGTGAACGGTTTAGCAGGATCAGGAAGACCAAGAGTAGGAGGGGTTTGCAAAGCCAGTTTCAACGCTGTGAAAGCAGAAACTGCTTCCTCATTCCACTGAACTGGCGAGTTCATGGGTTTGGAACGGGTGAGCGCAGAAAGGGGTTTGGAAAGAACAGAAAAATTAGGAACAAAGGGTCTGCAATAGGAGCACAACCCTATGAATGACAGGAGCTGTTTAACAGTAACAGGCTTTGGAGCACACTGAATTGCAGTTAAATGCTTGGATGAAAGAGATTTACCCTGAGCACTGATCACGTGACCCAGAAAGGTAACTTGTGGCTGCACAAACTGCAATTTGCTGCGGCTAACCTTGTGTCCATGTTCAGCCAAATGGCAAAGAAGGGCAACAGTGTCTTGTAAACACTGGTCACGTGTCTGTGAACAAATCATAAGATCATCCACAAACTGAAGAAGGGCAGTACCAGGGCTGGAAACATAGGAAGAAAGAGAGGTGGCCAAAGCTTGGTTATACACAGTCGGAGACTCAGCATAGCCTTGTGGCATGCGGGTGAAAGTGTAACTTTTCCCCTGAAACTGGAAAGCAAACCAAAACTGGGAATCCTTATCGACAGGTACACTAAAAAAGGCGTTAGAAAGATCAATCACTGAAAACCACGATGAGCCAGGAGGAATGGTGGAAAGAATAGTATGAGGATTAGGAACCAGAGGAGCCCGACAATGCACCGCTGCGTTGACAACAGTTAAATCCTGAACAAACCTCCAATCCTCTGGAGCCGGAGGAGGCCTGTATTTCTTGACAGGCAAAATAGGAGTGTTAACTGGTGAGTCAGGACAGGGACGAACAACGCCTGACTGAAGAAGAGAGTTAAACACAGGAGTGATGCCAGCAATGGCTTCAGGTCGAAGAGGATATTGTGGTCTGCGGGGGCGATAGTTAGACTTAGGTGTAACCACAAGAGGTTCACAATCCTTAATAAGACCTACATCATACTTTCCTTTCGCCCACACAACAGATGGGACTGTTTCCAAGGCTGCTTCTAAATCCGGGTTTAAGCCTGTGGTGGAGGGAACAGAAGTAGAAGCAGAAAGAAGAGGTGTGGCTGGCTGCACAGCATAAACAGATCGTAAAGTGGTTACTGAAAGCTGGTAAGGTTTCCGAAACACTAAAAGGGAAGGTGAAAAATCAACTTCAGGGTCTGCAGTGTTACACCAGTCAGTTGCAGCTACACAAGCCTGTGTCCATGGACCTAAATCACACCATTGATCATTTGAAGGTTTGGCCAAAGAAATATGGGGTGTGCTGTCAGGCACTAGAAAAAAAGGAAGCTGAGCAGATGTCAGGGAAACTGACAGTGCACAGCGAGAGGTGGACCAAAAAAGACAAGAAGAACTGAGATTATCCTCTGCTTGGGACAAAAATCTCTCAGCATAAGGAGAATCAGATTCAGAAGACACATAGGATGTACAGTGAAGATGCTTTGGATCCATAAATTCCGCAGACTGTGAGACAAGTTCGCGAGCCAGTGAGACCAGGGTGTTAGACTGAGAGAAATTTAACCACCAGTGATACACATACAAGGTGGGTTGGTTCTGATGAGATAACAGGAGCGGTTCTGTCGAACTGTGAACAACCATTCCTTCAGGTGTGGAGCGCAGCTCCAAGCCTAAAGTTAACATGGCATCTCGTCCAAGAAGATTAAATGGACAGCAATTAGATAACAAAAATGAATGTTTGAATGCTGCCTGTGTAGTCTGACAGGATAATGGGGTTGTAAAATGCTCTTTGGTCTCAGTACCGCTGGACCCAAGTGAGTACAGGTAGCGGCCGCTTAATTTAGTGCCTGGCAGGTCAGAAGCTCGAATCACAGAATACGTTGCTCCGGAGTCAGCAATAAACTGTAGTTGTTTGCCATTAACATTCATGTTAAACAGAGGCAAGTTCTGAATGCTTTCATTAGAAGGACAATGTGTCAGTGTGTGTGTGTGTGGTGCAGGTTGTGTCTTATCTGTTAATGGCTGGAGGGGCTCCTCAGTCGACGCATGCGCTGAAGCTCCGCCTCGCATCACCCTTCAGTCCGAATTAGTGGGCCTTCTAGAGTTTCTTGGAGGGCCTTGCCAGAAGTAGGGTCTGCCACGGGGTCCAGGACGTCCACAACCGCGTCCGCGATGCTGGTTCACGGGTTTACGTGGACAATTCCGAGCCCGATGTCCAACTTGTCCACAATAATAGCATGCATCAGGTGGGCCTGGGGGCAGATAATGAGGGTTCTGGTTGTCAGGAGGAAAAAAGGCAGCTGGTGGTGGCTGAGGAAAGACAGCTTGGCCTGAGGCATGTTGGAGAAGGTGGAGTTGAGCCTTGTGTGCTGTGTCATTACGCTTGCGTTGATCAGCTGACTCTCTCTCCCTCTGGCGTCTTTGTTGATGTTTGGCATGGCGCAAAATGTCAGCCATGCGCACTGAAACATCAGACCATCCGATGCAGGAATCCTTAACCTGCGTGGCCAGGTCTTTCTGGAGGCCTTGAAGAAATTGTTGTTTAAGCAGGCTCTCATAAGGTGTTGTCTCATTCCCTGGATAACGATCAGGCTTCTGCAAACCACTGTGGTTATCAAAGACTTCCTGGAGACGAATCATGTAGTCATCCACATCTTCATCTGGCTTCTGAGTGCATGCACTTACTTTAGAGAGATCGCATGCCACTGGAAAGGAGTCACGAATCCTGCGGATGAAGGCCAGGAACCAGTCTCTGTATTCTTGATCAGACCGCTCTGCCCCCACCTCTTCATCTGACCAGCCGGGGGTTGCAGGCTGGAAATGCTCTTTGAAGCTGTCACGGATGAGACCAAATTGGACAGTACTGAGCAGGTGGATCATCACACGGCCCATCTCTGAAGAAGTGGGAGAGTAGTCTCTTATGAAGTCTACTAGGGCATCAGCTAACACTTGTCCCCCTTTCTCTGGCTTGGGGAGGTGTTTAGATGCTGCAATGATGTCATCTGACGTCCACGGGCGGTACACGAACATTGGCTTTCCCTCTGGACCTGCCACCTGGACCATGGGTGCGGTGAACACCGATTTTGGAACTTCTCCTGCCCGTCTTCCTCCAGACCTTGTGGTCATCCCAGACACTGGAGGTGATAGCTGAGGAATTTGGAAAGAAAAGTCATTCTCCTGCAGCAGTGAAGCAGGAGGCACATGGTGATGAGCCAAAGTGGGGGGGGGTTGGGTCTCATCCTGTCGTGCAGCACTTTGCATGCTTGTGGGGGTGGTGCTGACAGAGATTGATGAGCTGCCAGGAGAAGAAGTTATGGGAGAGGAAGGTATGGAAGAGGGGGAGAAGGAAGGTGGGCCCTTCTTCAGTGGTTGATATGGTGGAGGGGCGGAGTCCAGCGATGGGTCGACTGCAGGCCCCCAACGAGCCTGTGCGGATGGATACAGAGAAGAAGGAGAGAGAGGAGGGGCCATAGGCCCCCGATTCAAATCAGTCTTTTCATCTGTTATTTTCAAACATGTCATAACTTTCTGGCCCAACTTTCTCTGTCTTTCATCACTTTCTTCCTCCCACTTCTTTAAACATTCCTCCATAGCAGTCATAACCTTCAAGTCACTTGATTTAACCTTCTTTTTCTTTAACAATGTCTCTTGTTCTTCTTGCAATCTGTGTCTTAGTGTTATCAACTGATTTGGGCTTAATGAGCCACCATCAGGAAATCCAAACTTTTCACACCACATCCAAACATATTGACAACAATCATTTCCATATTTAGATTTCATAAATTTCATGAGGTTTGAGTCAATCTTAGAAGATTGCTGTTCCTTGCTCCCAGAAATACCCATGTCACCTTATCTTGTCACGTCTGACTCAAAGGAATGTTGCCTGGTCTTTTTCTGTTCCTAGAAATCACAGGACTTATTTCGTCTTTATTTTCTATGCTAAATGCCTGGTCTCACCTTTATTTCTTAGGTTCACAGGACTTCTTTTGCCTGGTCTTAGTGTGTTTTTTTATTTTTTTTTTGTGTTTAGATCACTTCACAGGACTTGACTGGTTAATACCTGATCCAACCTTTATTTTCAGGTTTCACAGGATTTCTTAGTTCTGGCCGATCGGGTGGTATGGCACGCTATGTCCCGAGTACCCAATCCTTGGAAACCGAACTAGCTCAGTTTCCAGACACCAGAACTTTATGTCTACTATCCAGAGCTTAGACAGACTACCTCAACAGACTGATGGCCTTCTGTTAACACCGCAAGGTTTCAAGCCACCTTCTGCTGATTTATCTGTCTATGAGCTTCTGGCATTCACACACCTTCACCTTCACTAAATTCTATTTCTCAAAATTGGGAGGAAAGGAACAGCAACCCCAAGACAGTCTGACTTAAGCACCCAGGGTTTATTAACTTACAATCTTATAATTAGGAAAAAATAATTTTGAACTGTTTGTCTAAATATCAATAATGTTATTTTAATTTGTCAAATGTCTAGGGATTTAGAAATAATACTTCTCACCCGATTATTCCAGTTTGGGGTCCAGTTGATTTCAGCGAGGTCGACCAGAATCAAAGACCGCGGTCCTCGTCTCTCAGAATGTCTTTTAGGAGGTTTGAGGATAAACTTGTTGTGGTTCAGGTGATCAGCCCCCTCGGTCCTGATCCCGGCGGACACAGGTGAAATCCCGGACGAGCGCCCAGATTGTGCTGGAAAAATCTTTGTGGATGAGAAACAACGATGCTGAGTCAAACTGCCTTTGTTAGTTTATTCACACAAATGATACATGTAAGTCATACATGGAGAGATCTCTGAGAAGTAAAGAAAGTCGGCAGCTTATATAGTTCCAAAACTCCTCCTCTGTGGCTAGGCAGACCATATGAAACAATCATTATCTCTTATTTAAGACTAAACTGAACTCACTAAGCATCAATCACTTACTATATTACTTTATTACCTTTAACCTCTAACCTTTAGGCAACTGGTCAACCAAGCAGTTGACAAAAACAGATGCGCTGCAGGAAACTCTTCCTGCCTCTAACATTACCAGCGCATTCCATTGAGAGGTCATACATGAGTTAAAGAAAGCAGTTCACAATGAGTACAATGTCTGAACTTTATCTACATGGACTACAAAATACAACAAATCAATGTATATATGTCTAATATCTAATACAAATCAAACTCAACAATTTTCCAACACACACGTCGGGAACGTGGAGTTTCAGGTCAGACAGTGACAGAAGCATCTTTCAGGGCGTTGCTGCAGAAACCGCGACTGATTCTTCTGCCCTGACTGGGTCCCCAGTCACAACATGTAGAACAAAATGAAGTCTTCAGCTGTATTTGTGAGGAGAAAGACCTGACCTGGATCCAGAGAGAAGAAAAAAGTCCATCTTCCATGCACTGTGCTGCATCTCCCTCCATATTGAGACTCTTGTTTGTTGCTGAATGACGGTCAGGACGGTGGAACAAGGGAGACAGTGAAGAGACGCAAACCAACAGTAGACCAGACCACTAGCTGCTCTGTTGGACAGAAAACAGAGCAGACCATCATCAAGAGCACCTGCAGGAGCAAACATGGAGTCAGCGACCAGGGCTGCTGGCAGATGGTATGATGTTTGTTTTATCCACTGAACAGATCTAGAGGAATGAGATCTACCTTGTGTGTGTCTGTGCAGGAACTGATCCTCCCCCTGCTGCTCCTGGGTCTCCTGATCCTCATCAGCACCCTGAATCCCCACGTTTACTATGGCGGCATCAACACAACGGACCTGGAGGGTGACAAACACTACATCAAGGGTCTGGGGTACACACCCATCACTAACATCACCAACCACATCATGGAAGAAGTGGCCCAGGAGATGCGTAAGCCTGCAGTTAATCTCCTCACTTACTGACATGTTGCTTTCCAGATCAGCTGGTCTGCATGTTGCTCCTCCGCCCACATCACAAGATGCTGCCAACTTTCCCTTCAGACCAGGAGCCTCATTTCTAACCTGCGTAGCAACGCTGCCTCCAGGCGGCGTCCGCGCGGAAAGCAGGAGAACCTTCCAGGTCTCTGAAGCAGCACGCCTGTTTCCTTTAGAAACCTGGATCAACAGTAAGTTTCACCACATGAGGGAACATCTGGCCACGCCCACATGTTGGCTATAAAAGGTCAGGTGAGGTTTTACCGCCAAGTCCTGGTGTGATAAATCCCAGACGTGGACTAGAACTGGCGTGCGGTGGGTTTGGTGCTGCAGTTTTCTAAATGAGGCTCCTGATCTGTGGGGATGATGTTTACACCAGACACGTTTCACTGTACCAGGTTTTATCTGCTAAGACTTGTATATAGATCTCTCTACCTTTGCCTTTCTGTAGTTTCTACAGCTTCTGTGTGACGACACTTTCATGTGGAACCAGTGAGTTTATCATGTGTGTGTAGTGAATGTGATCGGGTTGGAAAGAACAGCGCTCATCATAAACGAGGAAGGTCTTCTAACCGGGGGTCCACCGATGTGACGGTTCTTATCTGAAACGAGCTCCACTTGCCGGGCTGAAGACCGCATCGATAGTTTAGCAATAGTCACTAAACTAACAAGTTGACTGCTACACATACATACATACATCATACATATGCACACATACATGTACCGAAGTAGAAAATGAAATAAGTCTTTCCAGAGAAAGGTGTCTGGCCTCAGCTAGTCCTGCAGTACGGGATCTAACCATCATGATTTGTCACCTCTGCTCAATGCTGGCAACATAAAACATTTGTAGATTAATGAAACAGAAATTGTTGAAGCTGCTGAAGCTCATCAGATTGTATTTTTTCAAGATTGCTTTTAACAGATTGGTTTTTTAGCCATAGTTCTTACGCTCGTTATAAAGCAAACCTACATGTTTGGTTGCAG
The DNA here is from genome assembly GCF_933228915.1 of Telmatherina bonti. NCBI lineage: Eukaryota > Metazoa > Chordata > Actinopteri > Atheriniformes > Telmatherinidae > Telmatherina > Telmatherina bonti. The sequence goes on from NC_136630.1 coordinate 240,171, forward strand.
TTGGAGCAGACAGCATGCATGTACAGACAGGCTGCAGTTTCTGATTCATTTGAAGCAGTTTAGATTATTTTGTACTGTGCAGAATAAAGAGAAGAAGTAGAACCATCTTTTGGGCTTTAATGAAACTTTCCTCCTCGTGTTTTCAGTCATGCAGGATCGTCTGGAGATGTTTGCCAGTGAGGAGGATCTGGAGAACGCCAGCCTGTACGATCCATCCAGCTACGTTGGTGTTGTGTTCCTGGACAGCTCTGCCATGTCCTACAGACTGCGCTTTCCTTACAACCATCTTCCCTTACCCAGCGATTACACAGAGTCCATAGGTAATATTCACTCTTCACCCACCTCACATTTCTGTTATTCACTTTAAGCTGGGTTCATCGATCTGTGAAAGTCCAGGACCCGTACCACAAAGCTGGACTTGTTTCTTTCATCAGGTAACTTCACATGAAACTCTTTACTTCTGAGAATATCTCCGTGGGATCCTGCATGCAGGTTAAGCTTGGACAAAAGCACCATTTTCTGACCCAGAGGAACATCTGAGTCAGAGGTGCCAAACCTGTGGTCCGGGGACACGGAATGGCCCCTCCAGCTCAGTGGACTGTCCATTCTTTTCTATGTTTTCTACCTTGTTCTGACTTGTTTTAGTAGTTAAAGTGACGGGGTTTACCGCGAACGAACTGCGGCTAAACCGTCAAAGAAATGAAAGGCAAGGAAAATAACTGGAAGCCGCGTAAGCCCCTCCCCCGTCCAGAGGAACTCTCTAGAAGCTGCGTAAGCCCCTCCCCCGTCCAGAGGAACTCTCTAGAAGCTGCGTAAGCCCTTCCCCCGTCCAGAGGAACTCTCTAGAAGCTGCGTAAGCCCCTCCCCCGTCCAGAGGAACTCTCTAGAAGCCGCGTAAGCCCCTCCCCCGTCCAGAGGAACTCTCTAGAAGCCGCGTAAGCCCCTCCCCCGTCCAGAGGAACTCTCTAGAAGCCGCGTAAGCCCCTCCCCCGTCCAGAGGAACTCTCTAGAAGCCGCGTAAGCCCCTCCCCCGTCCAGAGGAACTCTCTAGAAGCTGCGTAAGCCCCTCCCCCGTCCAGAGGAACTCTCTAAAAGCTGCGTAAGCCCCTCCCCCGTCCAGAGGAACTCTCTAAAAGCTGCGTAAGCCCCTCCCCCGTCCAGAAGAACTCTCTAGAAGCTGCGTAAGCCCCTCCCCCGTCCAGAGGAACTCTCTAAAAGCTGCGTAAGCCCCTCCCCCGTCCAGAGGAACTCTCTAAAAGCTGCGTAAGCCCCTCCCCCGTCCAGAGGAACTCTCTAGAAGCCGCGTAAACCCCTCCCCCGTCCAGAGGAACTCTCTAGAAGCCGCGTAAGCCCCTCCCCCGTCCAGAGGAACTCTCTAGAAGCCGCGTAAGCCCCTCCCCCGTCCAGAGGAACTCTCTAGAAGCCGCGTAAGCCCCTCCCCCGTCCAGAGGAACTCTCTAGAAGCTGCGTAAGCCCCTCCCCCGTCCAGAGGAACTCTCTAGAAGCCGCGTAAGCCCCTCCCCCGTCCAGAGGAACTCTCTAAAAGCCGCGTAAGCCCCTCCCCCGTCCAGAGGAACTCTCTAGAAGCCGCGTAAGCCCCTCCCCCGTCCAGAGGAACTCTCTAGAAGCCGCGTAAGCCCCTCCCCCGTCCAGAGGAACTCTCTAGAAGCCGCGTAAGCCCCGCCCCCGTCCAGAGGAACTCTCTAAAAGCCGCGTAAGCCCCTCCCCCGTCCAGAGGAACTCTCTAAAAGCCGCGTAAGCCCCTCCCCCGTCCAGAGGAACTCTCTAGAAGCCGCGTAAGCCCCTCCCCCGTCCAGAGGAACTCTCTAAAAGCCGCGTAAGCCCCTCCCCCGTCCAGAGGAACTCTCTAGAAGCCGCGTAAGCCCCTCCCCCGTCCAGAGGAACTCTCTAGAAGCTGCGTAAGCCCCTCCCCCGTCCAGAGGAACTCTCTAAAAGCTGCGTAAGCCCCTCCCCCGTCCAGAGGAACTCTCTAGAAGCCGCGTAAGCCCCTCCCCCGTCCAGAGGAACTCTCTAGAAGCCGCGTAAGCCCCTCCCCCGTCCAGAGGAACTCTCTAAAAGCCGCGTAAGCCCCTCCCCCGTCCAGAGGAACTCTCTAGAAGCTGCGTAAGCCCCTCCCCCGTCCAGAGGAACTCTCTAAAAGCTGCGTAAGCCCCTCCCCCGTCCAGAGGAACTCTCTAGAAGCCGCGTAAGCCCCTCCCCCGTCCAGAGGAACTCTCTAGAAGCCGCGTAAGCCCCTCCCCCGTCCAGAGGAACTCTCTAAAAGCTGCGTAAGCCCCTCCCCCGTCCAGAGGAACTCTCTAGAAGCCGCGTAAGCCCCTCCCCCGTCCAGAGGAACTCTCTAAAAGCTGCGTAAGCCCCTCCCCTGTCCAGAGGAACTCTCTAGAAGCCGCGTAAGCCCCTCCCCCGTCCAGAGGAACTCTCTAAAAGCTGCGTAAGCCCCTCCCCCGTCCAGAGGAACTCTCTAGAAGCCGCGTAAGCCCCTCCCCCGTCCAGAGGAACTCTCTAAAAGCTGCGTAAGCCCCTCCCCCGTCCAGAGGAACTCTCTAAAAGCTGCGTAAGACCCTCCCCCGTCCAGAGGAACTCTCTAAAAGCTGCGTAAGCCCCTCCCCCGTGCAGAAGTCTGGTCCTCCTGCAGTGTCCAGCTTCCAGCTGCAGGAGGACCAGACTGAAGCCACAACATGTTTACTGTCACATGTTCATGTGTGTTGATGAAGCGTGTGGAGGGGAACACGGAGAACATTAAAATAGATAGATAGATAATGTAGAAATATTGTTTTACTCTGGTCACCAGATCCAGGTCATACCGGCTATCTGGTGTTAGAAAAGTGAGGGGTTTCACCAGGTTACTCACCTCCCTGCTTCAGGTCTGAAGAATCCTTTTCCTGTCGAAGTGGTTTATCAGTCAGACAACTTCATGTATGGAAGAAAAGAAACTTTTAAAGATGTGTGAGGTGTCAGCTGTGTTTTTTCTTCTTTATCTCTTAAAAGCAAACTGTTTGGGAAACTCTGTGAACTGCAGAGCAGCAAACTACTGGTACTCTGGTTTCATCCGCCTCCAGTCTCTGATTGATGCAGCCATCATCCAGGTGAGACAGGCTGGAAGTTCATGTCTTCCAGTACTGAACCCAGTAGAGCACTTTCACATACCTCAAAGTAACCAAACAGTAAAATAAAATAAATCAAATAAATAAACGTTAAAAGCACTAAAATAAAAACAACATAATAGTTAAAAGACAAAATCGACAGATAAGACCGAGTGCTCTCAGCTAGATAGATACCCGTATGTGTCCCGCCGACATCCATATGTGTCCCGCCGACATCTATATGTGTCCCGCCGACATCTATATGTGTCCCGCCGACATCCATATGTGTCCCGCCGACATCTATATGTGTCCCGCCGACATCTATATGTGTCCCGCCGACATCTATATGTGTCCCGCCGACATCTATATGTGTCCCGCCGACATCTATATGTGTCCCGCCGACATCTATATGTGTCCCGCCGACACCCGTATGTGTCCCGCCGACACCCGTCTGTGTCCCGCCGACATCTATATGTGTCCCGCCGACATCCATATGTGTCCCGCCGACATCCATATGTGTCCCGCCGACATCCATATGTGTCCCGCCGACATCCATATGTGTCCCGCCGACATCCATATGTGTCCCGCCGACATCTATATGTGTCCCGCCGACATCTATATGTGTCCCGCCGACATCTATATGTGTCCCGCCGACATCTATATGTGTCCCGCCGACATCTATATGTGTCCCGCCGACACCCGTATGTGTCCCGCCGACATCTATATGTGTCCCGCCGACATCCATATGTGTCCCGCCGACATCTATATGTGTCCCGCCGACATCTATATGTGTCCCGCCGACATCCATATGTGTCCCGCCGACATCTATATGTGTCCCGCCGACATCTATATGTGTCCCGCCGACATCTATATGTGTCCCGCCGACATCTATATGTGTCCCGCCGACATCTATATGTGTCCCGCCGACATCTATATGTGTCCCGCCGACATCTATATGTGTCCCGCCGACACCCGTATGTGTCCCGCCGACACCCGTATGTGTCCCGCCGACACCCGTATGTGTCCCGCCGACACCCGTATGTGTCCCGCCGACATCCATATGTGTCCCGCCGACATCCATATGTGTCCCGCCGACATCCATATGTGTCCCGCCGACATCCATATGTGTCCCGCCGACATCCATATGTGTCCCGCCGACATCCATATGTGTCCCGCCGACATCTATATGTGTCCCGCCGACATCTATATGTGTCCCGCCGACATCTATATGTGTCCCGCCGACATCTATATGTGTCCCGCCGACATCTACCGCCGACATCTATATGTGTCCCGCCGACATCTATATGTGTCCCGCCGACATCTATATGTGTCCCGCCGACATCTATATGTGTCCCGCCGACATCTATATGTGTCCCGCCGACATCTATATGTGTCCCGCCGACATCTATATGTGTCCCGCCAACATCCATGTGTCCCGCCGACACCCGTATGTGTCCCGCCGACACCCGTATGTGTCCCGCCGACATCTATATGTGTCCCGCCGACATCTATATGTGTCCCGCCGACATCTATATGTGTCCCGCCAACATCTATATGTGTCCCGCCGACATCTATATGTGTCCCGCCGACATCTATATGTGTCCCGCCAACATCTATATGTGTCCCGCCAACATCTATATGTGTCCCGCCGACATCTATATGTGTCCCGCCGACATCTATATGTGTCCCGCCGACATCTATATGTGTCCCGCCGACATCTATATGTGTCCCGCCGACATCTATATGTGTCCCGCCGACACCCGTATGTGTCCCGCCGACATCTATATGTGTCCCGCCGACATCTATATGTGTCCCGCCGACATCTATATGTGTCCCGCCGACATCTATATGTGTCCCGCCGACATCCGTATGTGTCCCGCCGACATCTATATGTGTCCCGCCGACATCTATATGTGTCCCGCCGACATCTATATGTGTCCCGCCGACATCTACCGCCGACATCTATATGTGTCCCGCCGACATCTATATGTGTCCCGCCGACATCTATATGTGTCCCGCCGACATCTATATGTGTCCCGCCGACATCTATATGTGTCCCGCCGACATCTATATGTGTCCCGCCGACATCTATATGTGTCCCGCCAACATCCATGTGTCCCGCCGACACCCGTATGTGTCCCGCCGACACCCGTATGTGTCCCGCCGACATCTATATGTGTCCCGCCGACATCTATATGTGTCCCGCCGACATCTATATGTGTCCCGCCAACATCTATATGTGTCCCGCCGACATCTATATGTGTCCCGCCGACATCTATATGTGTCCCGCCAACATCTATATGTGTCCCGCCAACATCTATATGTGTCCCGCCGACATCTATATGTGTCCCGCCGACATCTATATGTGTCCCGCCGACATCTATATGTGTCCCGCCGACATCCATATGTGTCCCGCCGACATCTATATGTGTCCCGCCGACATCTATATGTGTCCCGCCGACATCTATATGTGTCCCGCCGACATCTACCGCCGACATCTATATGTGTCCCGCCGACATCTATATGTGTCCCGCCGACATCTATATGTGTCCCGCCGACATCCATATGTGTCCCGCCGACATCTATATGTGTCCCGCCGACATCTATATGTGTCCCGCCGACATCTATATGTGTCCCGCCGACATCTACCGCCGACATCTATATGTGTCCCGCCGACATCTATATGTGTCCCGCCGACATCTATATGTGTCCCGCCGACATCTATATGTGTCCCGCCGACATCTATATGTGTCCCGCCGACATCTATATGTGTCCCGCCGACATCTATATGTGTCCCGCCAACATCCATGTGTCCCGCCGACACCCGTATGTGTCCCGCCGACACCCGTATGTGTCCCGCCGACATCTATATGTGTCCCGCCGACATCTATATGTGTCCCGCCGACATCTATATGTGTCCCGCCAACATCTATATGTGTCCCGCCGACATCTATATGTGTCCCGCCGACATCTATATGTGTCCCGCCAACATCTATATGTGTCCCGCCAACATCTATATGTGTCCCGCCGACATCTATATGTGTCCCGCCGACATCTATATGTGTCCCGCCGACATCTATATGTGTCCCGCCGACATCTATATGTGTCCCGCCGACATCTATATGTGTCCCGCCGACACCCGTATGTGTCCCGCCGACATCTATATGTGTCCCGCCGACATCTATATGTGTCCCGCCGACATCTATATGTGTCCCGCCGACATCTATATGTGTCCCGCCGACATCTATATGTGTCCCGCCGACATCTATATGTGTCCCGCCGACATCTATATGTGTCCCGCCAACATCTATATGTGTCCCGCCGACATCTATATGTGTCCCGCCGACATCTATATGTGTCCCGCCAACATCTATATGTGTCCCGCCAACATCTATATGTGTCCCGCCGACATCTATATGTGTCCCGCCGACATCTATATGTGTCCCGCCGACATCTATATGTGTCCCGCCGACATCTATATGTGTCCCGCCGACATCTATATGTGTCCCGCCGACACCCGTATGTGTCCCGCCGACATCTATATGTGTCCCGCCGACATCTATATGTGTCCCGCCGACATCTATATGTGTCCCGCCGACACCCGTATGTGTCCCGCCGACACCCGTATGTGTCCCGCCGACATCTATATGTGTCCCGCCAACATCCGTATGTGTCCCGCCGACATCCGTATCTGGCCCGTCCCCGACCGAAGGCAGATGACCCGACATGTCCTGACCAAAGGCAGATGACCCGACATGTCCTGACCAAAGGCAGATGACTTGACATGTCCCGACCAAAGGCAGATGACTTGACATGTCCTGACCAAAGGCAGATGACCCGACATGTCCCGACCAAAGGCAGATGACCCGACATGTCCCGACCAAAGGCAGATGACTTGACATGTCCCGACCAAAGGCAGATGACCCGACATGTCCCGACCAAAGGCAGATGACCCGACATGTCCCGACCAAAGGCAGATGACCCGACATGTCCCGACCAAAGGCAGATGACCCGACATGTCCCGACCAAAGGCAGATGACCCGACATGTCCCGACCAAAGGCAGATGACTTGACATGTCCTGACCAAAGGCAGATGACCCGACATGTCCCGAGCAAAGGCAGATGACCTGACATGTCCCGAGCAAAGGCAGATGACCCGACATGTCCCGACCAAAGGCAGATGACCTGACATGTCCCGACCAAAGGCAGATGACCCGACATGTCCCGACCAAAGGCAGATGACCCGACATGTCCCGACCAAAGGCAGATGACCCGACATGTCCCGACCAAAGGCAGATGACCCGACATGTCCCGACCAAAGGCAGATGACCCGACATGTCCTGACCAAAGGCAGATGACCTGACATGTCCCGACCAAAGGCAGATGACCTGACATGTCCCGACCAAAGGCAGATGACCCGACATGTCCCGACCAAAGGCAGATGACCCGACATGTCCCGACCAAAGGCAGATGACCTGACATGTCCCGACCAAAGGCAGATGACCCGACATGTCCCGACCAAAGGCAGATGACCCGACATGTCCTGACCAAAGGCAGATGACCTGACATGTCCCGACCAAAGGCAGATGACCCGACATGTCCCGACCAAAGGCAGATGACCTGACATGTCCCGACCAAAGGCAGATGACCCGACATGTCCCGACCAAAGGCAGATGACCTGACATGTCCCGACCAAAGGCAGATGACCCGACATGTCCCGACCAAAGGCAGATGACCCGACATGTCCTGACCAAAGGCAGATGACCTGACATGTCCTGACCAAAGGCAGATGACCCGACATGTCCCGACCAAAGGCAGATGACCTGACATGTCCCGACCAAAGGCAGATGACCCGACATGTCCCGACCAAAGGCAGATGACCTGACATGTCCCGACCAAAGGCAGATGACCCGACATGTCCCGACCAAAGGCAGATGACCTGACATGTCCCGACCAAAGGCAGATGACCCGACATGTCCCGACCAAAGGCAGATGACCTGACATGTCCCGAGCAAAGGCAGATGACCTGACATGTCCCGACCAAAGGCAGATGACCCGACATGTCCCGACCAAAGGCAGATGACCTGACATGTCCTGACCAAAGGCAGATGACCCGACATGTCCCGACCAAAGGCAGATGACCTGACATGTCCCGACCAAAGGCAGATGACCCGACATGTCCCGACCAAAGGCAGATGACCTGACATGTCCCGACCAAAGGCAGATGACCCGACATGTCCTGACCAAAGGCAGATGACCTGACATGTCCTGACCAAAGGCAGATGACCTGACATGTCCCGACCAAAGGCAGATGACCTGACATGTCCCGACCAAAGGCAGATGACCCGACATGTCCCGACCAAAGGCAGATGACCCGACATGTCCTGACCAAAGGCAGATGACCTGACATGTCCCGACCAAAGGCAGATGACCCGACATGTCCCGACCAAAGGCAGATGACCCGACATGTCCTGACCAAAGGCAGATGACCTGACATGTCCTGACCAAAGGCAGATGACCTGACATGTCCCGACCAAAGGCAGATGACCTGACATGTCCTGACCAAAGGCAGATGACCTGACATGTCCCGACCAAAGGCAGATGACCCGACATGTCCTGACCAAAGGCAGATGACCTGACATGTCCCGACCAAAGGCAGATGACCCGACATGTCCCGACCAAAGGCAGATGACCTGACATGTCCCGACCAAAGGCAGATGACCCGACATGTCCCGACCAAAGGCAGATGACCCGACATGTCCCGACCAAAGGCAGATGACCCGACATGTCCCGACCAAAGGCAGATGACCCGACATGTCCCGACCAAAGGCAGATGACCCGACATGTCCTGACCAAAGGCAGATGACCTGACATGTCCCGACCAAAGGCAGATGACCCGACATGTCCCGACCAAAGGCAGATGACCTGACATGTCCCGACCAAAGGCAGATGACCCGACATGTCCCGACCAAAGGCAGATGACCCGACATGTCCTGACCAAAGGCAGATGACCCGACATGTCCCGACCAAAGGCAGATGACCTGACATGTCCCGACCAAAGGCAGATGACCCGACATGTCCCGACCAAAGGCAGATGACCTGACATGTCCCGACCAAAGGCAGATGACCTGACATGTCCCGACCAAAGGCAGATGACCCGACATGTCCCGACCAAAGGCAGATGACCCGACATGTCCCGACCAAAGGCAGATGACCCGACATGTCCCGACCAAAGGCAGATGACCCGACATGTCCCGACCAAAGGCAGATGACCCGACATGTCCCGACCAAAGGCAGATGACCCGACATGTCCCGACCAAAGGCAGATGACCCGACATGTCCCGACCAAAGGCAGATGACCTGACATGTCCCGACCAAAGGCAGATGACCTGACATGTCCCGACCAAAGGCAGATGACCCGACATGTCCCGACCAAAGGCAGATGACCCGACATGTCCTGACCAAAGGCAGATGACCCGACATGTCCCGACCAAAGGCAGATGACCTGACATGTCCCGACCAAAGGCAGATGACCCGACATGTCCCGACCAAAGGCAGATGACCCGACATGTCCCGACCAAAGGCAGATGACCTGACATGTCCCGACCAAAGGCAGATGACCTGACATGTCCCGACCAAAGGCAGATGACCTGACATGTCCCGACCAAAGGCAGATGACCCGACATGTCCCGACCAAAGGCAGATGACCCGACATGTCCTGACCAAAGGCAGATGACCTGACATGTCCCGACCAAAGGCAGATGACCTGACATGTCCCGACCAAAGGCAGATGACCCGACATGTCCCGACCAAAGGCAGATGACCTGACATGTCCCGACCAAAGGCAGATGACCTGACATGTCCCGACCAAAGGCAGATGACCCGACAGAGTCCGTCCCTCTGGACAAACGCCACGCTATAGTTCTTTATCGCTGATGAGTTAATTAGCTACACCTTGACAAACAAATCCATCGTTTAACGGTCGACATAAAGAAATATTTACAAAAAACGTTGCTTAGCGTATTAAATGTCTCGATAAATGTACACAAAGACAAGCAAACATACGTCACATCACCACACTCTTCTTTGTGTGCTTCTTTCCTCCGTTGCTGGGCAACAAGGAACGCCACTTTGGTTCCTGCCTAGCAGCACTGCAAGATCTGTTTGAAAATAAATCAACAATACAAATCATCTGACAGCATAAACAAGGACATGGATCATATTCATGGCAGGTAAACAGAGTAAAACTTGTTTTAGCCGACCCTTTCCATTAGAATGTGATGTATAAATAAATATATGTTTCAATGAAATAGATTTAGTAGAAAAACTGGTTTGAGGCCCCAGATGTGGAGAATTTCTGCATCGTTTGGAGGTAGGAGCTCTGAAACCATGGGGCTGTGTTGAGCCACCAGAATAAGAAGACAGAAGAAGCTGTGATGCTTTTACTTTCTGCCTCCTCCATGGTCTCCGTGTCTGCTGCGGCCTGAAGCCAACGTCAGCATTGGAGGTGAACTCTGGGGAGTTTCCAGCTGCCGTGTTGCTGTCAGAGGACGGTTGACGTCCGCAGCGGCCGCCGTTACCGTTCACTACATGTTAAAGCTTGGTAATGAGGACTCCTTATCGACTTGGTTTTAGTGATGAATCACCTCAGATCAGACCCAACACGCTATTCCCAAAACCCGCTTCATTCAGACTCGGGTCCATCAGGTTGTGGACTTCTTCGCTGGCTGGTCTGCTGCTCTTATCAGAGGAAAGATGTCCGACTGTTTCTGGTTTCTCATGCTCTGTCTGTCCGCCATACTTGTGTGCTCAGATGCAGACGAAGCGGCCGGCGTGGAGCGAGCTGGACCTGAGTGTGGTGATGATGGGCCAGCCCGGTTCTGTGGAGGTGCATAAGTTCCCCCACGCCCTGATCTCCATCTACCTGGTCCTGGCTTTCACGCCGTTTGTCACCTTCCTCATCGTAAACGTGGCGGCTGAGAAGGAGCATCGCCTGAAGGACACCATGACCATGATGGGGCTTTACAACACTGCCTTCTGGTGAGAATCCGGCCTTTGGGATGTGACAGAATCTGGCCTGGTGTGAGGATAACTCTGGTTTATGTGGCAGGTTATCGTGGGGCCTCCTGTACGCTGGTCTGGTCACCGCCATGTCCATCCTGATGGCTGTCATCGCTACTTTCACCGCGCTGTTCCCCAACAGCGACTTCTTTGTCATCTTTTCCCTCATTTTTCTCTATGGAATATCATCTGTGAGTAGAGCTGTCCTGTCTAAGTCATGCAGGTTGTTACCTTTCTGCCTTCCTGTAGTCTGACGTCGTGTTATCTGAACTTTGCTCTTCTGGACCAAGTTTGGCCTTTTATTAAATCTACTGGTGGAATTTATTGAGCAAAGTTGGCTGGAAATCGTCTGAAAGGATGGTTTCTAAGCTGGAGCTGTGCGGTTAGCTGCATTCCTCTCCTCTTCCTCAGATCTTCTTCTCCTTCATGCTGACTCCGTTGTTTAAGAAGCCGAAGTTCGCCAGCACCGTGGGCTCCATGCTGACGGTGGTGTTCGGCTGCCTGTCGCTGTTCACCGTTCTGATGAAGGACTTCCCGCAGCTGCTGGTCTGGCTCCTCTGCCTGCTCTCCCCCACCGCCTTCTCCATCGGGATCGCGCAGGTTACCGTCACACCCCGAACCTTTAGGCTGCTCTCAAATGTAAACTTTACTCTCCATCTTTCCGGCTTTTTCAGGAATTTTCAGCGTAGCTCCATTTCTGCTTCCTTACGTACGGACGTGCATTTCAACGTTTTCATACGTCGCCGTCATCATGCTTCCCGGCATCTTTTCTGTTACCGTGGTTACCGTGACGAAGCTGCCAATTCCCAGCTGAGCGCAGCCGTCACATGACGCTGACATGACTAGAGAGAAAGTAGGACTGAAACAGTTCGTCGGAACATGGAAATGAAGGGATCACGTGAATATGACGCTGCCTTGGATGCTTCTAGTTCCAGCTGAGCTGGAATCCGAGCAGCTGAGGTAGCCGGTGTCAGTGCCAGCTAGTTGCCATTCCAGTTGCAGCAACTCAGAAAGCACGGCTGTCTCAACCAGCGCACTATGTTTCAGTGCGTTTACACCGACTTTTACACCAAAAACTCGTTGCACTGAAAGTACCCGGATGCTGCCCTAAACCCGCCCATAAATGCAGTGTGGAACGATGGACACTTCGCACTAAATCGACGCCATTTTGCTGACGTAGCGGAAGAGGATGGACTTTCCATCAGTTTACCAGGTAAATAATGGCGGAGTTTAACGCCGGTCCAGGCGGGGATTCATTTGTATAAATGTAAGTATTAAATGATTCCGTTATGATTGTGATGTATACTGCAGCCTGACGACAGTTATGGATCTGACCATTTGTCAGACTCGGTAGTTAGCACCGTAGGTTAGCACACTGTTAGCAGTTTTTATCCGCTGTAGTGGACGTATACAGGTTATATGTGTTATAAATGATGAATGTTATAGGTTCTGTATGTTCATTCATCCTTGTTGAACGTCCAGATGAAGCATTGTGGTGTTTATAACGTAAACTATTAATACCGATATAGCGCCGTTACTATGGATCCTGGTCTCTGGGATCCTGAAAGACGGACCTCCACCTGGTCTCTGGGATCCTGAAAGACGGACCTCCACCTGGTCTCTGGGATCCTGAAAGACGGACCTCCACCTGGTCTCTAGGATCCTGAAAGACGGACCTCCACCTGGTCTCTAGGGTCCTGAAAGACGGACCTCCACCTGGTCTCTGGGATCCTGAAAGACGGACCTCCACCTGGTCTCTGGGATCCTGAAAGACGGACCTCCACCTGGTCTCTAGGATCCTGAAAGACGGACCTCCACCTGGTCTCTGGGATCCTGAAAGACGGACCTCCACCTGGTCTCTGGGATCCTGAAAGACGGACCTCTACCTGGTCTCTAGGATCCTGAAAGACGGACCTCCGCCTGGTCTCTGGGATCCTGAAAGACGGACCTCCACCTGGTCTCTAGGATCCTGGAAGACGGACCTCCACCTGGTCTCTAGGGTCCTGAAAGACGGACCTCCACCTGGTCTCTGGGATCCTGAAAGACGGACCTCCACCTGGTCTCTAGGATCCTGAAAGACGGACCTCCACCTGGTCTCTGGGATCCTGAAAGACGGACCTCCACCTGGTCTCTAGGATCCTGGAAGACGGACCTCCACCTGGTCTCTGGGATCCTGAAAGACGGACCTCCACCTGGTCTCTAGGATCCTGAAAGACGGACCTCCACCTGGTCTCTAGGGTCCTGAAAGACGGACCTCCACCTGGTCTCTGGGATCCTGAAAGACGGACCTCCACCTGGTCTCTGGGATCCTGAAAGACGGACCTCCACCTGGTCTCTGGGATCCTGAAAGACGGACCTCTACCTGGTCTCTAGGGTCCTGAAAGACGGACCTCCACCTGGTCTCTGGGATCCTGAAAGACGGACCTCTACCTGGTCTCTAGGGTCCTGAAAGACGGACCTCCACCTGGTCTCTAGGATCCTGAAAGACGGACCTCCACCTGGTCTCTAGGATCCTGAAAGACGGACCTCCACCTGGTCTCTAGGATCCTGAAAGACGGACCTCCACCTGGTCTCTAGGGTCCTGAAAGACGGACCTCCACCTGGTCTCTGGGAACCTGAAAGACGGACCTCCACCTGGTCTCCAGGATCCTGAAAGACGGACCTCCACCTGGTCTCTAGGATCCTGAAAGACGGACCTCCACCTGGTCTCTAGGGTCCTGAAAGACGGACCTCCACCTGGTCTCTGGGATCCTGAAAGACGGACCTCTACCTGGTCTCTGGGATCCTGAAAGACGGACCTCCACCTGGTCTCTAGGGTCCTGAAAGACGGACCTCCACCTGGTCTCTAGGATCCTGAAAGACGGACCTCCACCTGGTCTCTAGGATCCTGAAAGACGGACCTCCACCTGGTCTCTAGGATCCTGAAAGACGGACCTCCACCTGGTCTCTAGGGTCCTGAAAGACGGACCTCCACCTGGTCTCCAGGATCCTGAAAGACGGACCTCCACCTGGTCTCTAGGATCCTGAAAGACGGACCTCCACCTGGTCTCTAGGGTCCTGAAAGACGGACCTCCACCTGGTCTCTGGGATCCTGAAAGACGGACCTCTACCTGGTCTCTGGGATCCTGAAAGACGGACCTCCACCTGGTCTCTAGGGTCCTGAAAGACGGACCTCCACCTGGTCTCTAGGATCCTGAAAGACGGACCTCCACCTGGTCTCTAGGATCCTGAAAGACGGACCTCCACCTGGTCTCTAGGGTCCTGAAAGACGGACCTCCACCTGGTCTCTAGGATCCTGAAAGACGGACCTCCACCTGGTCTCTAGGGTCCTGAAAGACGGACCTCCACCTGGTCTCTAGGGTCCTGAAAGACGGACCTCCACCTGGTCTCTAGGATCCTGAAAGACGGACCTCCACCTGGTCTCTAGGATCCTGAAAGACGGACCTCCACCTGGTCTCTGGGATCCTGAAAGACGGACCTCTACCTGGTCTCTAGGGTCCTGAAAGACGGACCTCCACCTGGTCTCTAGGGTCCTGAAAGACGGACCTCCACCTGGTCTCTAGGGTCCTGAAAGACGGACCTCCACCTGGTCTCTGGGATCCTGAAAGACGGACCTCCACCTGGTCTCTGGGATCCTGAAAGACGGACCTCCACCTGGTCTCTGGGATCCTGAAAGACGGACCTCCACCTGGTCTCTGGGATCCTGAAAGACGGACCTCCACCTGGTCTCTGGGATCCTGAAAGACGGACCTCCACCTGGTCTCTGGGATCCTGAAAGACGGACCTCCACCTGGTCTCTAGGGTCCTGAAAGACGGACCTCCACCTGGTCTCTGGGATCCTGAAAGACGGACCTCTACCTGGTCTCTAGGGTCCTGAAAGACGGACCTCCACCTGGTCTCTGGGAACCTGAAAGACGGACCTCCACCTGGTCTCCAGGATCCTGAAAGACGGACCTCCACCTGGTCTCTAGGATCCTGAAAGACGGACCTCCACCTGGTCTCTAGGGTCCTGAAAGACGGACCTCCACCTGGTCTCTGGGATCCTGAAAGACGGACCTCCACCTGGTCTCTGGGGTCCTGAAAGACGGACCTCCACCTGGTCTCTGGGATCCTGAAAGACGGACCTCCGCCTGGTCTCTGGGATCCTGAAAGACGGACCTCCACCTGGTCTTTAGGATCCTGAAAGACGGACCTCCACCTGGTCTCTGGGATCCTGAAAGACGGACCTCCACCTGGTCTCTAGGATCCTGAAAGACGGACCTCCACCTGGTCTCTGGGATCCTGAAAGACGGACCTCCACCTGGTCTCTAGGATCCTGAAAGACGGACCTCCACCTGGTCTCTAGGATCCTGAAAGACGGACCTCCACCTGGTCTCTAGGATCCTGAAAGACGGACCTCCACCTGGTCTCTAGGATCCTGAAAGACGGACCTCCACCTGGTCTCTGGGATCCTGAAAGGCGGACCTCCACCTGGTCTCTGGGATCCTGAAAGACGGACCTCCACCTGGTCTCTAGGATCCTGAAAGACGGACCTCCACCTGGTCTCTAGGGTCCTGAAAGACGGACCTCCACCTGGTCTCTAGGATCCTGAAAGACGGACCTCCGCCTGGTCTCTGGGATCCTGAAAGACGGACCTCCACCTGGTCTCTAGGATCCTGGAAGACGGACCTCCACCTGGTCTCTAGGGTCCTGAAAGACGGACCTCCACCTGGTCTCTGGGATCCTGAAAGACGGACCTCCACCTGGTCTCTAGGATCCTGAAAGACGGACCTCCACCTGGTCTCTGGGATCCTGAAAGACGGACCTCCACCTGGTCTCTAGGATCCTGGAAGACGGACCTCCACCTGGTCTCTGGGATCCTGAAAGACGGACCTCCACCTGGTCTCTAGGATCCTGAAAGACGGACCTCCACCTGGTCTCTAGGGTCCTGAAAGACGGACCTCCACCTGGTCTCTGGGATCCTGAAAGACGGACCTCCACCTGGTCTCTGGGATCCTGAAAGACGGACCTCCACCTGGTCTCTGGGATCCTGAAAGACGGACCTCTACCTGGTCTCTAGGGTCCTGAAAGACGGACCTCCACCTGGTCTCTGGGATCCTGAAAGACGGACCTCTACCTGGTCTCTAGGGTCCTGAAAGACGGACCTCCACCTGGTCTCTAGGATCCTGAAAGACGGACCTCCACCTGGTCTCTAGGATCCTGAAAGACGGACCTCCACCTGGTCTCTAGGATCCTGAAAGACGGACCTCCACCTGGTCTCTAGGGTCCTGAAAGACGGACCTCCACCTGGTCTCTGGGAACCTGAAAGACGGACCTCCACCTGGTCTCCAGGATCCTGAAAGACGGACCTCCACCTGGTCTCTAGGATCCTGAAAGACGGACCTCCACCTGGTCTCTAGGGTCCTGAAAGACGGACCTCCACCTGGTCTCTGGGATCCTGAAAGACGGACCTCTACCTGGTCTCTGGGATCCTGAAAGACGGACCTCCACCTGGTCTCTAGGGTCCTGAAAGACGGACCTCCACCTGGTCTCTAGGATCCTGAAAGACGGACCTCCACCTGGTCTCTAGGATCCTGAAAGACGGACCTCCACCTGGTCTCTAGGATCCTGAAAGACGGACCTCCACCTGGTCTCTAGGGTCCTGAAAGACGGACCTCCACCTGGTCTCCAGGATCCTGAAAGACGGACCTCCACCTGGTCTCTAGGATCCTGAAAGACGGACCTCCACCTGGTCTCTAGGGTCCTGAAAGACGGACCTCCACCTGGTCTCTGGGATCCTGAAAGACGGACCTCTACCTGGTCTCTGGGATCCTGAAAGACGGACCTCCACCTGGTCTCTAGGGTCCTGAAAGACGGACCTCCACCTGGTCTCTAGGATCCTGAAAGACGGACCTCCACCTGGTCTCTAGGATCCTGAAAGACGGACCTCCACCTGGTCTCTAGGGTCCTGAAAGACGGACCTCCACCTGGTCTCTAGGATCCTGAAAGACGGACCTCCACCTGGTCTCTAGGGTCCTGAAAGACGGACCTCCACCTGGTCTCTAGGGTCCTGAAAGACGGACCTCCACCTGGTCTCTAGGATCCTGAAAGACGGACCTCCACCTGGTCTCTAGGATCCTGAAAGACGGACCTCCACCTGGTCTCTGGGATCCTGAAAGACGGACCTCTACCTGGTCTCTAGGGTCCTGAAAGACGGACCTCCACCTGGTCTCTAGGGTCCTGAAAGACGGACCTCCACCTGGTCTCTAGGGTCCTGAAAGACGGACCTCCACCTGGTCTCTGGGATCCTGAAAGACGGACCTCCACCTGGTCTCTGGGATCCTGAAAGACGGACCTCCACCTGGTCTCTGGGATCCTGAAAGACGGACCTCCACCTGGTCTCTAGGATCCTGAAAGACGGACCTCCACCTGGTCTCTGGGATCCTGAAAGACGGACCTCCACCTGGTCTCTGGGATCCTGAAAGACGGACCTCCACCTGGTCTCTAGGGTCCTGAAAGACGGACCTCCACCTGGTCTCTGGGATCCTGAAAGACGGACCTCTACCTGGTCTCTAGGGTCCTGAAAGACGGACCTCCACCTGGTCTCTGGGAACCTGAAAGACGGACCTCCACCTGGTCTCCAGGATCCTGAAAGACGGACCTCCACCTGGTCTCTAGGATCCTGAAAGACGGACCTCCACCTGGTCTCTAGGGTCCTGAAAGACGGACCTCCACCTGGTCTCTGGGATCCTGAAAGACGGACCTCCACCTGGTCTCTGGGGTCCTGAAAGACGGACCTCCACCTGGTCTCTGGGATCCTGAAAGACGGACCTCCGCCTGGTCTCTGGGATCCTGAAAGACGGACCTCCGCCTGGTCTTTAGGATCCTGAAAGACGGACCTCCACCTGGTCTCTGGGATCCTGAAAGACGTACCTCCACCTGGTCTCTAGGATCCTGAAAGACGGACCTCCACCTGGTCTCTAGGATCCTGAAAGACGGACCTCCACCTGGTCTCTAGGATCCTGAAAGACGGACCTCCACCTGGTCTCTGGGATCCTGAAAGGCGGACCTCCACCTGGTCTCTGGGATCCTGAAAGACGGACCTCCACCTGGTCTCTAGGATCCTGAAAGACGGACCTCCACCTGGTCTCTAGGGTCCTGAAAGACGGACCTCCACCTGGTCTCTAGGATCCTGAAAGACGGACCTCCGCCTGGTCTCTGGGATCCTGAAAGACGGACCTCCGCCTGGTCTTTAGGATCCTGAAAGACGGACCTCCACCTGGTCTCTAGGATCCTGAAAGACGGACCTCCACCTGGTCTCTAGGATCCTGAAAGACGGACCTCCACCTGGTCTCTGGGATCCTGAAAGACGGACCTCCACCTGGTCTCTAGGATCCTGAAAGACGGACCTCCACCTGGTCTCTAGGATCCTGAAAGACGGACCTCCACCTGGTCTCTAGCATCCTGAAAGACGGACCTCCACCTGGTCTCTAGGATCCTGAAAGACGGACCTCCACCTGGTCTCTAGGATCCTGAAAGACGGACCTCCACCTGGTCTCTAGGATCCTGAAAGACGGACCTCCACCTGGTCTCTGGGATCCTGAAAGACGGACCTCCACCTGGTCTCTAGGATCCTGAAAGACGGACCTCCACCTGGTCTCTAGGATCCTGAAAGACGGACCTCCACCTGGTCTCTGGGATCCTGAAAGACGGACCTCCACCTGGTCTCTGGGATCCTGAAAGACGGACCTCCACCTGGTCTCTAGGATCCTGAAAGACGGACCTCCACCTGGTCTCTAGGATCCTGAAAGACGGACCTCCACCTGGTCTCTGGGATCCTGAAAGACGGACCTCCACCTGGTCTCTAGGATCCTGAAAGACGGACCTCCACCTGGTCTCTAGGATCCTGAAAGACGGACCTCCACCTGGTCTCTGGGATCCTGAAAGACGGACCTCCACCTGGTCTCTGGGATCCTGAAAGACGGACCTCCACCTGGTCTCTAGGGTCCTGAAAGACGGACCTCCACCTGGTCTCTAGGGTCCTGAAAGACGGACCTCCACCTGGTCTCTAGGATCCTGAAAGACGGACCTCCACCTGGTCTCTGGGATCCTGAAAGACGGACCTCCACCTGGTCTCTAGGATCCGGAAAGACGGACCTCCACCTGGTCTCTAGGATCCTGAAAGACCTCCACCTGGTCTCTAGGGTCCTGAAAGACGGACCTCCACCTGGTCTCTGGGATCCTGAAAGACCTCCACCTGGTCTCTAGGGTCCTGAAAGACGGACCTCCACCTGGTCTCTGGGATCCTGAAAGACCTCCACCTGGTCTCTAGGATCCTGAAAGACGGACCTCCACCTGGTCTCTAGGGTCCTGAAAGACGGACCTCCACCTGGTCTCTGGGATCCTGAAAGACGGACCTCCACCTGGTCTCTAGGATCCTGAAAGACGGACCTCCACCTGGTCTCTAGGATCCTGAAAGACGGACCTCCACCTGGTCTCTGGGATCCTGAAAGACGGACCTCCACCTGGTCTCTAGGATCCTGAAAGACGGACCTCCACCTGGTCTCTAGGGTCCTGAAAGACGGACCTCCACCTGGTCTCTAGGATCCTGAAAGACGGACCTTCACCTGGTCTCTAGGGTCCTGAAAGACGGACCTCCACCTGGTCTCTGGGATCCTGAAAGACGGACCTCCACCTGGTCTCTAGGATCCTGAAAGACGGACCTCCACCTGGTCTCTAGGGTCCTGAAAGACGGACCTCCACCTGGTCTCTGGGATCCTGAAAGACGGACCTCCACCTGGTCTCTAGGGTCCTGAAAGACGGACCTCCACCTGGTCTCTAGGATCCTGAAAGACGGACCTCCACCTGGTCTCTAGGGTCCTGAAAGACGGACCTCCACCTGGTCTCTAGGATCCTGAAAGACGGACCTCCACCTGGTCTCTAGGGTCCTGAAAGACGGACCTCCACCTGGTCTCTAGGATCCTGAAAGACGGACCTCCACCTGGTCTCTAGGGTCCTGAAAGACGGACCTCCACCTGGTCTCTGGGATCCTGAAAGACGGACCTCCACCTGGTCTCTAGGGTCCTGAAAGACGGACCTCCACCTGGTCTCTAGGATCCTGAAAGACGGACCTCCACCTGGTCTCTAGGGTCCTGAAAGACGGACCTCCACCTGGTCTCTAGGATCCTGAAAGACGGACCTCCACCTGGTCTCTAGGGTCCTGAAAGACGGACCTCCACCTGGTCTCTAGGATCCTGAAAGACGGACCTCCACCTGGTCTCTAGGATCCTGAAAGACGGACCTCCACCTGGTCTCTAGGATCCTGAAAGACGGACCTCCACCTGGTCTCTAGGATCCTGAAAGACGGACCTCCACCTGGTCTCTGGGATCCTGAAAGACGGACCTCCACCTGGTCTCTGGGATCCTGGAAGACGGACCTCCACCTGGTCTCTAGGATCCTGAAAGACGGACCTCCACCTGGTCTCTAGGGTCCTGAAAGACGGACCTCCACCTGGTCTCTAGGATCCTGAAAGACGGACCTCCACCTGGTCTCTAGGATCCTGAAAGACGGACCTCCACCTGGTCTCTAGGATCCTGAAAGACGGACCTCCACCTGGTCTCTGGGATCCTGAAAGACGGACCTCCACCTGGTCTCTGGGATCCTGAAAGACGGACCTCCACCTGGTCTCTAGGATCCTGAAAGACGGACCTCCACCTGGTCTCTAGGGTCCTGAAAGACGGACCTCCACCTGGTCTCTAGGATCCTGAAAGACGGACCTCCACCTGGTCTCTGGGATCCTGAAAGACGGACCTCCACCTGGTCTCTAGGATCCTGAAAGACGGACCTCCACCTGGTCTCTAGGATCCTGAAAGACCTCCACCTGGTCTCTAGGGTCCTGAAAGACGGACCTCCACCTGGTCTCTGGGATCCTGAAAGACCTCCACCTGGTCTCTAGGGTCCTGAAAGACGGACCTCCACCTGGTCTCTGGGATCCTGAAAGACCTCCACCTGGTCTCTAGGATCCTGAAAGACGGACCTCCACCTGGTCTCTAGGATCCTGAAAGACGGACCTCCACCTGGTCTCTGGGATCCTGAAAGACGGACCTCCACCTGGTCTCTGGGATCCTGAAAGACGGACCTCCACCTGGTCTCTAGGATCCTGAAAGACGGACCTCCACCTGGTCTCTAGGATCCTGAAAGACGGACCTCCACCTGGTCTCTGGGATCCTGAAAGACGGACCTCCACCTGGTCTCTAGGATCCTGAAAGACGGACCTCCACCTGGTCTCTAGGATCCTGAAAGACGGACCTCCACCTGGTCTCTGGGATCCTGAAAGACGGACCTCCACCTGGTCTCTGGGATCCTGAAAGACGGACCTCCACCTGGTCTCTAGGGTCCTGAAAGACGGACCTCCACCTGGTCTCTAGGGTCCTGAAAGACGGACCTCCACCTGGTCTCTAGGATCCTGAAAGACGGACCTCCACCTGGTCTCTGGGATCCTGAAAGACGGACCTCCACCTGGTCTCTAGGATCCGGAAAGACGGACCTCCACCTGGTCTCTAGGATCCTGAAAGACCTCCACCTGGTCTCTAGGGTCCTGAAAGACGGACCTCCACCTGGTCTCTGGGATCCTGAAAGACCTCCACCTGGTCTCTAGGGTCCTGAAAGACGGACCTCCACCTGGTCTCTGGGATCCTGAAAGACCTCCACCTGGTCTCTAGGATCCTGAAAGACGGACCTCCACCTGGTCTCTAGGGTCCTGAAAGACGGACCTCCACCTGGTCTCTGGGATCCTGAAAGACGGACCTCCACCTGGTCTCTAGGATCCTGAAAGACGGACCTCCACCTGGTCTCTAGGATCCTGAAAGACGGACCTCCACCTGGTCTCTGGGATCCTGAAAGACGGACCTCCACCTGGTCTCTAGGATCCTGAAAGACGGACCTTCACCTGGTCTCTAGGGTCCTGAAAGACGGACCTCCACCTGGTCTCTGGGATCCTGAAAGACGGACCTCCACCTGGTCTCTGGGATCCTGAAAGACGGACCTCCACCTGGTCTCTAGGATCCTGAAAGACGGACCTCCACCTGGTCTCTAGGATCCTGAAAGACGGACCTCCACCTGGTCTCTGGGATCCTGAAAGACGGACCTCCACCTGGTCTCTAGGGTCCTGAAAGACGGACCTCCACCTGGTCTCTAGGATCCTGAAAGACGGACCTCCACCT
The DNA here is from genome assembly GCF_933228915.1 of Telmatherina bonti. NCBI lineage: Eukaryota > Metazoa > Chordata > Actinopteri > Atheriniformes > Telmatherinidae > Telmatherina > Telmatherina bonti. The sequence continues at coordinate 262,538 of NC_136630.1, forward strand.
GGTCTCTAGGATCCTGAAAGACGGACCTCCACCTGGTCTCTAGGGTCCTGAAAGACGGACCTCCACCTGGTCTCTGGGATCCTGAAAGACGGACCTCCACCTGGTCTCTGGGATCCTGAAAGACGGACCTCCACCTGGTCTCTGGGATCCTGAAAGACGGACCTCCACCTGGTCTCTAGGATCCTGAAAGACGGACCTCCACCTGGTCTCTGGGATCCTGAAAGACGGACCTCCACCTGGTCTCTAGGGTCCTGAAAGACGGACCTCCACCTGGTCTCTAGGATCCTGAAAGACGGACCTCCACCTGGTCTCTAGGGTCCTGAAAGACGGACCTCCACCTGGTCTCTGGGATCCTGAAAGACGGACCTCCACCTGGTCTCTAGGGTCCTGAAAGACGGACCTCCACCTGGTCTCTAGGATCCTGAAAGACGGACCTCCACCTGGTCTCTGGGATCCTGAAAGACGGACCTCCACCTGGTCTCTAGGATCCTGAAAGACGGACCTCCACCTGGTCTCTAGGGTCCTGAAAGACGGACCTCCACCTGGTCTCTGGGATCCTGAAAGACGGACCTCCACCTGGTCTCTAGGGTCCTGAAAGACGGACCTCCACCTGGTCTCTAGGGTCCTGAAAGACGGACCTCCACCTGGTCTCTAGGATCCTGAAAGACGGACCTCCACCTGGTCTCTGGGATCCTGAAAGACGGACCTCCACCTGGTCTCTAGGGTCCTGAAAGACGGACCTCCACCTGGTCTCTAGGATCCTGAAAGACGGACCTCCACCTGGTCTCTAGGATCCTGAAAGACGGACCTCCACCTGGTCTCTAGGGTCCTGAAAGACGGACCTCCACCTGGTCTCTGGGATCCTGAAAGACGGACCTCCACCTGGTCTCTAGGGTCCTGAAAGACGGACCTCCACCTGGTCTCTAGGATCCTGAAAGACGGACCTCCACCTGGTCTCTAGGATCCTGAAAGACGGACCTCCACCTGGTCTCTAGGATCCTGAAAGACGGACCTCCACCTGGTCTCTAGGGTCCTGAAAGACGGACCTCCACCTGGTCTCTAGGATCCTGAAAGACGGACCTCCACCTGGTCTCTAGGGTCCTGAAAGACGGACCTCCACCTGGTCTCTGGGATCCTGAAAGACGGACCTCCACCTGGTCTCTAGGGTCCTGAAAGACGGACCTCCACCTGGTCTCTAGGATCCTGAAAGACGGACCTCCACCTGGTCTCTAGGGTCCTGAAAGACGGACCTCCACCTGGTCTCTAGGATCCTGAAAGACGGACCTCCACCTGGTCTCTAGGGTCCTGAAAGACGGACCTCCACCTGGTCTCTAGGATCCTGAAAGACGGACCTCCACCTGGTCTCTAGGATCCTGAAAGACGGACCTCCACCTGGTCTCTAGGATCCTGAAAGACGGACCTCCACCTGGTCTCTGGGATCCTGGAAGACGGACCTCCACCTGGTCTCTAGGATCCTGAAAGACGGACCTCCACCTGGTCTCTAGGGTCCTGAAAGACGGACCTCCACCTGGTCTCTAGGATCCTGAAAGACGGACCTCCACCTGGTCTCTAGGATCCTGAAAGACGGACCTCCACCTGGTCTCTAGGATCCTGAAAGACGGACCTCCACCTGGTCTCTGGGATCCTGAAAGACGGACCTCCACCTGGTCTCTGGGATCCTGAAAGACGGACCTCCACCTGGTCTCTAGGATCCTGAAAGACGGACCTCCACCTGGTCTCTAGGGTCCTGAAAGACGGACCTCCACCTGGTCTCTGGGATCCTGAAAGACGGACCTCCACCTGGTCTCTAGGATCCTGAAAGACGGACCTCCACCTGGTCTCTGGGATCCTGAAAGACGGACCTCCACCTGGTCTCTAGGATCCTGAAAGACGGACCTCCACCTGGTCTCTAGGGTCCTGAAAGACGGACCTCCACCTGGTCTCTAGGGTCCTGAAAGACGGACCTCCACCTGGTCTCTAGGATCCTGAAAGACGGACCTCCACCTGGTCTCTGGGATCCTGAAAGACGGACCTCCACCTGGTCTCTAGGATCCTGAAAGACGGACCTCCACCTGGTCTCTAGGATCCTGAAAGACCTCCACCTGGTCTCTAGGGTCCTGAAAGACGGACCTCCACCTGGTCTCTGGGATCCTGAAAGACCTCCACCTGGTCTCTAGGGTCCTGAAAGACGGACCTCCACCTGGTCTCTGGGATCCTGAAAGACCTCCACCTGGTCTCTAGGATCCTGAAAGACGGACCTCCACCTGGTCTCTGGGATCCTGAAAGACGGACCTCCACCTGGTCTCTGGGATCCTGAAAGACGGACCTCCACCTGGTCTCTAGGATCCTGAAAGACGGACCTCCACCTGGTCTCTGGGATCCTGAAAGACGGACCTCCACCTGGTCTCTGGGATCCTGAAAGACGGACCTCCGCCTGGTCTCTGGGATCCTGAAAGACGGACCTCCACCTGGTCTCTAGGATCCTGGAAGACGGACCTCCACCTGGTCTCTAGGGTCCTGAAAGACGGACCTCCACCTGGTCTCTGGGATCCTGAAAGACGGACCTCCACCTGGTCTCTAGGATCTTGAAAGACGGACCTCCACCTGGTCTCTGGGATCCTGAAAGACGGACCTCCACCTGGTCTCTAGGGTCCTGAAAGACGGACCTCCACCTGGTCTCTAGGATCCTGAAAGACGGACCTCCACCTGGTCTCTGGGATCCTGAAAGACGGACCTCCACCTGGTCTCTAGGATCCTGAAAGACGGACCTCCACCTGGTCTCTAGGATCCTGAAAGACGGACCTCCACCTGGTCTCTAGGATCCTGAAAGACGGACCTCCACCTGGTCTCTAGGATCCTGAAAGACGGACCTCCACCTGGTCTCTAGGATCCTGAAAGACGGACCTCCACCTGGTCTCTAGGATCCTGAAAGACGGACCTCCACCTGGTCTCTAGGGTCCTGAAAGACGGACCTCCACCTGGTCTCTGGGATCCTGAAAGACGGACCTCCACCTGGTCTCTGGGATCCTGAAAGACGGACCTCCACCTGGTCTCTGGGATCCTGATAGACGGACCTCTACCTGGTCTCTAGGGTCCTGAAAGACGGACCTCCACCTGGTCTCTGGGATCCTGAAAGACGGACCTCTACCTGGTCTCTAGGGTCCTGAAAGACGGACCTCCACCTGGTCTCTGGGAACCTGAAAGACGGACCTCCACCTGGTCTCTAGGGTCCTGAAAGACGGACCTCCACCTGGTCTCTGGGGTCCTGAAAGACGGACCTCCACCTGGTCTCTTGGATCCTGAAAGACGGACCTCCACCTGGTCTCTAGGATCCTGAAAGACGGACCTCCGCCTGGTCTCTGGGATCCTGAAAGACGGACCTCCACCTGGTCTTTAGGATCCTGAAAGACGGACCTCCACCTGGTCTCTAGGATCCTGAAAGACGGACCTCCACCTGGTCTCTAGGATCCTGAAAGACGGACCTCCACCTGGTCTCTAGGATCCTGAAAGACGGACCTCCACCTGGTCTCTAGGATCCTGAAAGACGGACCTCCACCTGGTCTCTAGGATCCTGAAAGACGGACCTCCACCTGGTCTCTAGGGTCCTGAAAGACGGACCTCCACCTGGTCTCTAGGATCCTGAAAGACGGACCTCCACCTGGTCTCTAGGATCCTGAAAGACGGACCTCCACCTGGTCTCTGGGATCCTGAAAGACGGACCTCCACCTGGTCTCTAGGATCCTGAAAGACGGACCTCCACCTGGTCTCTAGGATCCTGAAAGACGGACCTCCACCTGGTCTCTAGGATCCTGGAAGACGGACCTCCACCTGGTCTCTAGGATCCTGGAAGACGGCCCTCCACCTGGTCTCTAGGATCCTGAAAGACGGACCTCCACCTGGTCTCTAGGATCCTGGAAGACGGACCTCCACCTGGTCTCTAGGATCCAGAAAGACGGACCTCCACCTGGTCTCTGGGATCCTGAAAGACGGACCTCCACCTGGTCTCTAGGGTCCTGAAAGACGGACCTCCACCTGGTCTCTGGGATCCTGAAAGACCTCCACCTGGTCTCTGGGATCCTGAAAGGCGGACCTCCACCTGGTCTCTAGGATCCTGAAAGACGGACCTCCACCTGGTCTCTAGGGTCCTGAAAGACGGACCTCCACCTGGTCTCTAGGATCCTGAAAGACGGACCTCCACCTGGTCTCTGGGATCCTGAAAGACGGACCTCCACCTGGTCTCTGGGATCCTGAAAGACGGACCTCTACCTGGTCTCTAGGGTCCTGAAAGACGGACCTCCACCTGGTCTCTAGGATCCTGAAAGACGGACCTCCACCTGGTCTCTGGGATCCTGAAAGACCTCCACCTGGTCTCTAGGATCCTGAAAGACGGACCTCCACCTGGTCTCTAGGGTCCTGAAAGACGGACCTCCACCTGGTCTCTGGGATCCTGAAAGACGGACCTCCACCTGGTCTCTAGGATCCTGAAAGACGGACCTCCACCTGGTCTCTAGGATCCTGAAAGACGGACCTCCACCTGGTCTCTAGGGTCCTGAAAGACGGACCTCCACCTGGTCTCTGGGATCCTGAAAGACGGACCTCCACCTGGTCTCTAGGATCCTGAAAGACGGACCTCCACCTGGTCTCTAGGGTCCTGAAAGACGGACCTCCACCTGGTCTCTGGGATCCTGAAAGACGGACCTCCACCTGGTCTCTAGGGTCCTGAAAGACGGACCTCCACCTGGTCTCTGGGATCCTGAAAGACGGACCTCCACCTGGTCTCTAGGGTCCTGAAAGACGGACCTCCACCTGGTCTCTGGGATCCTGAAAGACCTCCACCTGGTCTCTGGGATCCTGAAAGGCGGACCTCCACCTGGTCTCTAGGATCCTGAAAGACGGACCTCCACCTGGTCTCTAGGGTCCTGAAAGACGGACCTCCACCTGGTCTCTAGGATCCTGAAAGACGGACCTCCACCTGGTCTCTGGGATCCTGAAAGACGGACCTCCACCTGGTCTCTGGGATCCTGAAAGACGGACCTCTACCTGGTCTCTAGGGTCCTGAAAGACGGACCTCCACCTGGTCTCTAGGATCCTGAAAGACGGACCTCCACCTGGTCTCTGGGATCCTGAAAGACCTCCACCTGGTCTCTAGGATCCTGAAAGACGGACCTCCACCTGGTCTCTAGGGTCCTGAAAGACGGACCTCCACCTGGTCTCTAGGATCCTGAAAGACGGACCTCCACCTGGTCTCTAGGATCCTGAAAGACGGACCTCCACCTGGTCTCTGGGATCCTGAAAGACGGACCTCCACCTGGTCTCTAGGGTCCTGAAAGACGGACCTCCACCTGGTCTCTAGGATCCTGAAAGACGGACCTCCACCTGGTCTCTAGGGTCCTGAAAGACGGACCTCCACCTGGTCTCTAGGATCCTGAAAGACGGACCTCCACCTGGTCTCTAGGATCCTGAAAGACGGACCTCCACCTGGTCTCTAGGGTCCTGAAAGACGGACCTCCACCTGGTCTCTGGGATCCTGAAAGACGGACCTCCACCTGGTCTCTAGGGTCCTGAAAGACGGACCTCCACCTGGTCTCTGGGATCCTGAAAGACGGACCTCCACCTGGTCTCTAGGATCCTGAAAGACGGACCTCCACCTGGTCTCTAGGATCCTGAAAGACGGACCTCCACCTGGTCTCTGGGATCCTGAAAGACGGACCTCCACCTGGTCTCTAGGATCCTGAAAGACGGACCTCCACCTGGTCTCTGGGATCCTGAAAGACGGACCTCCACCTGGTCTCTAGGGTCCTGAAAGACGGACCTCCACCTGGTCTCTAGGATCCTGAAAGACGGACCTCCACCTGGTCTCTAGGGTCCTGAAAGACGGACCTCCACCTGGTCTCTAGGGTCCTGAAAGACGGACCTCCACCTGGTCTCTAGGATCCTGAAAGACGGACCTCCACCTGGTCTCTGGGATCCTGAAAGACGGACCTCCACCTGGTCTCTAGCATCCTGAAAGACGGACCTCCACCTGGTCTCTAGGATCCTGAAAGACGGACCTCCACCTGGTCTCTAGGATCCTGAAAGACGGACCTCCACCTGGTCTCTGGGATCCTGAAAGACGGACCTCCACCTGGTCTCTAGCATCCTGAAAGACGGACCTCCACCTGGTCTCTAGGGTCCTGAAAGACGGACCTCCACCTGGTCTCTAGGATCCTGAAAGACGGACCTCCACCTGGTCTCTAGGATCCTGAAAGACGGACCTCCACCTGGTCTCTGGGATCCTGAAAGACGGACCTCCACCTGGTCTCTAGGATCCTGAAAGACGGACCTCCACCTGGTCTCTGGGATCCTGAAAGACGGACCTCCACCTGGTCTCTAGGGTCCTGAAAGACGGACCTCCACCTGGTCTCTGGGATCCTGAAAGACCTCCACCTGGTCTCTGGGATCCTGAAAGGCGGACCTCCACCTGGTCTCTAGGATCCTGAAAGACGGACCTCCACCTGGTCTCTAGGGTCCTGAAAGACGGACCTCCACCTGGTCTCTAGGATCCTGAAAGACGGACCTCCACCTGGTCTCTGGGATCCTGAAAGACGGACCTCCACCTGGTCTCTGGGATCCTGAAAGACGGACCTCTACCTGGTCTCTAGGGTCCTGAAAGACGGACCTCCACCTGGTCTCTAGGATCCTGAAAGACGGACCTCCACCTGGTCTCTGGGATCCTGAAAGACCTCCACCTGGTCTCTAGGATCCTGAAAGACGGACCTCCACCTGGTCTCTAGGGTCCTGAAAGACGGACCTCCACCTGGTCTCTGGGATCCTGAAAGACGGACCTCCACCTGGTCTCTAGGATCCTGAAAGACGGACCTCCACCTGGTCTCTAGGATCCTGAAAGACGGACCTCCACCTGGTCTCTAGGGTCCTGAAAGACGGACCTCCACCTGGTCTCTGGGATCCTGAAAGACGGACCTCCACCTGGTCTCTAGGATCCTGAAAGACGGACCTCCACCTGGTCTCTAGGGTCCTGAAAGACGGACCTCCACCTGGTCTCTGGGATCCTGAAAGACCTCCACCTGGTCTCTGGGATCCTGAAAGGCGGACCTCCACCTGGTCTCTAGGATCCTGAAAGACGGACCTCCACCTGGTCTCTAGGGTCCTGAAAGACGGACCTCCACCTGGTCTCTAGGATCCTGAAAGACGGACCTCCACCTGGTCTCTGGGATCCTGAAAGACGGACCTCCACCTGGTCTCTGGGATCCTGAAAGACGGACCTCTACCTGGTCTCTAGGGTCCTGAAAGACGGACCTCCACCTGGTCTCTAGGATCCTGAAAGACGGACCTCCACCTGGTCTCTGGGATCCTGAAAGACCTCCACCTGGTCTCTAGGATCCTGAAAGACGGACCTCCACCTGGTCTCTAGGGTCCTGAAAGACGGACCTCCACCTGGTCTCTGGGATCCTGAAAGACCTCCACCTGGTCTCTAGGATCCTGAAAGACGGACCTCCACCTGGTCTCTGGGATCCTGAAAGACGGACCTCCACCTGGTCTCTAGGATCCTGGAAGACGGACCTCCACCTGGTCTCTAGGATCCTGAAAGACGGACCTCCACCTGGTCTCTAGGATCCTGAAAGACGGACCTCCACCTGGTCTCTGGGATCCTGAAAGACGGACCTCCACCTGGTCTCTAGGGTCCTGAAAGACGGACCTCCACCTGGTCTCTGGGATCCTGAAAGACGGACCTCCACCTGGTCTCTGGGATCCTGAAAGACGGACCTCCACCTGGTCTCTAGGGTCCTGAAAGACGGACCTCCACCTGGTCTCTAGGATCCTGAAAGACGGACCTCCACCTGGTCTCTAGGGTCCTGAAAGACGGACCTCCACCTGGTCTCTAGGGTCCTGAAAGACGGACCTCCACCTGGTCTCTAGGATCCTGAAAGACGGACCTCCACCTGGTCTCTGGGATCCTGAAAGACGGACCTCCACCTGGTCTCTAGGGTCCTGAAAGACGGACCTCCACCTGGTCTCTGGGATCCTGAAAGACGGACCTCCACCTGGTCTCTGGGATCCTGAAAGACGGACCTCCACCTGGTCTCTGGGATCCTGAAAGACGGACCTCCACCTGGTCTCTAGCATCCTGAAAGACGGACCTCCACCTGGTCTCTAGGATCCTGAAAGACGGACCTCCACCTGGTCTCTAGGATCCTGAAAGACGGACCTCCACCTGGTCTCTAGCATCCTGAAAGACGGACCTCCACCTGGTCTCTAGGATCCTGAAAGACGGACCTCCACCTGGTCTCTAGGGTCCTGAAAGACGGACCTCCACCTGGTCTCTAGGGTCCTGAAAGACGGACCTCCACCTGGTCTCTAGGATCCTGAAAGACGGACCTCCACCTGGTCTCTGGGATCCTGAAAGACGGACCTCCACCTGGTCTCTAGGATCCTGAAAGACGGACCTCCACCTGGTCTCTAGGATCCTGAAAGACGGACCTCCACCTGGTCTCTAGGATCCTGAAAGACGGACCTCCACCTGGTCTCTGGGATCCTGAAAGACGGACCTCCACCTGGTCTCTAGCATCCTGAAAGACGGACCTCCACCTGGTCTCTAGGGTCCTGAAAGACGGACCTCCACCTGGTCTCTAGGATCCTGAAAGACGGACCTCCACCTGGTCTCTAGGATCCTGAAAGACGGACCTCCACCTGGTCTCTGGGATCCTGAAAGACGGACCTCCACCTGGTCTCTAGGATCCTGAAAGACCGACCTCCACCTGGTCTCTGGGATCCTGGAAGACGGACCTCCACCTGGTCTCTAGGATCCTGAAAGACGGACCTCCACCTGGTCTCTAGGGTCCTGAAAGACGGACCTCCACCTGGTCTCTAGGATCCTGAAAGACGGACCTCCACCTGGTCTCTAGGATCCTGAAAGACGGACCTCCACCTGGTCTCTGGGATCCTGAAAGACGGACCTCCACCTGGTCTCTGGGATCCTGAAAGACGGACCTCCACCTGGTCTCTAGGATCCTGAAAGACGGACCTCCACCTGGTCTCTAGGATCCTGAAAGACGGACCTCCACCTGGTCTCTAGGATCCTGAAAGACGGACCTCCACCTGGTCTCTAGGATCCTGAAAGACGGACCTCCACCTGGTCTCTGGGATCCTGAAAGACGGACCTCCACCTGGTCTCTAGGGTCCTGAAAGACGGACCTCCACCTGGTCTCTAGGGTCCTGAAAGACGGACCTCCACCTGGTCTCTAGGATCCTGAAAGACGGACCTCCACCTGGTCTCTAGGGTCCTGAAAGACGGACCTCCACCTGGTCTCTAGGATCCTGAAAGACGGACCTCCACCTGGTCTCTGGGATCCTGAAAGACGGACCTCCACCTGGTCTCTGGGATCCTGAAAGACGGACCTCCACCTGGTCTCTAGGATCCTGAAAGACGGACCTCCACCTGGTCTCTAGGGTCCTGAAAGACGGACCTCCACCTGGTCTCTAGGATCCTGAAAGACGGACCTCCACCTGGTCTCTAGGATCCTGAAAGACGGACCTCCACCTGGTCTCTAGGATCCTGAAAGACGGACCTCCACCTGGTCTCTAGGATCCTGAAAGACGGACCTCCACCTGGTCTCTAGGATCCTGAAAGACGGACCTCCACCTGGTCTCTGGGATCCTGAAAGACGGACCTCCACCTGGTCTCTGGGATCCTGAAAGACGGACCTCCACCTGGTCTCTAGGGTCCTGAAAGACGGACCTCCACCTGGTCTCTAGGATCCTGAAAGACGGACCTCCACCTGGTCTCTAGGATCCTGAAAGACGGACCTCCACCTGGTCTCTAGGATCCTGAAAGACGGACCTCCACCTGGTCTCTAGGATCCTGAAAGACGGACCTCCACCTGGTCTCTAGGATCCTGAAAGACGGACCTCCACCTGGTCTCTAGGATCCTGAAAGACGGACCTCCACCTGGTCTCTAGGGTCCTGAAAGACGGACCTCCACCTGGTCTCTAGGATCCTGAAAGACGGACCTCCACCTGGTCTCTAGGATCCTGAAAGACGGACCTCCACCTGGTCTCTAGGATCCTGAAAGACGGACCTCCACCTGGTCTCTAGGATCCTGAAAGACGGACCTCCACCTGGTCTCTGGGATCCTGAAAGACCTCCACCTGGTCTCTGGGATCCTGAAAGACGGACCTCCACCTGGTCTCTGGGATCCTGAAAGACGGACCTCCACCTGGTCTCTAGGATCCTGAAAGACGGACCTCCACCTGGTCTCTGGGATCCTGAAAGACGGACCTCCACCTGGTCTCTAGGATCCTGAAAGACGGACCTCCACCTGGTCTCTAGGATCCTGAAAGACGGACCTCCACCTGGTCTCTGGGATCCTGAAAGACGGACCTCCACCTGGTCTCTAGGGTCCTGAAAGACGGACCTCCACCTGGTCTCTAGGATCCTGAAAGACGGACCTCCACCTGGTCTCTGGGATCCTGAAAGACGGACCTCCACCTGGTCTCTGGGATCCTGAAAGACGGACCTCCACCTGGTCTCTAGGATCCTGAAAGACCTCTCCACACACACCTGGCTTCTGACAGGCAGCAGGTGAAGCGAGCTTGCAGGTGGATTCAGACAGGCTGCCTGAGGAGCGTCATGAGGAAGATGGACCGCTACAAGCAGGAGGAGATTCAATAAAATGTTTCTGTAACAACTTTGCTGCATCTCTGTGTCTGAGCATCTTCTTTACAGCATTACATTCCCTACATTATCATTTATAATCCCTTTCCTGCTGCCAGATGTGCACAGCTTCAGAGTAAACACCAGTTAAAACACATGTGTTTCATGTAAAGGACATTTTTATACTGAAAATATCTTTGCATATTTAAAAGCTGTTTTATTGTTTTGATTTAAACTTTATGATACTAATAAGCATGAGGGAGACATGCAGAGACACATGACAGTCTGGTGTTGCTTTATATAGTTAACAACTGAGATAGATCACTCTAGTGTAGGCCATAATATATGATGATATGATACATAATGTATGTTTGCTGGATTTGTTCATTTATTACAACTTCCTAAAAAGAATTTAGTGGGACGAACTGTCTCTGAAACGATGAGCCAACAATGAAGCGGGACTGGCAACAGGTCCGTACTCTGGGTACATATGCAGGGGGTCATACACGTTAGAAATAAATAAATATACGTACCAACTCATGTTCAGCCAGTCGGAGGAGGATCCTTCGTCACCTTTAATGTGATGGAGTTTCATGAGAAGCAAATTCATTCTCCTAATTTAGTGCTTTGTTTTACTTTTGGCTGCAGAAGAGTTGTGGTCAAATGTGAGTTCGTCACCACCGGTTAGTGCTCTACGTCCATGTTCCATTTGGGGCAACACTTACCCATTACATTCCAGTGCACTAACGAACTGAGACACACGGACTCCTCCAGAGCCAATCTGTAAATGTTGTGTAAAGGAAGGAAATCTCAAACGTGTTGTAAAAACGTCACCATGCCAACAGCAGCCAATTTACCTTGTGTTTAATAAACCAAACCTATTGACCAAATTATTTATGAACAAGATGCTGCAATAATGTGGTTATTGCTGAAACTTTTGTTTACACTGAAAACTAAACGGACACAAATATATAGAGAATTTTCTTACAGACAATGCTTGTCATCAGGCGTTGCCGGGAGCAGCCGTCTATAAATCCGCAGGCTTGGAGTCCTCTGAAACATTTCCTAGCTCTGAATTCTGAGACTGCTTCCTATTTACAGCAAAAAGTTCCTGGAAGTCTGAGTTCCCAGCAGAACGGGAAGGTCGAAACTTAGAACCCAGACCTACTGAAACATGGTGGTGGGAGTATTATGCTGTGTGGATGTTTCACTTCATCTGGAACCTCATCCATTAGAAGCTGATTTGGATTGGTCAGGAGGGGAGGGAGGGTACATCTGATCCTGCTAGTTTTGGGTTTGGGGAATATTATTTCTCTGTGCAAATTTAAATAATGCAGATTGGTGCTTGACTGTGTCAGGTTGTTTACCTGGAGGCTCAGGGAGACGGTGCTGTCTTGTCCTCATTGGCGAATGGTCCTCATCCACTCTACGTCCCTCTGGTCATGCTGGTTTTGGACTGCATCCTCTACCTGCTGCTGGCCATCTACCTGGATCAGGTGTTGCCTGGTAAATATAAAATTGCTTTCCTTTGATACTTTTTGATGAAGTATATTATATTCTTGCATAGTGGTTTGAGGTCTTTAATGAAACTGTGTGGTTTGTAGGCGAGTTTGGAATAAGGAGATCCTTGGTTTACTTCCTGAAGCCGTCCTATTGGTCCAAACGGAGGAAGCGTTATGTTGAAGTCAGCTCTGTGTACGACACCGAACTGAACGGTGCTCTCAGTGGGGACGAGTCTGTCGAGCCCGTTTCCCCCGAGTTCAGAGGGAAAGAGGCAATTCGGTAAAAATCCACACTTTGTTGTTCTTTATTTTGTTTTATTTCTCTTTATTTTATTTCATATTTCTTATTCCTGACTAAGTTTACATGTTTGTTTTTTACCATGACATGTATCAACCGGTGTTTACAGTCTTCCTCTTCCGCTTTATCTGACTGTAGTGATGTGCCGTTTCTCAGCCTTATCCAGCTGGTCAGATCCACCAGGTTGACCACGCCCCCGCCGCCTGATTGTTGCGACTGTGTGAATGATTGGTTGTGTAGATGATCAGGATCACAAGCACATAAAAACAATGAAAAGGTGATCATATATCAGAGGTATACCCAGTATCTGCAATTAAATAAATACAACATACATGACATCAAGCTGGTTAGTGAACCATCTATCCAACACAGAAAGGAGACAGCTGCCTGGTTAGGGAAATGAAGGGAAACAAATAAAATCATCCATGTGGGGTTAATTCTGCCCAGAAAACCCCGTCGTTGACGGAAACCAAACTAAAACCATCCGAACACCAAATATTACATGAAGGAGGCGTGATCCAGGTTAAAACACCTGCTGTACCGCATTAACACCTTCATAATATAAGGTTATATCAAGGCGATGATTAGTTGAAACCAGGTGAGGTGGAGGGGAGGACGGGGTGGAGGGGAGGACGGGGTGGAGAGGAGGACGAGGTGGAGGGGAGGACGGGGTGGAGGGGAGGACGGGGTGGAGGGGAGGACGGGGTGGAGGGGAGGACGGGGAGGACGGGGTGGAGAGGAGGACGGGGTGGAGGGGAGGACGGGGTGGAGAGGAGGACGGGGAGGACGGGGTGGAGGGGAGGACGGGGTGGAGGGGAGGACGGGGTGGAGGGGAGGACGGGGTGGAGAGGAGGACGGGGCGGAGGGGAGGACGGGGCGGAGGGGAGGACGAGGTGGAGGGGAGGACGGGGTGGAGGGGAGGACGGGGCGGAGGGGAGGACGGGGCGGAGGGGAGGACGGGGAGGACGGGGTGGAGGGGAGGACGGGGCGGAGGGGAGGACGGGGCGGAGGGGAGGACGGGAGGACGGGGCGGAGGGGAGGACGGGGCGGAGAGGAGGACGAGGCGGAGAGGAGGACGGGGAGGACGGGGCGGAGGGGAGGACGGGGCGGAGGGGAGGACGGGGCGGAGGGGAGGACGAGGCGGAGAGGAGGACGGGGAGGACGGGGCGGAGGGGAGGACGGGGCGGAGGGGAGGACGGGGCGGAGGGGAGGACGGGGCGGAGAGGAGGACGGGGCGGAGAGGAGGACGGGGCGGAGGGGAGGACGGGGCGGAGGGGAGGACGAGGCGGAGAGGAGGACGGGGAGGACGGGGTGGAGGGGAGGACGGGGCGGAGGGGAGGACGGGGCGGAGGGGAGGACGGGGCGGAGAGGAGGACGGGGCGGAGAGGAGGACGGGGCGGAGAGGAGGACGGGGTGGAGAGGAGGACGAGGTGGAGGGGAGGACGAGGTGGAGAGGAGGACGGGGTGGAGAGGAGGACGAGGTGGAGGACGAGGTGGAGGGGAGGACGGGGTGGAGGGGAGGACGAGGTGGAGAGGAGGACGGGGTGGAGGGGAGGACGGGGTGGAGGGGAGGACGGGGTGGAGAGGAGGACGAGGTGGAGAGGAGGACGAGGTGGAGGACGAGGTGGAGGGGAGGACGTGGTGGAGAGGAGGACGGGGTGGAGGGGAGGACGGGGTGGAGGGGAGGACGAGGTGGAGGGGAGGACGTGGTGGAGAGGAGGACGGGGTGGAGAGGAGGACGGGGAGGACGGGGTGGAGGGGAGGACGGGGCGGAGGGGAGGACGGGGCGGAGGGGAGGACGGGGCGGAGAGGAGGACGGGGCGGAGAGGAGGACGGGGCGGAGAGGAGGACGGGGAGGACGGGGTGGAGGGGAGGACGGGGCGGAGGGGAGGACGGGGCGGAGGGGAGGACGGGGCGGAGGGGAGGACGGGGCGGAGAGGAGGACGGGGTGGAGAGGAGGACGGGGAGGACGGGGTGGAGGGGAGGACGGGGCGGAGGGGAGGACGGGGCGGAGGGGAGGACGAGGTGGAGGGGAGGACGGGGCGGAGAGGAGGACGAGGCGGAGAGGAGGACGGGGAGGACGGGGTGGAGGGGAGGACGGGGCGGAGGGGAGGACGGGGCGGAGGGGAGGACGGGGCGGAGAGGAGGACGGGGCGGAGAGGAGGACGGGGCGGAGAGGAGGACGGGGTGGAGAGGAGGACGAGGTGGAGGGGAGGACGAGGTGGAGAGGAGGACGGGGTGGAGAGGAGGACGAGGTGGAGGACGAGGTGGAGGGGAGGACGGGGTGGAGGGGAGGACGAGGTGGAGAGGAGGACGGGGTGGAGGGGAGGACGGGGTGGAGGGGAGGACGGGGTGGAGAGGAGGACGAGGTGGAGAGGAGGACGAGGTGGAGGACGAGGTGGAGGGGAGGACGTGGTGGAGAGGAGGACGGGGTGGAGGGGAGGACGGGGTGGAGGGGAGGACGAGGTGGAGGGGAGGACGTGGTGGAGAGGAGGACGGGGTGGAGAGGAGGACGGGGTGGAGGGGAGGACGGGGTGGAGAGGAGGACGAGGTGGAGAGGAGGACGAGGTGGAGGACGAGGTGGAGGGGAGGACGGGGTGGAGGGGAGGACGAGGTGGAGAGGAGGACGGGGTGGAGGGGAGGACGGGGTGGAGGGGAGGACGGGGTGGAGAGGAGGACGAGGTGGAGAGGAGGACGAGGTGGAGGACGAGGTGGAGGGGAGGACGTGGTGGAGAGGAGGACGGGGTGGAGGGGAGGACGGGGTGGAGGGGAGGACGAGGTGGAGGGGAGGACGGGGTGGAGGGGAGGACGGGGTGGAGAGGAGGACGAGGTGGAGAGGAGGACGAGGTGGAGGACGAGGTGGAGGGGAGGACGTGGTGGAGAGGAGGACGGGGTGGAGGGGAGGACGGGGTGGAGGGGAGGACGAGGTGGAGGGGAGGACGGGGTGGAGAGGAGGACGAGGTGGAGGGGAGGACGAGGTGGAGGGGAGGACGAGGTGGAGAGGAGGACGAGGTGGAGGGGAGGACGAGGTGGAGGGGAGGACGAGGTGGAGAGGAGGACGAGGTGGAGGGGAGGACGAGGTGGAGGGGAGGACGGGGTGGAGAGGAGGACGAGGTGGAGGACGAGGTGGAGGGGAGGACGTGGTGGAGAGGAGGACGGGGTGGAGAGGAGGACGGGGTGGAGGGGAGGACGGGGTGGAGGGGAGGACGGGGTGGAGAGGAGGACGAGGTGGAGGACGAGGTGGAGGGGAGGACGGGGTGGAGGGGAGGACGGGGTGGAGGGGAGGACGAGGTGGAGGGGAGGACGAGGTGGAGGACGAGGTGGAGAGGAGGACGGGGTGGAGGGGAGGACGAGGTGGAGGGGAGGACGGGGTGGAGGGGAGGACGGGGTGGAGAGGAGGACGAGGTGGAGGGGAGGACGAGGTGGAGGACGAGGTGGAGAGGAGGACGGGGTGGAGGGGAGGACGGGGTGGAGGGGAGGACGGGGTGGAGAGGAGGACGAGGTGGAGGGGAGGACGAGGTGGAGGACGAGGTGGAGGGGAGGACGTGGTGGAGGGGAGGACGGGGTGGAGGGGAGGACGGGGTGGAGGGGAGGACGGGGTGGAGAGGAGGACGAGGTGGAGGGGAGGACGAGGTGGAGGACGAGGTGGAGGGGAGGACGGGGTGGAGGGGAGGACGGGGTGGAGGACGAGGTGGAGGGGAGGACGGGGTGGAGGGGAGGACGGGGTGGAGGGGAGGACGAGGTGGAGGGGAGGACGGGGTGGAGGGGAGGACGGGGTGGAGGGGAGGACGAGGTGGAGGGGAGGACGGGGTGGAGGGGAGGACGAGGTGGAGAGGAGGACGGGGTGGAGAGGAGGACGGGGTGGAGAGGAGGACGGGGTGGAGGGGAGGACGGGGTGGAGGGGAGGACGGGGAGGACGGGGTGGAGAGGAGGACGGGGTGGAGGGGAGGACGGGGTGGAGGGGAGGACGAGGTGGAGAGGAGGACGGGGTGGAGGGGAGGACGGGGTGGAGGGGAGGACGGGGTGGAGAGGAGGACGGGGTGGAGGGGAGGACGAGGTGGAGGGGAGGACGGGGTGGAGGGGAGGACGAGGTGGAGAGGAGGACGGGGTGGAGAGGAGGACGAGGTGGAGGGGAGGACGGGGTGGAGGGGAGGACGGGGTGGAGGACGAGGT
This sequence comes from Telmatherina bonti, assembly GCF_933228915.1. Taxonomy (NCBI): domain Eukaryota; kingdom Metazoa; phylum Chordata; class Actinopteri; order Atheriniformes; family Telmatherinidae; genus Telmatherina; species Telmatherina bonti. The sequence continues at coordinate 279,162 of NC_136630.1, forward strand.
GGAGGGGAGGACGAGGTGGAGGGGAGGACGTGGTGGAGGGGAGGACGGGGTGGAGGACGAGGTGGAGGACGAGGTGGAGGGGAGGACGAGGTGGAGGGGAGGACGTGGTGGAGGGGAGGACGAGGTGGAGGGGAGGACGTGGTGGAGGGGAGGACGAGGTGGAGGGGAGGACGAGGTGGAGGACGAGGTGGAGGGGAGGACGGGGTGGAGGACGAGGTGGAGGGGAGGACGAGGTGGAGGGGAGGACGTGGTGGAGGGGAGGACGAGGTGGAGGGGAGGACGAGGTGGAGGGGAGGACGAGGTGGAGGACGAGGTGGAGGGGAGGACGGGGTGGAGGGGAGGACGGGGTGGAGGGGAGGACGAGGTGGAGAGGAGGACGAGGTGGAGGACGAGGTGGAGGGGAGGACGGGGTGGAGGGGAGGACGAGGTGGAGGGGAGGACGGGGTGGAGGACGAGGTGGAGGACGAGGTGGAGGGGAGGACGAGGTGGAGGGGAGGACGAGGTGGAGGGGAGGACGAGGTGGAGGACGAGGTGGAGGGGAGGACGGGGTGGAGGGGAGGACGGGGTGGAGGGGAGGACGAGGTGGAGGACGAGGTGGAGGGGAGGACGAGGTGGAGGGGAGGACGAGGTGGAGGGGAGGACGAGGTGGAGGACGAGGTGGAGGGGAGGACGAGGTGGAGGGGAGGACGAGGTGGAGGGGAGGACGAGGTGGAGGACGAGGTGGAGGGGAGGACGGGGTGGAGGGGAGGACGGGGTGGAGGGGAGGACGAGGTGGAGAGGAGGACGAGGTGGAGGACGAGGTGGAGGGGAGGACGAGGTGGAGGGGAGGACGAGGTGGAGGGGAGGACGAGGTGGAGGGGAGGACGTGGTGGAGGGGAGGACGAGGTGGAGGGGAGGACGAGGTGGAGGACGAGGTGGAGGGGAGGACGGGGTGGAGAGGAGGACGAGGTGGAGGACGAGGTGGAGGGGAGGACGTGGTGGAGGGGAGGACGAGGTGGAGGGGAGGACGAGGTGGAGGACGAGGTGGAGGGGAGGACGGGGCGGAGGGGAGGACGAGGTGGAGGGGAGGACGAGGTGGAGGACGAGGTGGAGGGGAGGACGTGGTGGAGGGGAGGACGAGGTGGAGGGGAGGACGAGGTGGAGGACGAGGTGGAGGGGAGGACGGGGTGGAGAGGAGGACGAGGTGGAGGACGGGGCGGAGGGGAGGACGGGGAGGACGGGGTGGAGGGGAGGACGGGGCGGAGGGGAGGACGGGGCGGAGGGGAGGACGGGGAGGACGGGGTGGAGGGGAGGACGGGGCGGAGGGGAGGACGGGGAGGACGGGGTGGAGGGGAGGACGGGGCGGAGGGGAGGACGGGGCGGAGGGGAGGACGGGGCGGAGGGGAGGACGGGGCGGAGAGGAGGACGAGGCGGAGAGGAGGACGAGGCGGAGAGGAGGACGGGGAGGACGGGGTGGAGGGGAGGACGGGGCGGAGGGGAGGACGGGGCGGAGAGGAGGACGGGGCGGAGAGGAGGACGGGGAGGACGGGGAGGACGGGGTGGAGAGGAGGACGGGGTGGAGAGGAGGACGAGGTGGAGAGGAGGACGAGGCGGAGAGGAGGACGGGGAGGACGGGGTGGAGGGGAGGACGGGGCGGAGAGGAGGACGGGGCGGAGAGGAGGACGGGGAGGACGGGGAGGACGGGGAGGACGGGGAGGACGGGGTGGAGGGGAGGACGGGGCGGAGAGGAGGACGAGGCGGAGAGGAGGACGAGGCGGAGAGGAGGACGGGGAGGACGGGGTGGAGGGGAGGACGGGGTGGAGGGGAGGACGGGGCGGAGAGGAGGACGGGGCGGAGAGGAGGACGGGGAGGACGGGGAGGACGGGGTGGAGAGGAGGACGGGGTGGAGGGGAGGACGAGGTGGAGAGGAGGACGGGGTGGAGGGGAGGACGGGGTGGAGAGGAGGACGGGGTGGAGGGGAGGACGAGGTGGAGAGGAGGACGGGGCGGAGAGGAGGACGGGGAGGACGGGGAGGACGGGGTGGAGAGGAGGACGAGGTGGAGGGGAGGACGAGGTGGAGAGGAGGACGGGGTGGAGGGGAGGACGGGGTGGAGGGGAGGACGGGGCGGAGAGGAGGACGGGGCGGAGAGGAGGACGGGGAGGACGGGGAGGACGGGGTGGAGAGGAGGACGGGGTGGAGAGGAGGACGAGGTGGAGGGGAGGACGAGGTGGAGAGGAGGACGGGGTGGAGGGGAGGACGGGGTGGAGAGGAGGACGAGGTGGAGAGGAGGACGGGGTGGAGGGGAGGACGGGGTGGAGGGGAGGACGGGGTGGAGGGGAGGACGAGGTGGAGAGGAGGACGAGGTGGAGGGGAGGACGTGGTGGAGAGGAGGACGGGGTGGAGGGGAGGACGTGGTGGAGAGGAGGACGGGGTGGAGAGGAGGACGGGGTGGAGGGGAGGACGGGGTGGAGGGGAGGACGGGGTGGAGAGGAGGACGAGGTGGAGGACGAGGTGGAGGGGAGGACGGGGTGGAGAGGAGGACGAGGTGGAGGGGAGGACGTGGTGGAGAGGAGGACGTGGTGGAGGGGAGGACGGGGTGGAGGGGAGGACGGGGTGGAGAGGAGGACGGGGTGGAGGGGAGGACGAGGTGGAGAGGAGGACGGGGTGGAGGGGAGGACGGGGTGGAGGGGAGGACGAGGTGGAGAGGAGGACGGGGTGGAGGGGAGGACGGGGTGGAGGGGAGGACGGGGTGGAGGGGAGGACGGGGAGGACGGGGTGGAGGGGAGGACGGGGTGGAGGGGAGGACGGGGTGGAGAGGAGGACGGGGTGGAGGGGAGGACGGGGTGGAGGGGAGGACGAGGTGGAGAGGAGGACGGGGTGGAGAGGAGGACGAGGTGGAGGGGAGGACGGGGTGGAGGGGAGGACGGGGTGGAGGACGAGGTGGAGGGGAGGACGTGGTGGAGGGGAGGACGGGGTGGAGGGGAGGACGAGGTGGAGGGGAGGACGGGGTGGAGGACGAGGTGGAGGACGAGGTGGAGGGGAGGACGAGGTGGAGGGGAGGACGAGGTGGAGGGGAGGACGAGGTGGAGGACGAGGTGGAGGGGAGGACGGGGTGGAGGGGAGGACGGGGTGGAGGGGAGGACGAGGTGGAGAGGAGGACGAGGTGGAGGACGGGGTGGAGGGGAGGACGGGGTGGAGGACGAGGTGGAGGACGAGGTGGAGGGGAGGACGAGGTGGAGGACGAGGTGGAGGGGAGGACGAGGTGGAGGGGAGGACGAGGTGGAGGACGAGGTGGAGGGGAGGACGTGGTGGAGGGGAGGACGTGGTGGAGGGGAGGACGAGGTGGAGGACGAGGTGGAGGGGAGGACGTGGTGGAGGGGAGGACGAGGTGGAGGACGAGGTGGAGGGGAGGACGTGGTGGAGGGGAGGACGAGGTGGAGGACGAGGTGGAGGACGAGGTGGAGGGGAGGACGAGGTGGAGGACGAGGTGGAGGGGAGGACGAGGTGGAGGACGAGGTGGAGGGGAGGACGAGGTGGAGGACGAGGTGGAGGGGAGGACGAGGTGGAGGGGAGGACGAGGTGGAGGACGAGGTGGAGGGGAGGACGGGGTGGAGGGGAGGACGAGGTGGAGGACGAGGTGGAGGACGGGGTGGAGGACGGGGTGGAGGACGAGGTGGAGGGGAGGACGGGGTGGAGGACGAGGTGGAGGACGAGGTGGAGGGGAGGACGGGGTGGAGGACGAGGTGGAGGGGAGGACGAGGTGGAGGACGAGGTGGAGGGGAGGACGAGGTGGAGGACGAGGTGGAGGGGAGGACGGGGTGGAGGGGAGGACGAGGTGGAGGACGAGGTGGAGGACGGGGTGGAGGACGGGGTGGAGGACGAGGTGGAGGGGAGGACGGGGTGGAGGACGAGGTGGAGGACGAGGTGGAGGGGAGGACGGGGTGGAGGACGAGGTGGAGGACGGGGTGGAGGACGAGGTGGAGGACGAGGTGGAGGACGAGGTGGAGGGGAGGACGGGGTGGAGGACGAGGTGGAGGACGGGGTGGAGGGGAGGACGAGGTGGAGGGGAGGACGGGGTGGAGGACGAGGTGGAGGACGAGGTGGAGACGAGGTTTAAATTAAACGTGGTGCGACGGACCCTGGCGGACTGAGACGTCCTCATCGGGACGTAAGGCCTGAGGACGGGGACGTGTCCAGCGTGTGAAAGGTTACTGACAGGAGTCCACATCTTCTAGTCCAGGTTTCAGATCAACGTGGACTCGTCTGTAAAACCTACCAAGAATGTTGGATCCATTTTAAACTGCGACTCAGCAGTTCCTGCAGAGACGTGGATTCATCGTGTCTCCGGTGGCAACGCCAGGACTTCTGTCTCATGTCCAGCTGGATGAAGACAGTTTGTCCTGGCCAAGCCGCTCGGCTCTGAATGTAACGTCCTGGTTGGACCAGCTCAGGGTTACATGTGATGATTTCTCACAAAACTTCTCATTGGAAAGATTGAATCAAAATATTTGCCAGGAAAATCTGTTTCTTTCCTCGTTCGGTTCATTCTGAGGAAACTTTCTGAGTCACGTCGAGGTAAAATCTACGGCTTAGATGTCTGGAAGAAGAAATGCTTCATTCCTCGTGTGTCCTCGTGCTGCTGGACATGAAGAAGAATGAAAGCGTTAAAAGACGGTTTGGCTCTCTGCTTCTGTTGGCTCATGTCTCTTCTGTCCCACAGCATCAACAACATCCGGAAAGTGTACAAAGACAAGGACAGCGTGGTGGAGGCTCTGCGGGGTGAGTAGCACGACTTCCACCTCGCCGCACGTATTCATCAAACTTCTTACAACTGAAAACACGGTAAAACATCGTTCAAGTTCCTCATCAAGTGTCGGACTCGTACCGTCAGCGAAGAGTCCGTCTCAGAGCGCCGTCACCAGCAGGACACCTCAAGCCCGCTGACTGACCAATCGCTGGATGGGTCAGAGAATATGGAAATGTCTGAGAGACGTCTCAGTGAAGCGCTGAATGGACAGTAGGACAGCATGTTTGGACAACAACATGCTGTAAGACACATGATGAACAGGTCTGCAGGTCTCTGAGACGTCCCTGTAAGACACATGATGAACAGGTCTGCAGGTCTCTGAGACGTCCCTGTAGGACACATGATGAACAGGTCTGCAGGTCTCTGAGACGTCCCTGTAGGACACATGATGAACAGGTCTGCAGGTCTCTGAGACGTCCCTGTAAGACACATGATGAACAGGTCTGCAGGTCTCTGAGACGTCCCTGTAAGACACATGATGAACAGGTCTGCAGGTCTCTGAGACGTCCCTGTAAGACACATGATGAACAGGTCTGCAGGTCTCTGAGACGTCCCTGTAAGACACATGATGAACAGGTCTGCAGGTCTCTGAGACGTCCCTGTAAGACACATGATGAACAGGTCTGCAGGTCTCTGAGACGTCCCTGTAAGACACATGATGAACAGGTCTGCAGGTCTCTGAGACGTCCCTGTAAGACACATGATGAACAGGTCTGCAGGTCTCTCAGACGTCCCTGTAAGACACATGATGAACAGGTCTCCAGGTCTCTGAGACGTCCCTGTAAGACACATGATGAACAGGTCTGCAGGTCTCTGAGACGTCCCTGTAAGACACATGATGAACAGGTCTGCAGGTCTCTGAGACGTCCCTGTAGGACACATGATGAACAGGTCTGCAGGTCTCTGAGACGTCCCTGTAGGACACATGATGAACAGGTCTGCAGGTCTCTGAGACGTCCCTGTAGGACACATGATGAACAGGTCTGCAGGTCTCTGAGACGTCCCTGTAGGACACATGATGAACAGGTCTGCAGGTCTCTCAGACGTCCCTGTAAGACACATGATGAACAGGTCTGCAGGTCTCTGAGACGTCCCTGTAAGACACATGATGAACAGGTCTGCAGGTCTCTGAGACGTCCCTGTAGGACACATGATGAACAGGTCTGCAGGTCTCTGAGACGTCCCTGTAGGACACATGATGAACAGGTCTGCAGGTCTCTCAGACGTCCCTGTAGGACACATGATGAACAGGTCTGCAGGTCTCTCAGACGTCCCTGTAAGACACATGATGAACAGGTCTGCAGGTCTCTGAGACGTCCCTGTAGGACACATGATGAACAGGTCTGCAGGTCTCTGAGACGTCCCTGTAAGACACATGATGAACAGGTCTGCAGGTCTCTGAGACGTCCCTGTAGGACACATGATGAACAGGTCTGCAGGTCTCTGAGACGTCCCTGTAGGACACATGATGAACAGGTCTGCAGGTCTCTGAGACGTCCCTGTAGGACACATGATGAACAGGTCTGCAGGTCTCTGAGACGTCCCTGTAAGACACATAATGAACAGGTCTGCAGGTCTCTGAGACATCCCTGTAGGACACACGATGAACAGGTCTGCAGGTCTCTGAGACGTCCCTGTAAGACACACGATGAACAGGTCTGCAGGTCTCTGAGACGTCCCTGTAGGACACATGATGAACAGGTCTGCAGGTCTCTGAGACGTCCCTGTAGGACACACGATGAACAGGTCTGCAGGTCTCTCAGACGTCCCTGTAAGACACATGATGAACAGGTCTGCAGGTCTCTCAGACGTCCCTGTAGGACACATGATGAACAGGTCTGCAGGTCTCTGAGACGTCCCTGTAGGACACATGATGAACAGGTCTGCAGGTCTCTGAGACGTCCCTGTAAGACACATGATGAACAGGTCTGCAGGTCTCTGAGACGTCCCTGTAGGACACATGATGAACAGGTCTGCAGGTCTCTGAGACGTCCCTGTAGGAGACATGATGAACAGGTCTGCAGGTCTCTGAGACGTCCCTGTAGGACACATGATGAACAGGTCTGCAGGTCTCTGAGACGTCCCTGTAAGACACATGATGAACAGGTCTGCAGGTCTCTGAGACGTCCCTGTAGGACACATGATGAACAGGTCTGCAGGTCTCTGAGACGTCCCTGTAAGACACATGATGAACAGGTCTGCAGGTCTCTGAGACGTCCCTGTAAGACACATGATGAACAGGTCTGCAGGTCTCTGAGACGTCCCTGTAAGACACATGATGAACAGGTCTGCAGGTCTCTGAGACGTCCCTGTAAGACACATGATGAACAGGTCTGCAGGTCTCTGAGACGTCCCTGTAAGACACATGATGAACAGGTCTGCAGGTCTCTGAGACGTCCCTGTAAGACACATGATGAACAGGTCTGCAGGTCTCTGAGACGTCCCTGTAAGACACATGATGAACAGGTCTGCAGGTCTCTGAGACGTCCCTGTAAGACACATGATGAACAGGTCTGCAGGTCTCTGAGACGTCCCTGTAGGACACATGATGAACAGGTCTCCAGGTCTCTGAGACGTCCCTGTAGGACACATGATGAACAGGTCTGCAGGTCTCTGAGACGTCCCTGTAGGACACATGATGAACAGGTCTGCAGGTCTCTGAGACGTCCCTGTAAGACACATGATGAACAGGTCTTCAGGTCTCTGAGACGTCCCTGTAAGACACATGATGAACAGGTCTGCAGGTCTCTGAGACGTCCCTGTAAGACACATGATGAACAGGTCTGCAGGTCTCTGAGACGTCCCTGTAAGACACATGATGAACAGGTCTGCAGGTCTCTGAGACGTCCCTGTAAGACACATGATGAACAGGTCTGCAGGTCTCTGAGACATCCCTGTAAGACACATGATGAACAGGTCTGCAGGTCTCTGAGACGTCCCTGTAGGACACATGATGAACAGGTCTGCAGGTCTCTGAGACGTCCCTGTAGGACACATGATGAACAGGTCTGCAGGTCTCTGAGACGTCCCTGTAGGACACACGATGAACAGGTCTGCAGGTCTCTGAGACGTCCCTGTAGGACACACGATGAACAGGTCTCCAGGTCTCTGAGACGTCCCTGTAAGACACATGATGAACAGGTCTGCAGGTCTCTGAGACGTCCCTGTAGGACACATGATGAACAGGTCTGCAGGTCTCTGAGACGTCCCTGTAGGACACATGATGAACAGGTCTGCAGGTCTCTGAGACGTCCCTGTAGGACACATGATGAACAGGTCTGCAGGTCTCTGAGACGTCCCTGTAGGACACATGATGAACAGGTCTGCAGGTCTCTGAGACGTCCCTGTAAGACACATGATGAACAGGTCTGCAGGTCTCTGAGACGTCCCTGTAGGACACATGATGAACAGGTCTGCAGGTCTCTGAGACGTCCCTGTAGGACACATGATGAACAGGTCTCCAGGTCTCTGAGACGTCCCTGTAGGACACATGATGAACAGGTCTGCAGGTCTCTGAGACGTCCCTGTAGGACACATGATGAACAGGTCTGCAGGTCTCTGAGACGTCCCTGTAGGACACATGATGAACAGGTCTGCAGGTCTCTGAGACGTCCCTGTAGGACACATGATGAACAGGTCTGCAGGTCTCTGAGACGTCCCTGTAAGACACATGATGAACAGGTCTGCAGGTCTCTGAGACGTCCCTGTAAGACACACGATGAACAGGTCTGCAGGTCTCTGAGACGTCCCTGTAGGACACACGATGAACAGGTCTGCAGGTCTCTGAGACGTCCCTGTAAGACACACGATGAACAGGTCTGCAGGTCTCTAAGACGTCCCTGTAGGACACACGATGAACAGGTCTGCAGGTCTCTGAGACGTCCCTGTAGGACACATGATGAACAGGTCTGCAGGTCTCTGAGACGTCCCTGTAGGACACACGATGAACAGGTCTGCAGGTCTCTGAGACGTCCCTGTAGGACACATGATGAACAGGTCTGCAGGTCTCTGAGACGTCCCTGTAAGACACACGATGAACAGGTCTGCAGGTCTCTAAGACGTCCCTGTAGGACACACGATGAACAGGTCTGCAGGTCTCTGAGACGTCCCTGTAGGACACATGATGAACAGGTCTGCAGGTCTCTGAGACGTCCCTGTAGGACACATGATGAACAGGTCTGCAGGTCTCTGAGACGTCCCTGTAGGACACATGATGAACAGGTCTGCAGGTCTCTGAGACGTCCCTGTAGGACACATGCAGGTCTCTGAGACGTCCCTGTAGGACAGGTCTGCAGGTCTCTCAGACGTCCCTGTAGGACACATGATGAACAGGTCTGCAGGTCTCTGAGACGTCCCTGTAGGACACATGATGAACAGGTCTGCAGGTCTCTGAGACGTCCCTGTAAGACACATGATGAACAGGTCTGCAGGTCTCTGAGACGTCCCTGTAAGACACATGATGAACAGGTCTGCAGGTCTCTGAGACGTCCCTGTAGGACACACGATGAACAGGTCTGCAGGTCTCTGAGACGTCCCTGTAGGAGACATGATGAACAGGTCTGCAGGTCTCTGAGACGTCCCTGTAGGACACATGATGAACAGGTCTGCAGGTCTCTGAGACGTCCCTGTAGGACACACGATGAACAGGTCTCCAGGTCTCTGAGACGTCCCTGTAGGACACACGATGAACAGGTCTGCAGGTCTCTGAGACGTCCCTGTAGGACACATGATGAACAGGTCTGCAGGTCTCTGAGACGTCCCTGTAAGACACATGATGAACAGGTCTGCAGGTCTCTGAGACGTCCCTGTAAGACACATGATGAACAGGTCTGCAGGTCTCTGAGACGTCCCTGTAGGACACATGATGAACAGGTCTGCAGGTCTCTGAGACGTCCCTGTAGGACACATGATGAACAGGTCTGCAGGTCTCTGAGACGTCCCTGTAAGACACATGATGAACAGGTCTGCAGGTCTCTCAGACTTCCCTGTAGGACACATGATGAACAGGTCTGCAGGTCTCTCAGACGTCCCTGTAAGACACATGATGAACAGGTCTGCAGGTCTCTGAGACGTCCCTGTAAGACACATGATGAACAGGTCTGCAGGTCTCTGAGACGTCCCTGTAGGACACATGATGAACAGGTCTTCAGGTCTCTGAGACGTCCCTGTAGGAGACATGATGAACAGGTCTGCAGGTCTCTGAGACGTCCCTGTAGGACACACGATGAACAGGTCTCCAGGTCTCTGAGACGTCCCTGTAGGACACATGATGAACAGGTCTGCAGGTCTCTGAGACGTCCCTGTAAGACACATGATGAACAGGTCTGCAGGTCTCTCAGACGTCCCTGTAAGACACATGATGAACAGGTCTGCAGGTCTCTGAGACGTCCCTGTAGGACACATGATGAACAGGTCTGCAGGTCTCTGAGACGTCCCTGTAAGACACATGATGAACAGGTCTGCAGGTCTCTGAGACGTCCCTGTAGGACACATGATGAACAGGTCTGCAGGTCTCTGAGACGTCCCTGTAAGACACATGATGAACAGGTCTTCAGGTCTCTGAGACGTCCCTGTAGGACACATGATGAACAGGTCTGCAGGTCTCTGAGACGTCCCTGTAGGACACATGATGAACAGGTCTGCAGGTCTCTGAGACGTCCCTGTAGGAGACACGATGAACAGGTCTGCAGGTCTCTGAGACGTCCCTGTAGGACACATGATGAACAGGTCTGCAGGTCTCTGAGACGTCCCTGTAGGACACATGATGAACAGGTCTGCAGGTCTCTGAGACGTCCCTGTAGGACACATGATGAACAGGTCTGCAGGTCTCTGAGACGTCCCTGTAAGACACATGATGAACAGGTCTGCAGGTCTCTGAGACGTCCCTGTAGGACACACGATGAACAGGTCTGCAGGTCTCTGAGACGTCCCTGTAAGACACACGATGAACAGGTCTGCAGGTCTCTGAGACGTCCCTGTAGGACACACGATGAACAGGTCTCCAGGTCTCTGAGACGTCCCTGTAGGACACATGATGAACAGGTCTGCAGGTCTCTGAGACGTCCCTGTAGGACACACGATGAACAGGTCTCCAGGTCTCTGAGACGTCCCTGTAGGACACACGATGAACAGGTCTGCAGGTCTCTGAGACGTCCCTGTAAGACACACGATGAACAGGTCTGCAGGTCTCTGAGACGTCCCTGTAGGACACATGATGAACAGGTCTGCAGGTCTCTGAGACGTCCCTGTAGGACACACGATGAACAGGTCTGCAGGTCTCTGAGACGTCCCTGTAGGACACACGATGAACAGGTCTGCAGGTCTCTGAGACGTCCCTGTAGGACACATGATGAACAGGTCTGCAGGTCTCTGAGACGTCCCTGTAGGACACATGATGAACAGGTCTGCAGGTCTCTGAGACGTCCCTGTAGGACACACGATGAACAGGTCTGCAGGTCTCTGAGACGTCCCTGTAGGACACACGATGAACAGGTCTGCAGGTCTCTGAGACGTCCCTGTAGGACACACGATGAACAGGTCTGCAGGTCTCTGAGACGTCCCTGTAGGACACACGATGAACAGGTCTGCAGGTCTCTGAGACGTCCCTGTAGGACACATGATGAACAGGTCTGCAGGTCTCTGAGACGTCCCTGTAGGACACATGATGAACAGGTCTGCAGGTCTCTGAGACGTCCCTGTAGGACACATGATGAACAGGTCTGCAGGTCTCTGAGACGTCCCTGTAAGACACATGATGAACAGGTCTGCAGGTCTCTGAGACGTCCCTGTAGGACACATGATGAACAGGTCTGCAGGTCTCTGAGACGTCCCTGTAAGACACATGATGAACAGGTCTGCAGGTCTCTGAGACGTCCCTGTAAGACACATGATGAACAGGTCTGCAGGTCTCTGAGACGTCCCTGTAGGACACATGATGAACAGGTCTGCAGGTCTCTGAGACGTCCCTGTAGGACACATGATGAACAGGTCTGCAGGTCTCTGAGACGTCCCTGTAAGACACATGATGAACAGGTCTGCAGGTCTCTGAGACGTCCCTGTAAGACACATGATGAACAGGTCTGCAGGTCTCTGAGACGTCCCTGTAGGACACATGATGAACAGGTCTTCAGGTCTCTGAGACGTCCCTGTAGGACACATGATGAACAGGTCTGCAGGTCTCTGAGACGTCCCTGTAGGACACATGATTAACAGGTCTGCAGGTCTCTGAGACGTCCCTGTAAGACACATGATGAACAGGTCTGCAGGTCTCTGAGACGTCCCTGTAGGACACATGCTGAACAGGTCTGCAGGTCTCTGAGACGTCCCTGACTTTTATCCTGGATTGACATGATGTTGTTGTTTTCCTGCATGTCTCAGGACTGACTTTTGACATCTATGAGGGACAGATTACGGCTCTGCTGGGACACAGCGGGGCTGGAAAGTCCACCCTGATGAAAATCCTCTGTGGCATCGGCCCCCCCACCGGCGGCTCGGCCAGCATCTACGGCTCCCCCGTTGCAGAGATTGCAGACGCATCGGAGATGAAGCAGCTGGTGGGAATCTGTCCTCAGTTCAACATCATCTTCGACGTGCTGACTGTGGAGGAACATCTCAGGATATTCGCTGCCATCAAAGGGATCCCAGCAGCAGACGTCGATGCGGAGGTGATGCAGGGAACTCACCCTTTCTTTTAAATACACCGTATGTCTCCCTAGCCGTTGCCGTGGTAACTCTGGCACATCATGCCTTTCACCGTGTCCAGAAAGAGGCTCTGTTAGACGAGTATGTCGATCATGTTATCGAGTTTCCTGAGTAGAAATATTTTCCTTTGATTAGCTTTAGAAACGTTCTCCAGATGTCTAAGCTACGTTCAGACGGCAGGGCTCGCTGCTCACATCCGATGTTTCTGTGAAGTCTTGAAAGTCCGTTCCCATTTCCCATCAAATGAGACCCGTAGGTGATCTCCTGTATGAACCTGATGCGCACCAGAAGCGTCCCGTATGCGGAGAAGACTCGGCGACGTGCAGGGAGCGTGTGTGGGACGTGTTTGTGTTTGCAGAAGTAAATGTGGACGGCAGCAGAGCATTTGCTATTTTAAACGTTTTGTCCAACCGTCGCCACAACATGGTGAATGGGTTCGTTTTAGGGAGACGTTTACAGAAGAGGAAACAAGACGTTTTGGTCGAGGCCTTTAGAGGAGCTGTAGAGAGAAACGTTTGGGTTCGGAGTCGCAGTCAGGATTGGTGGGAGAGTGATGAGATAAGAGTTCTCAAACAACAAACGCAGAATAATGACGTTTGTCGTGTGTCAGCGACGCGTCGGTCGGATTAATGCGACCTGACCGTTCAGACTGAAGTCGCATGGCAAAAGATCGGATACGTATCGGATTTAGGAGCACATATCCAAGCAGCCTGGGTCGCATTAGGAACAATCGGGTCTGTGTCGTTCAGACTGTTGAGATCGGCTACAGGTCGCGTCGGGGCTCAAACACCGCGTTGAAGTCACTTCAGCCTGTAGTGTGAACGTTGCCGTAGTTACGCTGTGGGTCTCTGTGCGCTGGAAACTAGGCGCATGGCCTGCTTTTCATGTCTTCCTCAAGTTCTTTCATATGAAGTTTCCCCGGTAGGCTCGTATCACGGTTCTGTCTGGGTTCCGTGGGTTCTGTCTGTGTTCTGTGGGTTCTGTGTGTTCTGTCTGGGTTTTTTCTGGGTTCTGTGGGTTTTGTCTGGGTTCTGTGTGGGTTTTGTCTGGGTTCTGTGTGGGTTTTGTCTGGGTTCTGTGGGTTCTGTGTGGGTTTTGTCTGGGTTCTGTGTGGGTTTTGTCTGGGTTCTGTGTGGGTTCTGTGTGGGTTCTGTGGGTTCCGTGGGTTCTGTGTGGGTTCTGTGTCGGTTCCGTGGGTTCTGTGTGGGTTCTGTGGGTTCCGTGGGTTCTGTGTGGGTTCTGTGTCGGTTCCGTGGGTTCTGTGTGGGTTCTGTGTCGGTTCCGTGGGTTCTGTGTGGGTTCTGTGGGTTCTGTGTGGGTTCTGTGTCGGTTCCGTGGGTTCTGTGTCGGTTCCGTGGGTTCTGTTTGGGTTCTGTAGGTTCTGTGTGGGTTTTGTCTGGGTTCTGTGTGGGTTCTGTGTGGGTTCTGTGGGTTCCGTGGGTTCTGTGTGGGTTCTGTGTCGGTTCCGTGGGTTCTGTGTGGGTTCTGTGGGTTCCGTGGGTTCTGTGTGGGTTCTGTGTCGGTTCCGTGGGTTCTGTGTGGGTTCTGTGTCGGTTCCGTGGGTTCTGTGTGGGTTCTGTGGGTTCTGTGTGGGTTCTGTGTCGGTTCCGTGGGTTCTGTGTCGGTTCCGTGGGTTCTGTTTGGGTTCTGTAGGTTCTGTGTAGGTCCTGTGGGGGGGAAAGCTCCAGGAACAGTCCTGACCAGCTGATGTGGTTCTCCGACAGGTCCTGAAGGTGCTGAAGGATCTGGACCTGGAGAAGATCATGACGGCGCCGGCGAAGAACCTGAGCGGCGGTCAGAAGAGAAAGCTGTCTGTGGGCATCGCCATTCTGGGGGATCCCAAGGTACCGTCTGGCCTGCAGGCTGGTTCCGTGTGTGTGAAGGTGTCTGGATGGGTGATGTGATCCGTTCCCGTCAGGTTCTCCTGCTGGACGAGCCGACAGCCGGCATGGACCCCTGCTCCAGACACCAGATCTGGTCTCTGCTGAAGAGCCGGCGGGCCGGGCGGGTCGTGGTGCTCAGCACGCACTACATGGACGAGGCGGACATCCTCGCCGGTACGTCGTCCCAACAGCAGAAAGAAAGCTGCATGATTTCATTCATTTCTTCTTTTTCAACAGTTTGATGGATTTAGTTTTTATCTGGAAGATCTTCGTTTAGTTTTATTGATCTGATCTTCTGGGAATGAGATAAAAGAGGAAACTTCTCCCCTCCAGATCGGAAAGCTGTGATTTCACAGGGGCAGCTCAGGTGTGTCGGCTCCTCCCTCTACCTCAAGACCAAGTGTGGGGTTGGATATCACCTGAGGCGAGTACTTATACATGATGTACTACCACACCTGTACTTATACATGATGTACTACCACACCTGTACTTATACATGATGTACTACCACACCTGTACTTATACATGATGTACTACCACACCTGTACTTATACATGATGTACTACCACACCTGTACTTATACATGATGTACTACCACACCTGTACTTATACATGATGTACTACCACACCTGTACTTATACATGATGTACTACCACACCTGTACTTATACATGACGTGGCACCATGACGTGGCACCATGACGTGGCACCATGACGTTGCACCATGACGTTGCACCATGACGTTGCACCATGACGTGGCACCATGACGTGGCACCATGACGTGGCACCATGACGTGGCACCATGACGTGGCACCATGACGTGGCACCATGACGTGGCACCATGACGTTGCACCATGACGTGGCACCATGACGTGGCACCATGACGTTGCACCATGACGTTGCACCATGACGTTGCACCATGACGTGGCACCATGACGTGGCACCATGACGTGGCACCATGACGTGGCACCATGACGTTGCACCATGACGTTGCACCATGACGTTGCACCATGACGTGGCACCATGACGTGGCACCATGACGTTGCACCATGACGTTGCACCATGACGTGGCACCATGACGTGGCACCATGACGTGGCACCATGACGTGGCACCATGACGTTGCACCATGACGTTGCACCATGACGTGGCACCATGACGTGGCACCATGACGTAGCACCATGACGTGGCACCATGACGTGGCACCATGACGTGGCACCATGACGTTGCACCATGACGTTGCACCATGACGTGGCACCATGACGTGGCACCATGACGTGGCACCATGACGTTGCACCATGACGTTGCACCATGACGTGGCACCATGACGTGGCACCATGACGTAGCACCATGACGTTGCACCATGACGTTGCACCATGACGTGGCACCATGACGTGGCACCATGACGTGGCACCATGACGTTGCACCATGACGTTGCACCATGACGTGGCACCATGACGTGGCACCATGACGTGGCACCATGACGTTGCACCATGACGTGGCACCATGACGTGGCACCATGACGTTGCACCATGACGTTGCACCATGACGTGGCACCATGACGTGGCACCATGACGTTGCACCATGACGTTGCACCATGACGTGGCACCATGACGTTGCACCATGACGTGGCACCATGACGTGGCACCATGACGTGGCACCATGACGTGGCACCATGACGTAGCACTTTCCCTGTAGTATAAACCGATGTGTCCTGCAGAATGTCCGTGGGCGAGCGCTGCGACGCAGAGCGGATTTCGGCGCTGGTCCAGCACCGTGTCCCCAGAGCCAGGTTGTGCCGGCAGCGGGAGGCGGAGCTAACCTTCACGCTGCCGTTTGAGGGCGTGGAGACGTTTCCAGGTGAGATTCCGGTCCGTTCCGCGTCTTTCAGACTTCAGACGACCACATGAGACCCAGGATCCGTTTCTCCTCCACAGGTTTGTTCTCTGATCTGGACCGCCAGCCAGAGCTGGGCATAACTAACTATGGCGTTTCCATGACAACGCTGGAAGATGTTTTCCTGCGTTTGGAGGCAGAAGCCGAGGTGGATCAAGCCGGTGAGCGACACGGTGAAGCTTCGGCGTTTTACTGAATAAACGGTGAAATGAGACGGTCCTGTCTCCAGACTACAGTGTCTTTAACCGGGAGCAGCCGGAGGACGAGTTGGACAACGGCGACCTGGACGATGGCGACCAGCGACTGCTCAGCTTCTCAGACAGCAAGTCGGACGTGGCGTCGGGTCACGTCCTGTGGCGGCAGCAGTTCAGCGCCGTGGCGTGGCTGCACATGCTCAACATGCGCAGGGAGTGGAAAGCCTTCATTTACACGTGAGACGCAGCGCCGACAGCAGAGCTGTCAGACGGGACTTCTGTTCGTCCCTCCTGACCAACAGTTTAGCTGCTCTCGTGTCGTCTGTCAGCTTTTCATTCCCTGTGGAACGCTGGGGGGGGGCAGCCTCCTGATCCCCAAGACCCCCCCTCAGTTTATTCACAATAATGTCAAATATACAACAAATTAAATTTATAGCAAAAAGTACATGAAATATTGTAGTAAATCATGAATAAAATGCATAAATGATGTTATTTGGTGAAAAGGAATGAACTTAAAAAGTTTGAGACTTTTAATAACAAAACAGTAAAAAAAAAAAAAGGAAAATAACTCCATCCATCCATCCATCTTCTGCCGCTTATCCGGGGTCGGGTCGCGGGGGCAGCAGCCTAAGCAGGGAAGCCCAGACTTCCCTCTCCCCAGCCACATTTACCAACTCTGCGGGGGGATCCCGAGGCGTTCCCAGGCCAGCCGAGAGATATAATCCCTCCAGCGTGTCCTGGGTCTTCCCCGGGGTCTCCTCCCAGAGGGACGTGCCTGGAACACCTCACCAGGGAGGTCCAGGAGGCATCCTGACCAGATGCCCGAGCCACCTCAACTGGTTCCTCTTGATGCGGAGGAGCAGCGGCTCTACTCTGATCTCCTCCCGGATGACCGAGCTCCTCACCCTATCTCTAAGGGAGAGCCCGGCCACCCTGCGGAGGAAACTCATTTCAGCCGCCTGTATACGAGATCTCCTTCTTTCGGTCACGACCCACAGCTCATGACCATAGGTGAGGGTAGGAACGTAGATCGACTGATAAATCGAGAGCTTCGCCTTCTGGCTCAGCTCCTTCTTCACCACGACAGACCGGCGCAGAGTCCGCATTACTGCAGACGCCACACCGATCCGTCTGTCCATCTCACGCTCCATCCTTCCCTCACTCGTGAACAAGACCCCGAGATATTTAAACTCCTCCACTTGAGGCAGGACCTGACTCCCGACCCGGAGAGGACAATCCACCCTATTCCGGCTGAGGACCATGGTCTCAGATTTGGAGGTGCTGATTCTCATCCCAGCCGCTTCACACTCGGCCGCGAATCGCTCAAGTGAGAGCTGGAGATCACGACCAGATGAAGCCAACAGGACCACGTCATCTGCAAAAAGCAGGGACCCAATCCTGAGGCCACCAAGTCGGATCCCCTCAACACCTCGGCTGCGCCTAGAAATTCTGTCCATATAAGTTATGAACAGAATCGGTGATAAAGGACAGCCTTGGCGGAGTCCAACCCTCACCGGAAACGAATCCGACTTACTACCGGCAATGTGGACCAAGCTCTGACACCTGTCATACAGGGACCGGACAGCTCGTACAAGGGGGTCCGGTACCCCATACTCCCGGAGTACCCCCCACAGGAGCCCCCGGGGGACACGGTCGAACGCCTTCTCCAGGTCCACAAAGCACATGTAGACTGGTTGGGCAAACTCCCATGCCCCCTCCAGGACCCCAAAGAGGGTATAGAGCTGGTCCACTGTTCCGCGACCAGGACGAAAACCACACTGCTCCTCCTCAATCCGGGATTCGACTATCCGGTGGACCCTCCTCTCCAGGACCCCTGAATAGACCTTACCAGGGAGGCTGAGGAGTGTGATTCCCCTGTAATTGGAACACACCCTCCGGTCCCCCTTCTTAAAAAGGGGGACCACCACCCCAGTCTGCCAGTCCAGCGGTACTGCCCCCGATGTCCACGCGATGCTGCAGAGGCGTGTCAGCCAGGACAGCCCCACAGCATCCAGAGCCTTAAGGAACTCCGGGCGGATCTCATCCACCCCCGGGGCCTTGCCGCCAAGGAGCTTTTTGACCACCTCAGCGACTTCAGCCCCAGAGATAGGAGAGTCCACCCCTGAATCCACCAGCTCTGCTTCCTCATCGGAAGACGTGTTGGTAGGATTGAGGAGGTCTTCGAAGTATTCCTTCCACCAACCCACTACGTCCCGAGTTGAGGTCAGCAGCTCCCCATCTCCACTGTACACAGTATTGATGGAGCACTGCTTCCCCCTCCTGAGCCGCCGGATGGTGGACCAGAATCTCCTCGAAGCCGTCCGGAAGTCTTTCTCCATGGCCTCGCCGAAATCCTCCCATGCCTGAGTTTTTGCCTCGGCAACAGCCGAAGCCGCATGCCGCTTAGCCTGTCGGTACCCATCAGCTGCCTCCAGAGTCCCACAGGCCAAGAAGGCCCGATAGGACTCCTTCTTCAGCTTGACGGCATCCCTCACTGCTGGTGTCCACCAACGAGTCCTGGGATTACCGCCACGACAGGCACCAACGACCTTACAGCCACAGCTCCGGCTGGCCGCCTCAACAATAGAGGCACGGAACACAGCCCATTCAGACTCAATGTCCCCCGCCTCACTCGGGACATGGTTGAAGCTCTGCTGAAGGTGGGAGTTGAAGCTCGCTCTGACGGGGGACTCAGCCAGACGTTCCCAGCAGACCCTTACAACACGTTTGGGCCTGCCAGATCTGACCGGCTTCCTCCCCCACCATCTGAGCCAACTCACCACCAGGTGGTGATCAGTTGAAGCTCCGCCCCCCTCTTCACCCGAGTGTCCAAGGCATGTGGCCGCAGGTCCGACGATACGACTACAAAATCCATCATGGAACTGCGGCCCAGGGAATCCTGATGCCAGGTGTACATATGGACACTCTTATGCTGGAACATGGTGTTCGTTATGGACAATCCATGACGAGCACAGAAGTCCAATAACAAAACACCATTTGGGTTCAGAGGGGGGGGACCATGCCTCCCAATCACTCCCCTCCAGGTCTCGCTGTCATTACCCACGTGAGCATTGAAGTCCCCCATCAGAACAATGGAGTCCCCAGAAGGAGCACCCTCCAGCACTCCCTCCAAGGACTCCAGAAAGGGTGGGTACTCTGAACTGCTGTTCGGTGCATAAGCACAGACAACAGTCAGGACCCGTCCCCCCACCCGGAGGCGGAGGGAAACTACCCTTTCATCCACCGGGGTAAACCCCAACGTGCAGGCACCAAGCTGGGGGCTGATGAGAATCCAGAGTGGAAGAAGGTCCAGCCCCTCTCGAGGGTACTAGTTCCAGAGCCCAAGCCATGCGTCGAGGTGAGTCCAACTATATCTAGTCGGAACCGCTCAACCTCGCGCACAAGCTCAGGCTCCTTCCCCACCAGAGAGGTGACGTTCCACGTCCCTAGAGCCAGCTTCTGCAGCCGGGGATCGGACCGCCAGGGTCCCTGCCCCTTGCTGCCGCCCAGCTCACACTGCACCCGACCCCTACGGCTCCTCCCGCAGATGGTGAGCCCACGGGAGGTGGGGCCCATGTAACCCTTTCGGGCTGAGCCCGACTGGGCCCCATGGGCGAAGGCCCGGCCACCAGACACTCGCTCTCGTACCCCGCCTCCAGGCCTGGCTCCAGAGGGGGGTCCCGGTAACCCGCGTCCGGGCAACGGAACATTCATGCCCAGGTTAGTCGTCATCATAGTGGTCTATGAGCCGTGCTTGGTCTGGTCCCTCCCCTAGACACCTGTTTGCCATGGGTGACCCTACCAGGGGCATAAAGCCCCCGACAACATAGCTGCTAGGATCTTCGGGACGCACAAACCCCCCCACCATGATAAGGTGACGGCTCAGGGAGAGGGGAAAATAACTCATTTTATGTTTTTTCTCATTAGGAGGAAAAGTTTAATTTAGTATTTGATTCATAAATATAATATTCAGATTATTATATTAACAATAGAAACACTTTATGTTGGTTACGATCATATGTGGCCTTAATATTTATTTATGTAAAATATTCAACAATTTACTTTTTTTCTTTTTTT
Organism: Telmatherina bonti; assembly: GCF_933228915.1. NCBI lineage: Eukaryota > Metazoa > Chordata > Actinopteri > Atheriniformes > Telmatherinidae > Telmatherina > Telmatherina bonti. The sequence goes on from NC_136630.1 coordinate 299,696, forward strand.
AACCAATGAATTTATTTCTATCATAAATAAAGGAAGGCTGAGGGAGGGGGGGGGGGGCCGTCAGGTTGCAGCTTGTCCTGCCTCCAACAGCTCTGACCCCTGACTCCCCCTGGCTCCCCCTGACCTCCCCCCTGACCTCCTCCTTGCAGGCTGGTGCTGTTCCTGCTGTTTGTGGCTGCAGTCCTGGTCGTGTCCCTCGCCACCGGAAACATCCAGATCCACTCTCCAGATCGGCAGTTTTCTCCCGTCTACCTTCTGAAGAAGAACCAGGAGCCCCGCCGCTACGCCTCCAGCCTCCTGGTGAAGAACTCCACCGGTGAGTCACGGCGCTACGGTAACGCTCCAGCTCTGGCGTCACGCTGACTCTTCTTCTTCTGCCTGCCAGACTCTGACATCTCCGACTTCATCCACAACCTGGAATCTCAGGACATCCAGGTGGAGCTGATGAAGCAGGACGACTACATGGCGGTGGCTCCTCACAGCGCCGCCATCAACGTGTCGGGAACCAGCAAGGTGGTGATGAAACTGGTGAAATGTGCTGGGCGTGCCGCCTCTGAGCTCTTATAGAAAAGCTTTTTCTGCTTGCTGTGTTTCCAGGGCTTTAAATACAGCGTTGCCTTTAACAGCACCACGGTTCACTCCTTACCGATGGCGGTAAATATTCTGAGCAACGCTCTTCTCAGAGGTCTGAACGGCAGCGGACACATCCGAACCTGGACCAAGCCCTTTGACTATGTAAGGAGCCCGCCGTGGCACGGGGGGGGATCCGTCCGATGTGAAGAGATTAACCGGTCAATGTTGACGTTTTTCAGCTGATCTCGGACGCCACGTCCTACGCGCTGGTCTACATCGAGGCCATCATGCTGGGAATGCTGGCAGCTGGAATGCCGGCGTACTTTGCAATGGACCACACTCGCGATCGAGAGGTGATTATGTCAAAGATAACCATGAAATGATTTACAGACACTCCCCAGTTTACCGACCAGTTCTGTTCCTACGCCACGGCGTGACCTGAAATCCTGCGTAAGTCTGACATTTATCCGAAATGAGCCCGTCATAATGGAAGACAGTCCAGGCTAGTAGACGTTTCAAGGAAAATAAAATAAATATACGTGCACTGAGGCGTCAACTCGGCCTCCGCGTCAGAAGAGTTGATACAGAACCTCGTCACTTCGAAACGCGCTCTGCTTTTTATTTACAGTTATTTTATGAGCGTCGTGAAGTTGAAACGAGTTGAGGAACAAACCTCTGTGCAAAACGTTCCAGAGTTTTAAGTCTGCTGTCGGAGCTTCTCATCCTGAGATGTCAGCCATCTGGCCAATGAGACGGAAGCAGACTCCATCAGAAAAGCTTTAAATAAAACCCAGGATGGACCTGGGATAGATATCCATCACATCCAGGCTCACAACCACAGCCTTGTGTGTCCGTCACCCATCTGCTGTTCCAACAGCGTGGAAGGTCGCCACAATACCTTCTGTGTTAAAGTCTGGGAGCCGGGATGACCGATAAATGATCGGCCAATCAGTGCTTTGGCCACGGTTTCATTTAGCAGACACTGTTATCCACTTCCATCTGAGAGTGAGAGGAACACAAGCAGGACATTATAAGGGCTTTGTGACCCCATGCGGTTTGATTTTCATGCCAAATATTCAACAAAAACAGCAAAAAACCTCTTAGAATAATGTCCAAATGGTTTGGATAGTGGTTTAGTTGTTGGGTCTGTTTAGCTTGATTGAAAGAGGGTGTTTCAGCAAGTTTTATTGTCCAGGCTAAGCTAATTAAATTTCTCCCAACGAGCCTTTCTCTGGGTGAAATCATCTTTTCTACAACACCAGGTCGGAGTTCCTCAGGGCTCAAGTCTTGGCTCAGTATTATTACTAAAGCAAACTGTGGTGTGGAGGTTTAAATAACATGAACTTGGGCTCATTAAGTCCTGCCTTCTACTAAATTCAAAGAAAACTGGATGGTCATTTCCAAACAGCAGGATCAGGCCTGCGTATATTTTTAAAAGGAGAGGAGTGACAGGTTGCAGATGAATTTAAATGCTTCATAATAAAGAAATACAAATTTATCAAGGTTGAAACTTTAAAAAGATTTCAGTTCCGTCAGACCTTGAACGTGTTTAACAAAGCCAGCATAAGCAGGAAAGTAAGCGGATGGTCTGTTGGAAGTGACTGTTTAGAGATGCACAGCGCTGGAGAAACTGAAACATGTTGACTGGAACATAATAAAACTCTGGCTAAAGAGGAACCAGACATGTAGCTACCAGTCATGGCTTCATCAAGTACCATGGTGTCGTTACGTGTTGGGTGCAAGGCCAGCGTTCCCTTCCGTCGGGCCCCTTCAGCCATATTTACATGACTTTAGTCCATTATGATGCGTTAATATGTTCTCATTATGTCTGATTTACAAGAGGAGATATTTATAGTGTCGGAAGGAAACGAGGTGGACTCGCCGTGGCGTGTTGGGAGGCCGTGGATTCTAACAGAAAACCAGCTTCACTCCAGCTGTTTACATCAACAGTGTGAAATAAGATGTTTGACTCATTGCTTTTGGGTTTCTTTCCATCCTCAGATCAAGTGTCGCTCTACACTGCGGATCTCTGGTCTGGTACCATCAGCTTACTGGTGTGGCCAGGCAGCAGTCGACATCCCCTTCTACTACCTCATCCTATCCTGCATGTGCATCATCCTCTTCTCCTTCCACACCGGAAACCTGCTCACCTCCAGCAACCTCAGCGCTGTGGTCGGTTCAGCTGCTTCACATCCTCGCAGGCCTCCCGTACGGCGAGCCAACCGTCCTGACCCCTGCTCTCTCCTCTCTCAGGTCCTCTGTACGGTCGGCTTCGGTCCGGCCATGATCCTCTTCACCTATGTCTTTTCTTTTGGATTCACAAGAGTCCAGAGCAACAGGGATTTCTTCTCTTTCATTTCCATGATGGTAAGACCAGATCAGTAGTTCACCGGTTCAACACTTTCACTCTACACCAACCTGTTTAACTTCCTGTTGGCAGTGAAATCTAACCAGCCAATGACATGACAGCATGAAGTCGTGTAGACAAGACTTTCTGAGGGTCGAACTGAGCAGCAGGATGAGGTCAAAAGGACATTTAAGATATCTTGAATGTGCTATGTCAGTCAGAACAGCGATCAGAGGCTCCAGTTCTCCTGTTCTCCAGTTCTAACCCTAACCCAGCCAAGGTTCTCCATCCTCCAGTTCACACAGAAGGATGGAGAACCGTGGCTTGTCTGAGTCGCCAATTCAGTTCCACATTCACATAGTAGGATCAGAATCACCTGGGAACGTCAGGAAAACATGGATCCATCCTGCCGTCAGCCTGCTGCTGGTGGAACGGGAGATTCTCATGGTGATGTGGTGGAACGGGAGATTCTCATGGTGATGTGGTTGGACAGGAAACTCTCATCATGATGAGGTGGAACGGGAGATTCTCATGGTGATGATGTGGAACGGGAGATTCTCATGATGATGAGGTGGAACGGGAGATTCTCATGGTGATGAAGTGGAACGGGATATTCTCATGGTGATTAGGTGGAACGGGAGATTCTCATGATGTGGTGGAATGGAAAATTCTCATGGTGATGAGGTGGAACGGGACATTCTCATGGTGATGTGGCGGAACGGGAGATTCTCATGGTGATGTGGCGGAACGGGAGATTCTCATGGTGATGTGGTTGGACAGGAAACTCTCATCATGATGAGGTGGAACGGGAGATTCTCATGGTGATGAGGTGGAACGGGAGATTCTCATGCTGATGTGGTTGGACAGGAAACTCTCATCATGATGAGGTGGAACGGGAGATTCTCATGGTGATGAGGTGGAACGGGAGATTCTCATGGTGATGTGGCGGAATGGGAGATTCTCATGGTGATGTGGCGGAACGGGACATTCTCATGATGATGAGGTGGAACGGGAGATTCTCATGGTGATGTGGTTGGACAGGAAACTCTCATCATGATGAGGTGGAACGGGAGATTCTCATGGTGATGAGGTGGAACGGGACATTCTCATGGTGATGTGGTGGAACGGGAGATTCTCATGGTGATGTGGCGGAACGGGAGATTCTCATGGTGATGAAGTGGAACGGGAGATTCTCATGGTGATGAGGTGGAACGGGACATTCTCATGGTGATGTGGTGGAACGGGAGATTCTCATGGTGATGTGGTGGAACGGGAGATTCTCATGGTGATGTGGCAGAACGGGAGATTCTCATCATGATGAGGTGGAACGGGAGATTCTCATCATGATATGGTGGAACGGGAGATCCACATCGTGATGAGGTGGAACGGGAGTTTCTCATCATGATATGGTGGAACGGGAGATCCACATCGTGATGAGGTGGAACGGGAGATTCTCATGGTGATGAGGTGGAACGGGAGATTCTCATGGTGATGAGGTGGAACGGGAAATTCTCATGGTGATGTGGTGGAACGGGAGATTCTCATGATGTGGTGGAATGGAAAATTCTCATGGTGATGCGGTGGAACCGGAGATTCTCATGGTGATGAGGTGGAACGGGAGATTCTCATGATGAGGTGGAACGGGAGGTTCTCATGGTGATTAGGTGGAACAGGAGATTCTCATGGTGATGTGGTGGAACGGGAGATTCCCATGATGATGAGGTGGAACGGGAGATTCTCATGATGTGGTGGAATGGAAGATTCTCATGATGTGGTGGAATGGAAGATTCTCATGATGATGAGGTGGAACGGGAGATTCTCATCATGATGAGGTGGAACGGGAGATTCTCATGGTGATGAAGTGGAACGGGAGATTCTCATGGTGATGAGGTGGAACGGGAGATTCTCATGGTGATGAGGTGGAACGGGAGATTCTCATGGTGATGAAGTGGAACGGGAGATTCTCATCATGATGGGGTGGAATGGAAAATTCTCATGGTGATGCGGTGGAACCGGAGATTCTCATGGTGATGTGGTGGAACGGGAGATTCTCATGATGTGGTGGAATGGAAAATTCTCATGGTGATGCGGTGGAACCGGAGATTCTCATGGTGATGTGGTGGAACGGGAGATTCTCATGATGTGGTGGAATGGAAAATTCTCATGGTGATGAGGTGGAACGGGAGATTCTCATGGTGATGAAGTGGAACGGGAGATTCTCATCATGATGGGGTGGAATGGAAAATTCTCATGGTGATGCGGTGGAACCGGAGATTCTCATGGTGATGAGGTGGAACGGGAGATTCTCATGGTGATGTGGCGGAACGGGAGATTCTCATGATGATGAGGTGGAACGGGAGATTCTCATGGTGATGTGGTGGAACGGGAGATTCTCATGGTGATTTGGTGGAACGGGAGATTCTCATGGTGATGTGGCGGAACGGGAGATTCTCATGATGATGAGGTGGAACGGGAGATTCTCATGGTGATGTGGTGGAACGGGAGATTCTCATTATGATGGGGTGGAACGGGAGATTCTCATTATGATGGGGTGGAACGAGAGATTCTCATGGTGATGTGGCGGAACGGGAGATTCTCATGGTGATGAGGTGGAACGGGAGATTCTCATGGTGATGATGTGGAACGGGAGATTCTCATGGTGATGAGGTGGAACGGGAGATTCTCATGCTGATGTGGTTGGACAGGAAACTCTCATCATGATGAGGTGGAACGGGAGATTCTCATGGTGATGAGGTGGAACGGGAGATTCTCATGGTGATGTGGCGGAATGGGAGATTCTCATGGTGATGTGGCGGAACGGGACATTCTCATGATGATGAGGTGGAACGGGAGATTCTCATGGTGATGTGGTTGGACAGGAAACTCTCATCATGATGAGGTGGAACGGGAGATTCTCATGGTGATGAGGTGGAACGGGACATTCTCATGGTGATGTGGTGGAACGGGAGATTCTCATGGTGATGTGGCGGAACGGGAGATTCTCATGGTGATGAAGTGGAACGGGAGATTCTCATGGTGATGAGGTGGAACGGGACATTCTCATGGTGATGTGGTGGAACGGGAGATTCTCATGGTGATGTGGTGGAACGGGAGATTCTCATGGTGATGTGGCAGAACGGGAGATTCTCATCATGATGAGGTGGAACGGGAGATTCTCATCATGATATGGTGGAACGGGAGATCCACATCGTGATGAGGTGGAACGGGAGTTTCTCATCATGATATGGTGGAACGGGAGATCCACATCGTGATGAGGTGGAACGGGAGATTCTCATGGTGATGAGGTGGAACGGGAGATTCTCATGGTGATGAGGTGGAACGGGAAATTCTCATGGTGATGTGGTGGAACGGGAGATTCTCATGATGTGGTGGAATGGAAAATTCTCATGGTGATGCGGTGGAACCGGAGATTCTCATGGTGATGAGGTGGAACGGGAGATTCTCATGATGAGGTGGAACGGGAGGTTCTCATGGTGATTAGGTGGAACAGGAGATTCTCATGGTGATGTGGTGGAACGGGAGATTCCCATGATGATGAGGTGGAACGGGAGATTCTCATGATGTGGTGGAATGGAAGATTCTCATGATGTGGTGGAATGGAAGATTCTCATGATGATGAGGTGGAACGGGAGATTCTCATCATGATGAGGTGGAACGGGAGATTCTCATGGTGATGAAGTGGAACGGGAGATTCTCATGGTGATGAGGTGGAACGGGAGATTCTCATGGTGATGAGGTGGAACGGGAGATTCTCATGGTGATGAAGTGGAACGGGAGATTCTCATCATGATGGGGTGGAATGGAAAATTCTCATGGTGATGCGGTGGAACCGGAGATTCTCATGGTGATGTGGTGGAACGGGAGATTCTCATGATGTGGTGGAATGGAAAATTCTCATGGTGATGCGGTGGAACCGGAGATTCTCATGGTGATGTGGTGGAACGGGAGATTCTCATGATGTGGTGGAATGGAAAATTCTCATGGTGATGAGGTGGAACGGGAGATTCTCATGGTGATGAAGTGGAACGGGAGATTCTCATCATGATGGGGTGGAATGGAAAATTCTCATGGTGATGCGGTGGAACCGGAGATTCTCATGGTGATGAGGTGGAACGGGAGATTCTCATGGTGATGTGGCGGAACGGGAGATTCTCATGATGATGAGGTGGAACGGGAGATTCTCATGGTGATGTGGTGGAACGGGAGATTCTCATGGTGATTTGGTGGAACGGGAGATTCTCATGGTGATGTGGCGGAACGGGAGATTCTCATGATGATGAGGTGGAACGGGAGATTCTCATGGTGATGTGGTGGAACGGGAGATTCTCATTATGATGGGGTGGAACGGGAGATTCTCATTATGATGGGGTGGAACGAGAGATTCTCATGGTGATGTGGCGGAACGGGAGATTCTCATGGTGATGAGGTGGAACGGGAGATTCTCATGGTGATGATGTGGAACGGGAGATTCTCATCATGATGGGGTGGAACGGGAGATTCTCGTGATTAGGTGGAACGGGAGATTCTCATGATGATGAGGTGGAACGGGAGATTCTCATGGTGATGAAGTGGAACGGGAGATTCTCATGGTGATGAGGTGGAACGGGAGATTCTCATGGTGATGAAGTGGAACGGGAGATTCTCATGGTGATGAGGTGGAACGGGAGATTCTCATGATGTGGTGGAATGGAAAATTCTCATGGTGATGCGGTGGAACCGGAGATTCTCATGGTGATGTGGAATGGAAAATTCTCATGGTGATGTGTTGGAACGGGAGATTCTCATGGTGATGTGGTGGAACGGGAGATTCTCATGGTGATGTGGCGGAACGGGAGATTCTCATGATGATGAGGTGGAACGGGAGATTCTCATGGTGATGTGGTGGAACGGGAGATTCTCATTATGATGGGGTGGAACGGGAGATTCTCATTATGATGGGGTGGAACGAGAGATTCTCATGGTGATGTGGCGGAACGGGAGATTCTCATGGTGATGAGGTGGAACGGGAGATTCTCATGGTGATGATGTGGAACGGGAGATTCTCATCATGATGGGGTGGAACGGGAGATTCTCGTGATTAGGTGGAACGGGAGATTCTCATGATGATGAGGTGGAACGGGAGATTCTCATGGTGATGAAGTGGAACGGGATATTCTCATGGTGATTAGGTGGAACGGGAGATTCTCATGATGTGGTGGAATGGAAAATTCTCATGGTGATGCGGTGGAACCGGAGATTCTCATGGTGATGAGGTGGAACGGGAGATTCTCATGGTGATGCGGTGGAACCGGAGATTCTCATGGTGATGAGGTGGAACGGGAGATTCTCATGGTGATGTGGTGGAACGGGAGATTCTCATGGTGATGTGGTGGAACGGGAGATTCTCATGGTGATGAGGTGGAACGGGAGATTCTCATGGTGATGTGGTGGAACGGGAGATTCTCATGGTGATGAGGTGGAACCGGAGATTCTCATGGTGATGAGGTGGAACGGGAGATTCTCATGATGATGAGGTGGAACGGGAGATTCTCATGGTGATGTGGTGGAACGGGAGATTCTCATTATGATGGGGTGGAACGGGAGATTCTCATTATGATGGGGTGGAACGAGAGATTCTCATGGTGATGTGGCGGAACGGGAGATTCTCATGGTGATGAGGTGGAACGGGAGATTCTCATGGTGATGATGTGGAACGGGAGATTCTCATCATGATGGGGTGGAACGGGAGATTCTCGTGATTAGGTGGAACGGGAGATTCTCATGATGATGAGGTGGAACGGGAGATTCTCATGGTGATGAAGTGGAACGGGATATTCTCATGGTGATTAGGTGGAACGGGAGATTCTCATGGTGATGAGGTGGAACGGGAGATTCTCATGGTGATGTGGTGGAACGGGAGATTCTCATTATGATGAGGTGGAACCGGAGATTCTCATGGTGATGAGGTAGAACGGGAGATTCTCATGGTGATGTGGTGGAACCGGAGATTCTCATGGTGATGAGGTGGAACGGGAGATTCTCATGGTGATGTGGTGGAACGAGAGATTCTCATGATGATGAGGTGGAACGAGAGATTCTCATGATGATGAGGTGGAACGGGAGATTCTCATGATGTGGTGGAATGGAAGATTCTCATGGTGATGCGGTGGAACCGGAGATTCTCATGGTGATGAGGTGGAACGGGAGATTCTCATGGTGATGTGGTGGAACGAGAGATTCTCATGATGATGAGGTGGAACGAGAGATTCTCATGATGATGAGGTGGAACGGGAGATTCTCATGATGTGGTGGAATGGAAGATTCTCATGGTGATGCGGTGGAACCGGAGATTCTCATGGTGATGTGGTGGAACGGGAGATTCTCATGATGATGAGATGGAACAGGAGATTCTCATGGTGATGATGTGGAACGGGAGATTCTCATGGTGATGAGGTGGAACGGGAGATTCTCATGGTGATGAGGTGGAACGGGAGATTCTCATCATGATGTGGTGGAACGGGAGATTCTCATGGTGATTCTCATCATGATGAGGTGGAACGGGAGATTCTCATGATGAGGTGGAACGGGAGATTCTCATCATGATATGGTGGAACGGGAGGTTCTCATGGTGATTAGGTGGAACAGGAGATTCTTATCATGATGAGGTGGAACGGGAGATTCTCATGATGTGGTGGAATGGAAGATTCTCATGATGATGAGATGGAACAGGAGATTCTCATGGTGATGATGTGGAACGGGAGATTCTCATGGTGATGAGGTGGAACGGGAGATTCTCATGATGAGGTGGAACGGGAGGTTCTCATGGTGATTAGGTGGAACAGGAGATTCTCATGGTGATGTGGTGGAACGGGAGATTCCCATGATGATGAGGTGGAACGGGAGATTCTCATGATGTGGTGGAATGGAAGATTCTCATGATGTGGTGGAATGGAAGATTCTCATGATGATGAGGTGGAACGGGAGATTCTCATGGTGATGAGGTGGAACGGGAGATTCTCATGGTGATGAAGTGGAACGGGAGATTCTCATGGTGATGAGGTGGAACGGGAGATTCTCATGATGTGGTGGAATGGAAAATTCTCATGGTGATGCGGTGGAACCGGAGATTCTCATGGTGATGTGGTGGAACGGGAGATTCTCATGATGATGAGGTGGAACGGGAGATTCTCATGGTGATGAGGTGGAACGGGAGATTCTCATGGTGATGTGTTGGAACGGGAGATTCTCATGGTGATGTGGTGGAACGGGAGATTCTCATGGTGATGTGGCGGAACGGGAGATTCTCATGATGATGAGGTGGAACGGGAGATTCTCATTATGATGGGGTGGAACGGGAGATTCTCATGGTGATGTGGTGGAACGGGAGATTCTCATGGTGATGAGGTGGAACGGGAGATTCTCATGATGATGAGGTGGAACGGGAGATTCTCATGGTGATGTGGCGGAACGGGAGATTCTCATGGTGATGTGGCGGAACGGGAGATTCTCATGGTGATGTGGTGGAACGGGAGATTCTCATGATGATGAGGTGGAACGGGAGATTCTCATGATGATGAGGTGGAACGGGAGATTCTCATGGTGATGTGGTGGAACAGGAGATTCTCATTATGATGAGGTGGAACCGGAGATTCTCATGGTGATGAGGTAGAACGGGAGATTCTCATGATGTGGTGGAATGGAAGATTCTCATGGTGATGCGGTGGAACCGGAGATTCTCATGGTGATGAGGTGGAACGGGAGATTCTCATGGTGATGTGGTGGAACGGGAGATTCTCATTATGATGAGGTGGAACGAGAGATTCTCATGGTGATGAGGTGGAACGGGAGATTTTCATGATGTGGTGGAATGGAAGATTCTCATGATGATGAGGTGGAACGGGAGAGTCTCATGATGTGGTGGAATGGAAGATTCTCATGGTGATGCGGTGGAACCGGAGATTCTCATGGTGATGAGGTGGAACGGGAGATTCTCATGGTGATGTGGTGGAACGGGAGATTCTCATTATGATGAGGTGGAACGAGAGATTCTCATGGTGATGAGGTGGAACGGGAGATTCTCATCATGATGTGGTGGAACGGGAGATTCTCATGGTGATGATGTGGAACGGGAGATTCTCATGATGTGGTGGAATGGAAGATTCTCATCATGATGTGGTGGAACGGGAGATTCTCATTATGATGAGGTGGAACGAGAGATTCTCATGGTGATGTGGTGGAACAGGAGATTCTCATGGTGATGTGGTGGAACGGGAGATTCTCATCATAATGTGGTGGAACGGGAAATTCTCATGGTGATGAGGTGGAACGGGAGATTCTCATGGTGATGAGGTGGAACAGGAGATTCTTATCATGATGAGGTGGAACGGGAGATTCTCATGATGTGGTGGAATGGAAGATTCTCATGATGATGAGATGGAACAGGAGATTCTCATGGTGATGAGGTGGAACAGGAGATTCTTTTCATGATGAGGTGGAACGGGAGATTCTTATGGTGATGAGGTGGAACGGGAGATTCTCATCATGATGAGGTGGAACGGGAGATTCTCATGGTGATGTGGTGGAACGGGAGATTCCCATGATGATGAGGTGGAACGGGAGATTCTCATGGTGATGAGGTGGAACGGGAGATTCCCATGATGATGTGGTGGAACGGGAGATTCTCATGGTGATGTGGTGGAACGGGAGATTCTCATTATGATGGGGTGGAACGGGAGATTCTCATGGTGATGAGGTGGAACGGGAGATTCTCATGGTGATGATGTGGAACGGGAGATTCTCATGATGATGATGTGGTGGAACGGGAGATTCTCATTATGATGGGGTGGAACGGGAGATTCTCATGATGATGGGGTGGAACGGGAGATTCTCATTATGATGGGGCGGAACGGGAGATTCTCATGGTGATGAGGTGGAACGGGAGATTCCCATGGTGATGTGGTGGAACGGGAGATTCTCATGATGTGGTGGAATGGAAGATTCTCATCATGATGTGGTGGAACGGGAGATTCTCATCATGATGTGGTGGAACGGGAGATTCTCATGGTGATGAGGTGGAATGGGAGATTCTCATGGTGATTACGTGGAACGGGAGATTCTCATCATGATGGGGTGGAACGGGAGATTCTCATCATGATGAGGTGGAACAGGAGATTCTCATGGTGATGAGGTGGAACGGGAGATTCTCATAATGTGGTGGAACGGGAAATTCTCATCGTGATGAGGTGGAACAGGAGATTCTCATGGTGATGTGGTGGAACAGGAGATTCTCATGGTGATGAGGTGGAACGGGAGATTCTCATCATAATGTGGTGGAACGGGAAATTCTCATGGTGATGAGGTGGAACGGGAGATTCTCATGGTGATGTGGTGGAACCGGAGATTCTCATCATGATGAGGTGGAACGGGAGATTCTCATCATGATATGGTGGAACGGGAGATTCTCATCATGATGAGGTGGAACGGGAGATTCTCATCATGATATGGTGGAACGGGAGATCCACATCGTGATGAGGTGAAACGGGAGATTCTCATCATGATATGGTGGAACGGGAGATCCACATCGTGATGAGGTGGAACGGGAGATTCTCATCATGATGTGGTGGAACGGGAGATCCACATCGTGATGAGTTGGAACGGGAGATTCTCATCATGATGTGGTGGAACGGGAGATTCTCATCATGATGAGGTGGAACGGGAGATTCTCATCATGATATGGTGGAACGGGAGATCCACATCGTGATGAGGTGGAACGGGAGTTTCTCATCATGATATGGTGGAACGGGAGATCCACATCGTGATGAGGTGGAACGGGAGATTCTCATGGTGATGAGGTGGAACGGGAGATTCTCATGGTGATGAGGTGGAACGGGAAATTCTCATGGTGATGTGGTGGAACGGGAGATTCTCATGATGTGGTGGAACCGGAGATTCTCATGGTGATGAGGTGGAACGGGAGATTCTCATGATGAGGTGGAACGGGAGGTTCTCATGGTGATTAGGTGGAACAGGAGATTCTCATGGTGATGTGGTGGAACGGGAGATTCCCATGATGATGAGGTGGAACGGGAGATTCTCATGATGTGGTGGAATGGAAGATTCTCATGATGATGAGGTGGAACGGGAGATTCTCATCATGATGAGGTGGAACGGGAGATTCTCATGGTGATGAAGTGGAACGGGAGATTCTCATGGTGATGAGGTGGAACGGGAGATTCTCATGGTGATGAAGTGGAACGGGAGATTCTCATCATGATGGGGTGGAATGGAAAATTCTCATGGTGATGCGGTGGAACCGGAGATTCTCATGGTGATGTGGTGGAACGGGAGATTCTCATGATGTGGTGGAATGGAAAATTCTCATGGTGATGCGGTGGAACCGGAGATTCTCATGGTGATGAGGTGGAACGGGAGATTCTCATGGTGATGTGGCGGAACGGGAGATTCTCATGATGATGAGGTGGAACGGGAGATTCTCATGGTGATGTGGTGGAACGGGAGATTCTCATGGTGATTTGGTGGAACGGGAGATTCTCATGGTGATGTGGCGGAACGGGAGATTCTCATGATGATGAGGTGGAACGGGAGATTCTCATGGTGATGTGGTGGAACGGGAGATTCTCATTATGATGGGGTGGAACGGGAGATTCTCATTATGATGGGGTGGAACGAGAGATTCTCATGGTGATGTGGCGGAACGGGAGATTCTCATGGTGATGAGGTGGAACGGGAGATTCTCATGGTGATGATGTGGAACGGGAGATTCTCATCATGATGGGGTGGAACGGGAGATTCTCGTGATTAGGTGGAACGGGAGATTCTCATGATGATGAGGTGGAACGGGAGATTCTCATGGTGATGAAGTGGAACGGGAGATTCTCATGGTGATGAGGTGGAACGGGAGATTCTCATGGTGATGAAGTGGAACGGGAGATTCTCATGGTGATGAGGTGGAACGGGAGATTCTCATGATGTGGTGGAATGGAAAATTCTCATGGTGATGCGGTGGAACCGGATATTCTCATGGTGATGTGGTGGAACGGGAGATTCTCATGATGTGGTGGAATGGAAAATTCTCATGGTGATGCGGTGGAACCGGAGATTCTCATGGTGATGAGGTGGAACGGGAGATTCTCATGGTGATGTGGCGGAACGGGAGATTCTCATGATGATGAGGTGGAACGGGAGATTCTCATGGTGATGTGGTGGAACGGGAGATTCTCATGGTGATGTGGTGGAACGGGAGATTCTCATGGTGATGTGGCGGAACGGGAGATTCTCATGATGATGAGGTGGAACGGGAGATTCTCATGGTGATGTGGTGGAACGGGAGATTCTCATTATGATGGGGTGGAACGGGAGATTCTCATTATGATGGGGTGGAACGAGAGATTCTCATGGTGATGTGGCGGAACGGGAGATTCTCATGGTGATGAGGTGGAACGGGAGATTCTCATGGTGATGATGTGGAACGGGAGATTCTCATCATGATGGGGTGGAACGGGAGATTCTCGTGATTAGGTGGAACGGGAGATTCTCATGATGATGAGGTGGAACGGGAGATTCTCATGGTGATGAAGTGGAACGGGATATTCTCATGGTGATTAGGTGGAACGGGAGATTCTCATGGTGATGAGGTGGAACGGGAGATTCTCATGGTGATGTGGTGGAACGGGAGATTCTCATGGTGATGAGGTAGAACGGGAGATTCTCATGATGTGGTGGAATGGAAGATTCTCATGGTGATGCGGTGGAACCGGAGATTCTCATGGTGATGAGGTGGAACGGGAGATTCTCATGGTGATGAGGTGGAACGGGAGATTCTCATGATGTGGTGGAATGGAAGATTCTCATGGTGATGCGGTGGAACCGGAGATTCTCATGGTGATGTGGTGGAACGGGAGATTCTCATGATGATGAGATGGAACAGGAGATTCTCATGGTGATGATGTGGAACGGGAGATTCTCATGGTGATGAGGTGGAACGGGAGATTCTCATGGTGATGAGGTGGAACGGGAGATTCTCATCATGATGTGGTGGAACGGGAGATTCTCATGGTGATTCTCATCATGATGAGGTGGAACGGGAGATTCTCATGATGAGGTGGAACGGGAGATTCTCATCATGATATGGTGGAACGGGAGGTTCTCATGGTGATTAGGTGGAACAGGAGATTCTTATCATGATGAGGTGGAACGGGAGATTCTCATGATGATGAGATGGAACAGGAGATTCTCATGGTGATGATGTGGAACGGGAGATTCTCATGGTGATGAGGTGGAACGGGAGATTCTCATGGTGATGAGGTGGAACGGGAGATTCTCATCATGATGTGGTGGAACGGGAGATTCTCATGGTGATTCTCATCATGATGAGGTGGAACGGGAGATTCTCATGATGAGGTGGAACGGGAGATTCTCATCATGATATGGTGGAACGGGAGGTTCTCATGGTGATTAGGTGGAACAGGAGATTCTTATCATGATGAGGTGGAACGGGAGATTCTCATGATGTGGTGGAATGGAAGATTCTCATGATGATGAGATGGAACAGGAGATTCTCATGGTGATGATGTGGAACGGGAGATTCTCATGGTGATGAGGTGGAACGGGAGATTCTCATGATGAGGTGGAACGGGAGGTTCTCATGGTGATTAGGTGGAACAGGAGATTCTCATGGTGATGTGGTGGAACGGGAGATTCCCATGATGATGAGGTGGAACGGGAGATTCTCATGATGTGGTGGAATGGAAGATTCTCATGATGTGGTGGAATGGAAGATTCTCATGATGATGAGGTGGAACGGGAGATTCTCATGGTGATGAGGTGGAACGGGAGATTCTCATGGTGATGAAGTGGAACGGGAGATTCTCATGGTGATGAGGTGGAATGGGAGATTCTCATGATGTGGTGGAATGGAAAATTCTCATGGTGATGCGGTGGAACCGGAGATTCTCATGGTGATGTGGTGGAACGGGAGATTCTCATGATGTGGTGGAATGGAAAATTCTCATGGTGATGCGGTGGAACCGGAGATTCTCATGGTGATGTGGCGGAACGGGAGATTCTCATGATGATGAGGTGGAACGGGAGATTCTCATGGTGATGAGGTGGAACGGGAGATTCTCATGGTGATGTGTTGGAACGGGAGATTCTCATGGTGATGTGGTGGAACGGGAGATTCTCATGGTGATGTGGCGGAACGGGAGATTCTCATGATGATGAGGTGGAACGGGAGATTCTCATGGTGATGTGGTGGAACGGGAGATTCTCATTATGATGGGGTGGAACGGGAGATTCTCATTATGATGGGGTGGAACGAGAGATTCTCATGGTGATGTGGCGGAACGGGAGATTCTCATGGTGATGAGGTGGAACGGGAGATTCTCATGGTGATGATGTGGAACGGGAGATTCTCATCATGATGGGGTGGAACGGGAGATTCTCGTGATTAGGTGGAACGGGAGATTCTCATGATGATGAGGTGGAACGGGAGATTCTCATGGTGATGAAGTGGAACGGGATATTCTCATGGTGATTAGGTGGAACGGGAGATTCTCATGATGTGGTGGAATGGAAAATTCTCATGGTGATGCGGTGGAACCGGAGATTCTCATGGTGATGAGGTGGAACGGGAGATTCTCATGGTGATGCGGTGGAACCGGAGATTCTCATGGTGATGAGGTGGAACGGGAGATTCTCATGGTGATGTGGTGGAACGAGAGATTCTCATGATGATGAGGTGGAACGAGAGATTCTCATGATGATGAGGTGGAACGGGAGATTCTCATGATGTGGTGGAACGGGAGATTCTCATTATGATGAGGTGGAATGGGAGATTCTCATGGTGATGAGGTGGTACGTGAGATTCTCATGGTGATGAGGTGGAACGGGAGATTCTCATTATGATGAGGTGGAATGGGAGATTCTCATGATGATGAGGTGGAACGGGAGATTCTCATGATGTGGTGGAATGGAAGATTCTCATGGTGATGCGGTGGAACCGGAGATTCTCATGGTGATGTGGTGGAACGGGAGATTCTCATTATGATGAGGTGGAATGGGAGATTCTCATGGTGATGAGGTGGTACGGGAGATTCTCATGGTGATGAGGTGGAACGGGAGATTCTCATTATGATGAGGTGGAATGGGAGATTCTCATGATGATGAGGTGGAACGGGAGATTCTCATGGTGATGAGGTGGAACCGGAGATTCTCATGGCGATGAGGTGGAACGGGAGATTCTCATTATGATGAGGTGGAATGGGAGATTCTCATGATGATGAGGTGGAACGGGAGATTCTCATGGTGATGAGGTGGAACCGGAGATTCTCATGGCGATGAGGTGGTACGGGAGATTCTCATGGTGATGAGGTGGAACGGGAGATTCTCATTATGATGAGGTGGAATGGGAGATTCTCATGATGATGAGGTGGAACGGGAGATTCTCATGGTGATGCGGTGGAACCGGAGATTCTCATGGTGATGTGGTGGAACCGGAGATTCTCATTATGATGAGGTGGAATGGGAGATTCTCATGGTGATGAGGTGGTACGGGAGATTCTCATGGTGATGAGGTGGAACGGGAGATTCTCATTATGATGAGGTGGAATGGGAGATTCTCATGATGTGGTGGAATGGAAAATTCTCATGGTGATGCGGTGGAACCGGAGATTCTCATGGCGATGAGGTGGAACGGGAGATTCTCATTATGATGAGGTGGAACGGGAGATTCTCATTAGTATGAGGTGGAACGGGAGATTCTCATGGTGATGTGGTGGAACGGGAGATTCTCATTATGATGAGGTGGAATGGGAGATTCTCATGGTGATGAGGTGGAACAGGAGATTCTCATTAGTATGAGGTGGAACGAGAGATTCTCATGGCGATGAGGTGGAACGGGAGATTCTCATGGTGATGTGGTGGAACGAGAGATTCTCATGGTGATGAGGTGGTACGGGAGATTCTCATGGTGATGAGGTGGAACGGGAGATTCTCATTAGTATGAGGTGGAACGAGAGATTCTCATGGCGATGAGGTGGAACGGGAGATTCTCATGGTGATGTGGTGGAACGAGAGATTCTCATGGTGATGCGGTGGAACCGGAGATTCTCATGGTGATGAGGTGGAACGGGAGATTCTCATGGTGATGTGGCGGAACGGGAGATTCTCATGATGATGAGGTGGAACGGGAGATTCTCATGGTGATGTGGTGGAACGGGAGATTCTCATGGTGATTTGGTGGAACGGGAGATTCTCATGGTGATGTGGCGGAACGGGAGATTCTCATGATGATGAGGTGGAACGGGAGATTCTCATGGTGATGTGGTGGAACGGGAGATTCTCATTATGATGGGGTGGAACGGGAGATTCTCATGGTGATGAGGTGGAACGGGAGATTCTCATGGTGATGAAGTGGAACGGGAGATTCTCATGGTGATGAGGTGGAATGGGAGATTCTCATGATGTGGTGGAATGGAAAATTCTCATGGTGATGCGGTGGAACCGGAGATTCTCATGGTGATGTGGTGGAACGGGAGATTCTCATGATGTGGTGGAATGGAAAATTCTCATGGTGATGCGGTGGAACCGGAGATTCTCATGGTGATGTGGCGGAACGGGAGATTCTCATGATGATGAGGTGGAACGGGAGATTCTCATGGTGATGAGGTGGAACGGGAGATTCTCATGGTGATGTGTTGGAACGGGAGATTCTCATGGTGATGTGGTGGAACGGGAGATTCTCATGGTGATGTGGCGGAACGGGAGATTCTCATGATGATGAGGTGGAACGGGAGATTCTCATGGTGATGTGGTGGAACGGGAGATTCTCATTATGATGGGGTGGAACGGGAGATTCTCATTATGATGGGGTGGAACGAGAGATTCTCATGGTGATGTGGCGGAACGGGAGATTCTCATGGTGATGAGGTGGAACGGGAGATTCTCATGGTGATGATGTGGAACGGGAGATTCTCATCATGATGGGGTGGAACGGGAGATTCTCGTGATTAGGTGGAACGGGAGATTCTCATGATGATGAGGTGGAACGGGAGATTCTCATGGTGATGAAGTGGAACGGGATATTCTCATGGTGATTAGGTGGAACGGGAGATTCTCATGATGTGGTGGAATGGAAAATTCTCATGGTGATGCGGTGGAACCGGAGATTCTCATGGTGATGAGGTGGAACGGGAGATTCTCATGGTGATGCGGTGGAACCGGAGATTCTCATGGTGATGAGGTGGAACGGGAGATTCTCATGGTGATGTGGTGGAACGAGAGATTCTCATGATGATGAGGTGGAACGAGAGATTCTCATGATGATGAGGTGGAACGGGAGATTCTCATGATGTGGTGGAACGGGAGATTCTCATTATGATGAGGTGGAATGGGAGATTCTCATGGTGATGAGGTGGTACGTGAGATTCTCATGGTGATGAGGTGGAACGGGAGATTCTCATTATGATGAGGTGGAATGGGAGATTCTCATGATGATGAGGTGGAACGGGAGATTCTCATGATGTGGTGGAATGGAAGATTCTCATGGTGATGCGGTGGAACCGGAGATTCTCATGGTGATGTGGTGGAACGGGAGATTCTCATTATGATGAGGTGGAATGGGAGATTCTCATGGTGATGAGGTGGTACGGGAGATTCTCATGGTGATGAGGTGGAACGGGAGATTCTCATTATGATGAGGTGGAATGGGAGATTCTCATGATGATGAGGTGGAACGGGAGATTCTCATGGTGATGAGGTGGAACCGGAGATTCTCATGGCGATGAGGTGGAACGGGAGATTCTCATTATGATGAGGTGGAATGGGAGATTCTCATGATGATGAGGTGGAACGGGAGATTCTCATGGTGATGAGGTGGAACCGGAGATTCTCATGGCGATGAGGTGGTACGGGAGATTCTCATGGTGATGAGGTGGAACGGGAGATTCTCATTATGATGAGGTGGAATGGGAGATTCTCATGATGATGAGGTGGAACGGGAGATTCTCATGGTGATGCGGTGGAACCGGAGATTCTCATGGTGATGTGGTGGAACCGGAGATTCTCATTATGATGAGGTGGAATGGGAGATTCTCATGGTGATGAGGTGGTACGGGAGATTCTCATGGTGATGAGGTGGAACGGGAGATTCTCATTATGATGAGGTGGAATGGGAGATTCTCATGATGTGGTGGAATGGAAAATTCTCATGGTGATGCGGTGGAACCGGAGATTCTCATGGCGATGAGGTGGAACGGGAGATTCTCATTATGATGAGGTGGAACGGGAGATTCTCATTAGTATGAGGTGGAACGGGAGATTCTCATGGTGATGTGGTGGAACGGGAGATTCTCATTATGATGAGGTGGAATGGGAGATTCTCATGGTGATGAGGTGGAACAGGAGATTCTCATTAGTATGAGGTGGAACGAGAGATTCTCATGGCGATGAGGTGGAACGGGAGATTCTCATGGTGATGTGGTGGAACGAGAGATTCTCATGGTGATGAGGTGGTACGGGAGATTCTCATGGTGATGAGGTGGAACGGGAGATTCTCATTAGTATGAGGTGGAACGAGAGATTCTCATGGCGATGAGGTGGAACGGGAGATTCTCATGGTGATGTGGTGGAACGAGAGATTCTCATGGTGATGCGGTGGAACCGGAGATTCTCATGGTGATGAGGTGGAACGGGAGATTCTCATGGTGATGTGGCGGAACGGGAGATTCTCATGATGATGAGGTGGAACGGGAGATTCTCATGGTGATGTGGTGGAACGGGAGATTCTCATGGTGATTTGGTGGAACGGGAGATTCTCATGGTGATGTGGCGGAACGGGAGATTCTCATGATGATGAGGTGGAACGGGAGATTCTCATGGTGATGTGGTGGAACGGGAGATTCTCATTATGATGGGGTGGAACGGGAGATTCTCATGGTGATGAGGTGGAACGGGAGATTCTCATGATGATGAGGTGGAACGGGAGATTCTCATGGTGATGAAGTGGAACGGGATATTCTCATGGTGATTAGGTGGAACGGGAGATTCTCATGATGTGGTGGAATGGAAAATTCTCATGGTGATGCGGTGGAACCGGAGATTCTCATGGTGATGAGGTGGAACGGGAGATTCTCATGGTGATGTGGTGGAACGGGAGATTCTCATTATGATGAGGTGGAACCGGAGATTCTCATGGTGATGAGGTAGAACGGGAGATTCTCATGATATGGTGGAATGGAAGATTCTCATGGTGATGCGGTGGAACCGGAGATTCTCATGGTGATGAGGTGGAACGGGAGATTCTCATGGTGATGTGGTGGAACGAGAGATTCTCATGATGATGAGGTGGAACGAGAGATTCTCATGATGATGAGGTGGAACGGGAGATTCTCATGATGTGGTGGAACGGGAGATTCTCATTATGATGAGGTGGAATGGGAGATTCTCATGGTGATGAGGTGGTACGGGAGATTCTCATGGTGATGAGGTGGAATGGGAGATTCTCATGGTGATGAGGTGGAACGGGAGATTCTCATTATGATGAGCTGGAATGGGAGATTCTCATGATGTGGTGGAATGGAAGATTCTCATGGTGATGAGGTGGAACCGGAGATTCTCATGGTGATGTGGTGGAACGGGAGATTCTCATGATGATGAGGTGGAACGGGAGATTCTCATGGTGATGTGGTGGAACGGGAGATTCTCATTATGATGGGGTGGAACGGGAGATTCTCATTATGATGGGGTGGAACGAGAGATTCTCATGGTGATGTGGCGGAACGGGAGATTCTCATGGTGATGAGGTGGAACGGGAGATTCTCATGGTGATGATGTGGAACGGGAGATTCTCATCATGATGGGGTGGAACGGGAGATTCTCGTGATTAGGTGGAACGGGAGATTCTCATGATGATGAGGTGGAACGGGAGATTCTCATGGTGATGAAGTGGAACGGGATATTCTCATGGTGATTAGGTGGAACGGGAGATTCTCATGATGTGGTGGAATGGAAAATTCTCATGGTGATGCGGTGGAACCGGAGATTCTCATGGTGATGAGGTGGAACGGGAGATTCTCATGGTGATGCGGTGGAACCGGAGATTCTCATGGTGATGAGGTGGAACGGGAGATTCTCATGGTGATGTGGTGGAACGAGAGATTCTCATGATGATGAGGTGGAACGGGAGATTCTCATCATGATGGGGTGGAACGGGAGATTCTCGTGATTAGGTGGAACGGGAGATTCTCATGGTGATGAGGTGGAACGGGAGATTCTCATTATGATGAGGTGGAATGGGAGATTCTCATGATGATGAGGTGGAACGGGAGATTCTCATGATGTGGTGGAATGGAAGATTCTCATGGTGATGCGGTGGTACGGGAGATTCTCATGGTGATGAGGTGGAACGGGAGATTCTCATTATGATGAGGTGGAATGGGAGATTCTCATGATGATGAGGTGGAACGGGAGATTCTCATGGTGATGAGGTGGAACCGGAGATTCTCATGGCGATGTGGTGGAACGGGAGATTCTCATTATGATGAGGTGGAATGGGAGATTCTCATGATGATGAGGTGGAACGGGAGATTCTCATGGTGATGCGGTGGAACCGGAGATTCTCATGGTGATGTGGTGGAACCGGAGATTCTCATTATGATGAGGTGGAATGGGAGATTCTCATGGTGATGAGGTGGTACGGGAGATTCTCATGGTGATGAGGTGGAACGGGAGATTCTCATTATGATGAGGTGGAATGGGAGATTCTCATGATGTGGTGGAATGGAAAATTCTCATGGTGATGCGGTGGAACCGGAGATTCTCATGGCGATGAGGTGGAACGGGAGATTCTCATTATGATGAGGTGGAACGGGAGATTCTCATTAGTATGAGGTGGAATGGGAGATTCTCATGGTGATGAGGTGGAACGGGAGATTCTCATTATGATGAGGTGGAATGGGAGATTCTCATGGTGATGAGGTGGAACGGGAGATTCTCATTATGATGTGGTGGAACGGGAGATTCTCATGGTGATGTGGTGGAACGGGAGATTCTCATTATGATGAGGTGGAATGGGAGATTCTCATGGTGATGAGGTGGTACGGGAGATTCTCATGGTGATGAGGTGGAACAGGAGATTCTCATTAGTATGAGGTGGAACGAGAGATTCTCATGGCGATGAGGTGGAACGGGAGATTCTCATGGTGATGTGGTGGAACGAGAGATTCTCATGGTGATGAGGTGGTACGGGAGATTCTCATGGTGATGAGGTGGAACGGGAGATTCTCATTAGTATGAGGTGGAACGAGAGATTCTCATGGCGATGAGGTGGAACGGGAGATTCTCATGGTGATGTGGTGGAACGAGAGATTCTCATGGTGATGCGGTGGAACCGGAGATTCTCATGGTGATGAGGTGGAACGGGAGATTCTCATGGTGATGTGGCGGAACGGGAGATTCTCATGATGATGAGGTGGAACGGGAGATTCTCATGGTGATGTGGTGGAACGGGAGATTCTCATGGTGATTTGGTGGAACGGGAGATTCTCATGGTGATGTGGCGGAACGGGAGATTCTCATGATGATGAGGTGGAACGGGAGATTCTCATGGTGATGTGGTGGAACGGGAGATTCTCATTATGATGGGGTGGAACGGGAGATTCTCATGGTGATGAGGTGGAACGGGAGATTCTCATGATGATGAGGTGGAACGGGAGATTCTCATGGTGATGAAGTGGAACGGGATATTCTCATGGTGATTAGGTGGAACGGGAGATTCTCATGATGTGGTGGAATGGAAAATTCTCATGGTGATGCGGTGGAACCGGAGATTCTCATGGTGATGAGGTGGAACGGGAGATTCTCATGGTGATGTGGTGGAACGGGAGATTCTCATTATGATGAGGTGGAACCGGAGATTCTCATGGTGATGAGGTAGAACGGGAGATTCTCATGATATGGTGGAATGGAAGATTCTCATGGTGATGCGGTGGAACCGGAGATTCTCATGGTGATGAGGTGGAACGGGAGATTCTCATGGTGATGTGGTGGAACGAGAGATTCTCATGATGATGAGGTGGAACGAGAGATTCTCATGATGATGAGGTGGAACGGGAGATTCTCATGATGTGGTGGAACGGGAGATTCTCATTATGATGAGGTGGAATGGGAGATTCTCATGGTGATGAGGTGGTACGGGAGATTCTCATGGTGATGAGGTGGAATGGGAGATTCTCATGGTGATGAGGTGGAACGGGAGATTCTCATTATGATGAGCTGGAATGGGAGATTCTCATGATGTGGTGGAATGGAAGATTCTCATGGTGATGAGGTGGAACCGGAGATTCTCATGGTGATGTGGTGGAACGGGAGATTCTCATTATGATGAGGTGGAACGGGAGATTCTCATGGTGATGTGGTGGAACGGGAGATTCTCATGATGTGGTGGAATGGAAGATTCTCATGGTGATGCGGTGGAACCGGAGATTCTCATGGTGATGTGGTGGAACGGGAGATTCTCATTATGATGAGGTGGAACGGGAGATTCTCATGGTGATGTGGTGGAACGGGAGATTCTCATTATGATGAGGTGGAACGGGAGATTGTCATTATGATGAGGTGGAATGGGAGATTCTCATGGTGATGAGGTGGTACGGGAGAGTCTCATGGTGATGAGGTGGAACGGGAGATTCTCATTATGATGAGGTGGAATGGGAGATTCTCATGATGATGAGGTGGAACGGGAGATTCTCATGATGTGGTGGAATGGAAGATTCTCATGGTGATGCGGTGGAACCGGAGATTCTCATGGCGATGAGGTGGAACGGGAGATTCTCATTATGATGAGGTGGAACGGGAGATTCTCATTAGTATGAGGTGGAACGGGAGATTCTCATGGTGATGAGGTGGTACGGGAGATTCTCATGGTGATGAGGTGGAACGGGAGATTCTCATTAGTATGAGGTGGAACGAGAGATTCTCATGGCGATGAGGTGGAACGGGAGATTCTCATGGTGATGTGGTGGAACGAGAGATTCTCATGGTGATGAGGTGGTACGGGAGATTCTCATGGTGATGAGATGGAACGGGAGATTCTCATTAGTATGAGGTGGAACGAGAGATTCTCATGGCGATGAGGTGGAACGGGAGATTCTCATGGTGATGAGGTGGAACGGGAGATTCTCATTAGTATGAGGTGGAACGAGAGATTCTCATGGCGATGAGGTGGAACGGGAGATTCTCATGGTGATGAGGTGGAACGAGAGATTCTCATGGCGATGAGGTGGAACGGGAGATTCTCATGGTGATGAGGTGGTACGGGAGATTCTCATGGTGATGAGGTGGAACGAGAGATTCTCATGGTGATGAGGTGGAATGGGAGATTCTCATGATGATGAGGTGGAACGGGAGATTCTCATGGTGATGCGGTGGAACCGGAGATTCTCATGGTGATGTGGTGGAACCGGAGATTCTCATTATGATGAGGTGGAATGGGAGATTCTCATGGTGATGAGGTGGTACGGGAGATTCTCATGGTGATGAGGTGGAACGGGAGATTCTCATTATGATGAGGTGGAATGGGAGATTCTCATGATGTGGTGGAATGGAAAATTCTCATGGTGATGCGGTGGAACCGGAGATTCTCATGGCGATGAGGTGGAACGGGAGATTCTCATTATGATGAGGTGGAACGGGAGATTCTCATTAGTATGAGGTGGAACGGGAGATTCTCATGGTGATGTGGTGGAACGGGAGATTCTCATTATGATGAGGTGGAATGGGAGATTCTCATGGTGATGAGGTGGTACGGGAGATTCTCATGGTGATGAGGTGGAACAGGAGATTCTCATTAGTATGAGGTGGAACGAGAGATTCTCATGGCGATGAGGTGGAACGGGAGATTCTCATGGTGATGTGGTGGAACGAGAGATTCTCATGGTCATGAGGTGGTACGGGAGATTCTCATGGTGATGAGGTGGAACGGGAGATTCTCATTAGTATGAGGTGGAACGAGAGATTCTCATGGCGATGAGGTGGAACGGGAGATTCTCATGGTGATGTGGTGGAACGAGAGATTCTCATGGTGATGCGGTGGAACCGGAGATTCTCATGGTGATGAGGTGGAACGGGAGATTCTCATGGTGATGTGGTGGAACGGGAGATTCTCATGGTGATTTGGTGGAACGGGAGATTCTCATGGTGATGTGGCGGAACGGGAGATTCTCATGATGATGAGGTGGAACGGGAGATTCTCATGGTGATGTGGTGGAACGGGAGATTCTCATTATGATGGGGTGGAACGGGAGATTCTCATGGTGATGAGGTGGAACGGGAGATTCTCATGATGATGAGGTGGAACGGGAGATTCTCATGGTGATGAAGTGGAACGGGATATTCTCATGGTGATTAGGTGGAACGGGAGATTCTCATGATGTGGTGGAATGGAAAATTCTCATGGTGATGCGGTGGAACCGGAGATTCTCATGGTGATGAGGTGGAACGGGAGATTCTCATGGTGATGTGGTGGAACGGGAGATTCTCATGGTGATGAGGTGGTACGGGAGATTCTCATGGTGATGTGGTGGAATGGAAGATTCTCATGGTGATGCGGTGGAACCGGAGATTCTCATGGTGATGTGGTGGAACGGGAGATTCTCATTATGATGAGGTGGAACGGGAGATTCTCATGGTGATGTGGTGGAACGGGAGATTCTCATGATGTGGTGGAATGGAAGATTCTCATGGTGATGCGGTGGAACCGGAGATTCTCATGGTGATGTGGTGGAACGGGAGATTCTCATTATGATGAGGTGGAACGGGAGATTCTCATGGTGATGTGGTGGAACGGGAGATTCTCATTATGATGAGGTGGAACGGGAGATTGTCATTATGATGAGGTGGAATGGGAGATTCTCATGGTGATGAGGTGGTACGGGAGATTCTCATGGTGATGAGGTGGAACGGGAGATTCTTATTATGATGAGGTGGAATGGGAGATTCTCATGATGATGAGGTGGAACGGGAGATTCTCATGATGTGGTGGAATGGAAGATTCTCATGGTGATGCGGTGGAACCGGAGATTCTCATGGCGATGAGGTGGAACGGGAGATTCTCATTATGATGAGGTGGAACGGGAGATTCTCATTAGTATGAGGTGGAACGGGAGATTCTCATGGTGATAAGGTGGTACGGGAGATTCTCATGGTGATGAGGTGGAACGGGAGATTCTCATTAGTATGAGGTGGAACGAGAGATTCTCATGGCGATGAGGTGGAACGGGAGATTCTCATGGTGATGTGGTGGAACGAGAGATTCTCATGGTGATGAGGTGGTACGGGAGATTCTCATGGTGATGAGATGGAACGGGAGATTCTCATTAGTATGAGGTGGAACGAGAGATTCTCATGGCGATGAGGTGGAACGGGAGATTCTCATGGTGATGAGGTGGAACGGGAGATTCTCATTAGTATGAGGTGGAACGAGAGATTCTCATGGCGATGAGGTGGAACGGGAGATTCTCATGGTGATGAGGTGGAACGAGAGATTCTCATGGCGATGAGGTGGAACGGGAGATTATCATGGTGATGAGGTGGAACGGGAGATTCTCATGGTGATGAGGTGGAACGAGAGATTCTCATGGTGATGAGGTGGAACGGGAGATTCTCATGGTGATGAGGTGGAACGGGAGATTCTCATGGTGATGAGGTGGAACGAGAGATTCTCATGGCGATGAGGTGGAACGGGAGATTCTCATGGCGATGAGGTGGAACGGGAGATTCTCATGGTGATGAGGTGGAACGAGAGATTCTCATGGCGATGAGGTGGAACGGGAGATTCTCATGGTGATGAGGTGGAACGGGAGATTCTCATGGTGATGAGGTGGAACGGGAGATTCTCATTAGTATGAGGTGGAACGAGAGATTCTCATGGCGATGAGGTGGAACGGGAGATTCTCATGGTGATGAGGTGGAACGAGAGATTCTCATGGCGATGAGGTGGAACGGGAGATTCTCATGGTGATGAGGTGGAACGGGAGATTCTCATGGTGATGAGGTGGAACGAGAGATTCTCATGGCGATGAGGTGGAACGAGAGATTCTCATGGCGATGAGGTGGAACGAGAGATTCTCATGGTGATGAGGTGGTACGGGAGATTCTCATGGTGATGAGGTGGAACTACATATCGATGAAGAGGATGGTAGCAGAAGGTGAGGAGGGTTTCAGCATGCGTGAGTAACGTATGGAACGACGTTTCTTCAGGTGTGTGTGGTGTCGGCCACCCTGGTCCAGCTCCTGAACGACTCTCCGGATCTGACCAGAACCCTGCATAACGGCTTGTGTCTGTTCAACCCTCTTTATCCTCTGATGGGCTGCCTCAACTGCATCACCAAGGTGGGTATTCTGTCGGCTCTCCTGGTCATGGAGGCAGTTTTCAGCTCTTTGCAGAGAATGAGATAACATTCGGTTTAGCTGGTTTTAATGCGGACCCAGCCGGTTGTTAATGCAGCTCCGCTGCCTTTAGCCTCTTTCAGCTCATTGTTTTGGTGAAAGATGATTTTATTCATGACAAACAGGAATCACCTCACTGATGTTTGTTTCCAGGCTACTTTTCTGCCCTCCGTCTACGAGGAGAGCTTCCTGTGGAAGAGTCTTCTCATTTCAGTCATAGCTGTACGTATCTGAAAGCATGTGGTGTGTTCAGGCTGCAGCACCGCCTCGTTTAACCGCAACGCGTGTTTCTTCCACCAGCCGTATCTGCAGTGCATCGTCTTGCTGTTCCTGCTTCGCTGGCTGGAGATCCGTTATGGAGGAAGGGCCATGAAAGACGACCAGCTCTGCAGGTGATGATCACTTAACGGATGAAAACTCAGGTTACAGGAAGCTGCCGAAGGTCTTTCCACCGACTTTTCATGCTCCTGTTTCACTTTATCACTGTTATTGTTTAAAGTAATTGAATGATTAAACATAGAAGCAGATTTGTTGGAAAAGCAGCTTCAGCTTGTTTGTCAACTGTTTGTAAACAAGTTGGATGATTGTGACCTAAAACTACTCTGAAAGAAGCTCTGGTTCTCAGCAACTGCAGTTCTGCAGGTTCCAACGCAGCTGATTCACATCAGATTCCAGCCTCTTGTCAACCTGCTAGTGACGAGTTAAGATGAGCTCCTGATGCAGATTTACGCTGCAGGTCCGCATGTTCCAGAGGTTTTAGCTGCGTTAGGACCAAATAACCTCCCAAAAGAAAAAGAAGAGCCGGACACCAGTTTAAAGTCCCGTCCTCATCAGGTGACGAGGAAGACCAGCGAGCTGTCTCTGGTAGAAGCACTACTGAACGATGCGGTCCTGAACCGCATCGGTCTGAAAGTCTTAGTCAGGATCAGTGTGCACGTGCCTGGACAAAAACCTCCGGCTGCTGCCTGGAGAATGGAGGGGCTGGACAGTGGGTGTTAAATGGGCGTAGTTATATGGGCAGTGGGCGTGGTTAGATTAGCAATGGGAGTCTTTAGGTTGACACTGGGCGTGGCTAGGTGTGTAACAGGCGTGGCTAGGTGTGTAACGGGCGTGGCTAGGTGTGTAACGGGCGTGGCTAGGTGGGTAACAGGAGTGGCTAGGTGGGTAATGGGCGTGGCTAGGTGGGTAACAGGAGTGGCTAGGTGGGTAATGGGCGTGGCTAGGTGGGTAACGGGCGCGGCTAGGTGGGTTACGGCCACCAATCACAATGTTGAGGGGG
The DNA here is from genome assembly GCF_933228915.1 of Telmatherina bonti. NCBI lineage: Eukaryota > Metazoa > Chordata > Actinopteri > Atheriniformes > Telmatherinidae > Telmatherina > Telmatherina bonti. Next base: position 329,359 of record NC_136630.1, read on the forward strand.
CAGGGTTGGACACCCAGCCCCTCCTCATTCTCCAGTCTGCAAGGTGAAGCCCCGCCTCTTCTACACCTGGAGGGCGGGGCTGTGGCAGCTGTTTTTTTTTTTTTTTTTTGTCTTGTCCAGCATTTAAGCAAGCAGACTGATGTTCTGGATGCTGTGTTCTGCTGAGCAAATTTATTTTGCCAAGGGGAACTTTTGTAGATGTAATGATCCCCTTGTATTTCTTGATTCTTATTTTATTTTTCAATTTGTTTTGGATAATAGCTTGTATTACAGAGTTTATGCTGCTGGACCCGACCGGAAAGGACAGGAAAGGGGCAGAAAGAGAACAGAAAAGAGAACATAAAAAAAAAAAAAAAAAAAAAAAAGAAAGAGATCAATGCATACATGTATATGCACATACATACCCACCTACATATATATGTATATACACTCGCACATACATTATATATATACATATATACATACATACATACATATACACATACATACACATGCATACACACACATGTACACATACATGCATACATAAAGATAGATATACATACATACATATACACATACATACACACACATATATATATATATATACATATATACACATATACATACTCACATACATACACATACATATACACATACACATACACACACATACATACACATACACTCACACATATGCATACATATATACATATCCATACACATACATACATACACATACACATAAGTACACACACATACCCACCCACACACATAAATATATACACCCACACAAGCCAACTCTAGATTCGTGGAGAACAAAGCCGTTGACAATCATGAGGACCAGAAACTAGCAAGTTAAGTCAAAAAGACAGAAAGAGAGCTTCCTGCTGTTAGTGAATAAACTTGCTGGATGACTCAGTGACTGTGACACATGCAGAACATTCATGCAGAACATTCAGAGTGGAACGTGTTTAGAGAAGAGTGATCATGCCAATGTGACCCCGCCCGCCTACAGCTAGAGGAAGGCCAGGAGAACCCAGAGACCCGGGTAACCGACAGTCACCCCCAGGTACAGACCCCAACCCCCCCACTCCAGAGCCAGCCATGCATTTGCCCAGGAGGTGGCGAAGGAGGTGCCCAACCAGAGTCCCCCGCAGTCAGGGGGAACAGGCCCCAGCAGGCCCAGGCCGGCAAGGGCCGATCCCGCCGGGCACCGGCCACCTAGGGCAGACAGAGCGCAGGCCCCAGGGCCCCAAGAGCCCCAAGAGCCCGTGAGCAGCCCCCCGCCCCCGCAGGCAGAGGGCACAGCCCACACCGACGGAGGACCAGGATCCCCAGACCGCCACCCAGCGGCAGCCAGGTCGCACCCCAGCGCACCAGCTGCGCCCCCGGGTACAGGACACCACCCCCCCACCACCAAACCACACACACATATACATGCATACCCCCCCCCAACACGCACTCCCCTCACACATATACATGCATACCCCCCCCCCCAAACACGCACTCCCCTCTCAACCCCCATCCACACAACCCTCTGCAATCCATGCACATCATCCATAACATATACAACCCCACCCCACCTCTACTCACTCACCCATACCAAGTCACATGAACCCCAATCGCCCCCGCCCCCACACACGCTCACCCCCCCCCCCCCCCCCCCCCACACACACACACACGCTCACACCCCGCCACCCCCTCCCTCTACTTCTACCCAACCACACATGCCCCACCAAACACCCCTCCACCACCCATAGCCCCCCTCCAAACTTCACCCTCACTCACACATCCCATTCCGTATATACACCCCCCCTACACACACACACACACACATACCCTCACTCCTCCAACACAGGCACACCCCAATACAACCCACGCGCCAACATACCCCTCCACACACACATCTACTCATCCTCACACATCCCTATCCCCTACCCACCTATATCCCCAACCCTAATCCCCCCCCCCCAGCCATCCCACCATCCATCTGTAACCCCATACACCCACTCCCACACATCCTCACCTCACCCCTCCATCATGTCCCATGTGAGATACCTCAGAGGGGGCAGAGGACAGGATGGCCCCGATCAGGGCCCCCATAATTACCGCCCACCACTCCCAGCGTCCCCCCCACCACCCCACAGATGCAGCCGACCCAGCACCCCCCCAGGGCCGGCGACAACCCTCCTACAGCCAGGCCAGCCCAGACTTAGGCCTAATGGACGGCACTCTTCCCCCACCCGTACCCCCCCCCAGTAAAGCCCCGAGAGCAGGGGCATGAGAAGACCCTATCGTCCCTGCCTCCCCCCCGCTTATGACTGATTGTGAAGTATGTATTAGTTGCAATTAAAACTGAGGGAAGTGCCACGCGGTGTTGGGAGAGGGACCACCTAAGCAGCCCCGCCCACCATACACCGCATGCCCCCCCCCCTAATCATGTGAGTCGTCAGTGTTTTGGTGTTTGGTGTCTAAGTGTAATTAAAACTGGGAGGTGGGCCGAGGCTGGGTGCAGCGATCAAGACCACCTTGATGGCCTTTCTCACCACCCAGCGCCACGTGCACACCTCCCAATACCCTGCCTGTGTGTGATGGGGAGCGGGGAGGAAGAGGGGTTGAGGGATTTAAGTCTGGAGGAAAGTGAGCTTTCCTCCAGAAGGTGAGCCGCCCGCGGCACTGGGCATGCCCCCTACTCCCAGGGCCCCCCAAGGACCAGGACAAGCCGGGGACAGCCATCCCCGTAACCAGAGCCTTCGGCGACTCTAACCAGAGAGTCATCACTGACCCAAGAGGGGACCAACTCACCACATGCAGAAGGGGGGCACGAGGACAAAGAGGAGGCGGGGCGGCAGAAGGGGAATCCCAGACCGATTGTCCACCGCCCCCTCACTCACAGAGGACACCCCCACCTGGGGACATGAAGTCCCCACCTTGTCCACACATCGGCACCTCACACTGTCTCAGCACAAACCTACAGCCACACACACACACACACACTTCCAGACACATTCAGGTCCACCCAGCCACCCGTTCAGCCCACCCTTAAAACCATCCTCCTGACCCCCACGTCACATCCAAATCTCCCCCACTCCCATCCATCATATCTACACTTATCCACCAACCTACCACACACATGCACCACCCACTCCCCCATACATACACCCCTGCCCCCCCCCCCACACACACACAGACAGCACTCCCCCTCCTCCCCCCCCACACACACACCCGTATACATGCATCACCCCACTCCCCCATACATACACCCCTGCCCCCCCCCCCCACACACACACAGACAGCACGCCCCCCCTCCCCCTCCTCCCCCCCCCATACACACACCCGTATACATGCACCACCGCCACTCCCCACATACACGCATCACCCCACTCCCCTACACACACGGCACTACCCCCCCCCACAGACACCACGACACCCCCCCCACACACGCATCATCACACTTCCCCACCCACACACATCCACATACCTATGTACCGCCACCAGTCCTCAACGCACACCCCCTACACACATCCCTCCATACACACTCACATCCCATCCACACTATCAAACACCCCCCACTCAACAAGTCCCAGGGTCGCAACCAGGCACCAGAGCACGTACCTGCCCGCCGCCGCAGCGGCAGGTCCAGGTCAGCCCAGCCCCCCCCCGGCACAAGCCGACCCCCCACCCCCAAGAGACAGGGGACAACCCCGGGCACCGGAGCCCGGGACCCCGCCCAGCCCACCCCACGGCGGCACAGGCACCCGTTACGGAGTCACGCCCGCCAACCCATCCCCCGCCAGCGACCTCGCCCCGCCGCTGCGCGGCAACTCCAGCCGCTGGCCCATCCAGGTCCACAGTAGGGCTAGAAACCTAGCCACTCCAGCAATGGAGCAGTCAAAATCCCCCCCCCAGGAGCCCACCACAGACCCACAGCCCCCAGAGAACCCCAACCGGCCACCAACCCCGAGCGCAATAAGGTCACATTCTCCCCCCATACTAAGTGATGGAGCTGATCACAGGGGACCAGAGGGAATAAAGTTCAGCTGACTGATCTCTTGAGGAGGCAGACATCATCTCGACACTGATGTGATCTAATAAGAGATTTCTGAACTGCTGGATACACAGACTTTGTTTGCTTTTCCAGTTTAGAAGGATAGTTTTCTTTGCGATACATAAACTGGTGAGGATTAAGTTTGCAGAATTAAATTCTATGTTAATTTCACCCAAGTGACCCAGTAGGCCCAGTTTGGGGTTTGTAGGGATGTTACATTTGAACCAGTCTGACAGATCTTTACATACCTGAAACCAGAATTCCTGGACAGGTGGGCAAGACCACAAAGCATGGTAGTAGCTGTCAGTCGTGTTGCCAGTGCAGTGTGGACAGATGTTTGGTTGTGACAGACCCATCCTGAACATCCTGTGTCCTGTATAATGAGTTCTATGCAGAATTTTAAATTGTATTAGTTGCATGTTTGCATGTGGCAGCTGGTTTTACCAGCAGGGGACGCTTTCAGCATACTGGTTTTCATGGCAGTGACACGTTCACAGCTTGTTGGGTGGAATTCCCCTTTAACTCTGAACAGACAAGGTCCTCATGTTGAGTCGCGGCTTTGTGGGGTTTAAATGTTTATTTTCCTGTTGTCCATCATCATTTACCAACACACCGTGGTGATGCTTGCAGCTCGGTATTTCACACTGTCATTTTATTTAGACGTAGTCAGGTCCTTTTGGGTTCGTCCCACAAACATGTTGAGCCTGAAGAGCGTAAACGTCTGTTTTTCTCTCTTTTAAAAGCAGTTTAAAGGGTTCCTATTCTGGTATTTGGAGTTTTCTGAGCTTTCTACAGTGTTACAGTGTTGAATCCTCATCAGACATGTGAACGACAGTTTTTTATCACCTAAATGCATGTTTGAGTTTGAGTTTGAGTTCCAGCACTCTCTCCGTTCGGTTTCCATGGTGACGAAAAACGCGTGGTTTTAGAGAGTTTTTTCTACGTGGAAATCCTTGTGACGTCCCGGGGGATAAGGTTGGGTGATTGGTTACCTTCTACTGGTTAACAAGGGCATGTACAAATACATCAGGCGGGTGGAAAACGTGGGATAAAGTTATTTCCAACGATGGCTGGTGAGTTTACCAAAGAGAGACATCCTGCTGCATTCGTTGCTGTGGGTTGCTGTTTTCCACTTCGTTTTCAGGCTCTGATTCAGGTTCCAACATGTAGGGCTGGATGCTATGTGTTGACATTGTAGTTTGTTTTTTTATTGAGTTCATATGAGCCTAATCCTTCTGTTTATGAGACGTTACAATGACGGTGAAAGCAGGTGCGGTGCGCGCTCCCGATGTAGTGCAGTGGCGGGAGGCGGGGCTTAATGCGGAAGAGTCTCAATCCACTCGTTTTGCCCGCAGGCTGATCTGACAGCCTACGGAGAGGGTCGGTCTGAAGTACATAAAGACATTTGTGACAATAACTCCATCAATCCCAGCCCTTCTGGTCTCAGGAATAATAATAAATTAGCCTGAAATGCACAGAATAATTCCAGTTTAAACTCAGATAAATAAATATTTCTCTTTCTGTCTCTCTTTTTCTCTCTACGAGGTGTTTTCTGTTTCTCTTCTTCTCGATTCTTTCTGTCCCCCTTCTGTCCTCTCCGGTCTGATCCAGCAATACAAACTCTGTAATAAAAACAATCATGTAAAATAAATAGAAAAATAAAATAAGAATCCAGAATATCAAGGGAAGCATTATGTCTAGGATGCTTCCCTTTATGTCTATGATTATACACCACATGTAATTTAGATGAAGGGAAGTTGGCCTGAAAATATCCTTAAAGTTTGTGTCTGGTCTGTTTTTTACAGGATCTCATCGAAGTCAAAGTCTAAATCAGAGCGAATCCCGGAGGAAGGGCTAAATGAGGATGAGGATGTTCAAATGGAGAAGGCCAGAGTGAAGGAGGCCCTCACCTGCCAGTCCTGTGAAGAGGTAAAGATGAGGATCTCCGTCTGGTCTTGGATTCAGGGCACACAAAGAGTTCTAATGTTTTCGTTCAGAAACCGGCTGTGGTTGTGAGTAACCTGAGGAAGCAGTACCAGGGCCGAAGAGAAGGCTTCGCCTTCACCAAGAGGACCAAAGTGGCGACACGGAACGTCTCTTTCTGTGTTCGCAAAGGTACGTTCTGTCTGGTTTTCTCACTTCGCTTTCATTGTAGAAAGGAGCTAAGCTGCTGTTTGTTCAGGTGAAGTTCTGGGCCTGTTGGGTCCCAACGGGGCCGGGAAGAGCACCATCATGCACATGCTGTCCGGCGACACCGACCCCACTGCAGGCCAGGTATGCAGCACCTTCCAGCCTTCTCACATCTGAAATAAAGAAGTCATTATGTGTGAAATCTGCGTAAAACATGACGATGAATGTGGTTCTGGTGTCCAGTGGAGCTCGGACTGGAGTGAAGACGACAAACCGGACTTATTGAACAGAATAAAGTGAACGGGAACCTCTTTTTAACCCTGTCAGAGACTTGTTGGCACATCTTCTACAGCGGTCCATTCAGCAGATGACCAGCAGATTCTCCACATATACCGCCTATATCACCGTGTTACGACTAAGCCTGATGGGCAGCAGAGTTTTATGTTGGAAGGAGGGTTATCCAGATATTAGACTGCTCCAGAAACACCCAGGTCCACCTGACCTTATGCTGAGGAGTGGTATGACATGAGGCCTTCTGCCATGACTGACGGAACATGTTAAACTGTACAAAGTAATGCATGAGATTCATGTAGAACACTCCAGATCAATACAAGTAGGATATAATCTGAACTGTGCACACCACCAGGTCCTGATGGGGGACTACAGCACTGAGTTTTGTCCTGTGGACCATCCGCTGGAGCATGTGGGCTACTGCCCACAGATCAACCCTCTGTGGCCCAGAGTCACTCTGCAGGAACACCTGGAGATCTACGCTGCCATTAAGGGTCTGAAAGGACAGGACGTCCCCGGCATCATTAAACGGTACGTCTTCAGACTATTGGGCGCCTCATGGTTGAAAGCTCGCCGATGCTCCTCCCGACAACTAAAACCACTGAAGTCTTGGCATTATAACAACCAATGGTGGCTTGTTTCTGTTCCTGGTGGCTCGCCGTGGCGCTGCATCAGCCTTCTGATCCTTCTCCACCCCTCATGGCCGACTGGCTCTGCGATCAGGTAGCTTTTGTTCTGGCACGGCCATGTGGAGCTTTTCTCCCGGTGCTGAACCGCTCAGTATTCTGAGGTGTTTTCACACCATTCGCCTTCTCATGGGGTTAGGTTAAACAGGTCAAAGGTCGCTCTGACGTGTTCATGATGTCGTCTGGAGGAGGGAATTCTGCACTTTGTGGAAGTTGGGGTGGTTTTTTCTGGAGTCGGGCGGAAGTCTGTTGTTTCTGCTTTTCATCTCTTAAATGTGAGACACAGGACGGTCCACCTCTGAAGTTTTCTTCTCAGTAGGATTGTTGTGGTTTCAGTCGGATCCGTACGGCGGAAACGCCGCAACTGTTTGCACCAGTGCTGCTGACCTCCATCTCAGACACACAACCTTTCAGTCTCACAAACTGGGGTCTGTTTGTGAAGTAGTCATAGATCCAGGTGGTTGTGGAGGTATCCACCTGGAATTTATGGAGCTTCTCACATAACAAAGCAGGCTGAATGGTATTAAAAGCACTGAGAAATGAAAGAACATGACCCTCAGAGTGCTGCCTGAATGGTCCAGATGAGAGTGTGCTCTCTGGAGCAGGTATATGATGGCATCTTCAACCCCAAGTCCATTACGATATGCAAACTGGAATGGGTCCTGAAAGGTGTTTACTTGCTTGTTGAGGTGAGCCAGTAAGAGTCTCTCCAGGACTTTCATGATGTGAGATGTCAGGGCAACTGGTCTGTAGTCACTTGGTTCAGCTGGTTGTGTTTTTTTAGGCACTGGAACAAGGCAGGAGGTTTTCCACAGCACTGGGACTCTATTTAGTCTCAGACTGGTGTTGAAAAGGTGCTGGAGAATCGGACATAGTTGTTTTGAGCAGGTCTTGAGAACTCTGGGACTGACACCATCTGGACCTGCAGCCTTGTTCTGGTTCAGTTTCTCAAGTTGCTTCTTAACCTGATTGCAGGAGACAAACAAGGTGGAGGTCTCAGGATGTCCTGATGTGGAGGGAGATGAAGCTGTGTTCTGGTCCATGACTGAGCTGCAGGGTGACAGATTGGAGGCGTGACAGGAAAGCAGTGGGCTTATGGAGGGTGTGTGGTCTGTTGGGCTTGAGGTAGGGGGTGAACTGAACCTGCTGAAGAATATGTTCAGCTCATTAGCTCTGTCCAGACCTCCATCAGGCTGGTCCCCCTTTAACTTGAAGCCGGTGATCTTCTTCATTCCAGACCACACATCCCTCAGGTTATTCTGCTGGAGCTGACTTTCTAACTTCTTCCTGTAGTCCTCCTTGCACTTCTTAGTTTGTGTTTTAAGTTGTTTTTGTGTTGCCCTCAATAACTCCCTGTCTCCATCCCTGAAGGCGTTCTTTTTGATGTTCAGCAGCTTTTTCAGGTCACTGGTGATCCAGGGTTTGTTATTGGGGAAGCACCTCACTGTTCTTGTTGGGACGATGCTGTCCACACAGAAGTTTATGTAATCTGTCACACACTCAGTCATGGCGTTGATGTCGTCTCCATGAGGTTCACAGAGGACGTTCCAGTCTGTAGCCTCAAAGCCTCCTCTAAGAGCATCTTCAGCTTCAGCAGACCAGATGTTGATACTCTTTGTGATGACTGGTTGCTGCTGAACGATGGGCTTGTAGGTGGAGGTGAGAAGAACCAGATTATGGTCAGATCTTCCTAAAGGAGGCAGGG